>NC_137123.1:64095399-64115399 GCF_949319135.1 Squalius cephalus
AGAGGTAGAGTACAGTAGAGTGCAGTACAGTAGAGTACAGTAGAGGTAGAGTACAGTAGAGCACAGTAGAGTACAGTAGAGGTAGAGTACAGTAGAGCACAGTAGAGGTAGAGTACAGTAGAGTGCAGTACAGTAGAGTACAGTAGAGCACAGTAGAGTACAGTAGAGGTAGAGTACAGTAGAGCACAGTAGAGGTAGAGTACAGTAGAGTACAGTACAGTAGAGTACAGTACAGTAGAGTACAGCAGAGGTAGAGTACAGTACAGCAGAGGTAGAGTACAGTACAGTAGAGGTAGAGTAGAGGTAGAGTACAGTAGAGTACAGTAGATGTAGAGAGTACGGTAGAGGTAGAGTACAGTAGAGTACAGTAGAGTACAGTAGATGTAGAGAGTTCAGTGGAGTACGGTAGAGGTATAGTACAGTAGAGTACGGTAGAGGTAGAGTACAGTAGAGCACAGTAGAGGTAGAGTACAGTAGAGTGCAGTACAGTAGAGTACAGTAGAGCACAGTAGAGTACAGTACAGGTAGAGTAGAGGTAGAGTACAGTAGAGCACAGTAGAGGTAGAGTACAGTAGAGGTAGAGTACAGTACAGCAGAGGTAGAGTAGAGGTAGAGTACAGTAGAGTACAGTAGATGTAGAGAGTACGGTAGAGGTAGAGTACAGTAGAGTACAGTAGAGTACAGTAGATGTAGAGAGTTCAGTGGAGTACGGTAGAGGTATAGTACAGTAGAGTACGGTAGAGGCAGAGTACAATAGAGTACAGCAGAGTACAATAGAGGTAGAGTACAGTAGAGGTAGAGTACAGTAGAGGTAGAGTACAGTAGAGGTAGAGAGTACAGTAGAGTACAGTAGAGTACGGTAGAGGTAGAGTACAGTAGAGTACAGTAGAGTACAGCAGAGTACAGTAGAGGTAGAGTACAGTAGAGGTAGAGTACAGTAGAGGTAGAGGTAGAGAGTACAGTGGAGTACGGTCGAGGTATAGTACAGTAGAGTACGGTAGAGGGCGCCACTCAAACAAACCTTTCAGCTGCTGATATTTTGGATTAAAGAACAATAGGATACAGGAGAAGGAAGTTCAACACTCTTATTTCTAAATCTAATCTAAAGTAATTTGTTTATTAGTATGGCTAAATTAGATCATTGAAGGTCAGCAGCAAAGACATTGGTTAATGAAGTTAGATTAAATACATAAAGTATATTTGTGTAATTTAATATAGTTGATTACAAAAGTTGTGTGTAAAATTCTGCGATTGCATTTTACTGTTTTTATTCATTTGAGGAATATTGAATGTTTTTGTGCAAGTGAGACGAGGAAATGTTCATGTTTAGTCTAGAACGACAATAAGCTTCATGTTCACACACACACACACCACCTCACTTTATTTCCCTCAACATGGGGACAGGAGAGCTGTCAGTCAATAAATGTGAATGAAGGACTTCTAGCGTTACTCATTTAAAAAAGTATCTCAGATATTGTTTTAAATTGAAAAAGCAATGTGTTACTTTACTAGTTACTTGAAAAAGTAATCTGATTACATAACTCAAGTTACTTGTAATGAGTTCCACACAACCCTGGTTTTGATGAGCGTTTCCTTCTGCTGTCCAGAATACCAGGAGAAGTGGTTTTACTTCGAGGCCAAATGGCAGTTTTATCTGGAGGAGAGAGGAATAGAAGATGGAGAGAGGAAAGCCACGATTCCTGAGCGATACGACGCTGAAGAGACGGACAAGGTCAAACACACACACATCTGGAATAATCACAAGAGGGAAAATCTGAATTATGATTATGATATTAAACCATGATAATTTCAACTTTTTACAGCATCATTTTGACATAATTATTACTCAATCATTTTAAATTTTGACTTTTTATTTCACAATGACTTAGTGTCTCATAATTTCTACTTTTAGGCAATAATTATTACTTTGTATCTGATATTAACATTGAGACAATAAAAAGTCATAATTGGATACGACTCTGAAGAGACAGACAAGGTCAAATACAGACACACCACAGTACTCTGGATTAATCACAATAACACTGACATAAGACAAATCTAAATTGTGATATGAAAAAAATATTTTTTCATAAAACCATGATTTTTTTGTCATAATTTCAACTTTTTACAGCATAATTTTGACATAATGATTACTCTATCATTTCATATTTTGATATGTATCTTATCTTATGTAGCAATCTTAAGCTCATAATGGCTTAGTATCTTATCATTTTAACTTGTCATTGACTTTTTATTTCATAATTTTTAATTATGACTTAAAATGTTTTTGTCATAATTATAACTTTGTATCTGACATTAACATTAACAAAGTCATAATTGTTGTGACAAAAGCATTTTTGTCAAATTATATTTTTGTCATAATTTCAACTTTTTACAGCATGGTTACGACTTTTTGTCATATTTATAACTTTTTAACTCATAATGTGACTTTATCTCATGACTTAGTATCTCATAATTTTCACTTTTTATGTCATAATTTTGACTTATATGACTTTTTAGCTCATAATTTAGAATTTTGATCTCAAACATTTTTTCAGCATTTCAAATTTGTCAAAATGAATTTTTCATTTCATATTTTAATTTTTGACTTTTCCTCCCATAATTTTGACTTTTTTTCTCATGACTTAATATCTCATAATTTTGACTTTTTTTCATAATTATGACTCTCATACTTTTGACAAATTTCAGCTTTTTTACATCATAATTTTGTAATGTTACAATTGACTTTTTTTGTCTCATAAATACGACTTATACCATAATTTAGAATTTTTGTGTAATTTTTATGATTTTTATCTCATAATCGTGACATGATCTAATTATTCCAGTCCTTTGGAATTCTCACATGAACTAGTGAGTAAGATGTTCTAGTACTGATATGTGTGTGTGTGTGTGTGTGTGTGTGTGTGTGTGTGTGTGTGTGTGTTCAGATGTACAAGCGCTGGAGTTCTGAAGGCTGTCCGGGTCGCAGGGGTCACGACGCTCCCATGATCGCGTACGACGCTCTGCTCGGCGCCGGCTCCAGCTGGGAAGAGCTGTGCAAACGGGCCATGTTCCACGGAGGTCAGGAACGCTTCTCACACACACCGTCGCATGCAGACCGCGCTCAGCGATCCGTTCTTAACCCTCTGGTGCTCTTCGCGTGTCGCTCAAAAATTTTACTTTATTTGAATGAAATTAATGTACTATATTTTAGTTCGATAATGTTTTTTATTTAATATTTTGCATTTTTAGGTTATTTTATGGCACTAAATTATATTTACGCTGTATTTATAATCCATTTATTCACTTTTTGAGCACAGCCTTGAAAATTTAATTTCCAGCTTAAACTGTGGTAAATCTTGAACGCTTTAGAGCGACAGACTGAAGTTTGATCTCTTTTCAAACACGACACTTGGCAGATTATTGCTGAAGTGGAAAAAGTTTAAAAAAGTGACCTTAAAAAAAGTTACAGAATTTTACGTTTATTGTTATGAAAAATGTGTGAAAATCAAAGCCATAAATCTAAACAAGTTGTGTTCCAAATTTAAGCTTGATATCATGAAAAATGAGCTTTCATTGAGATGTTGTTCGGCTGCAGTACCAAACGCTTCCACTAGAGGAAATTCGTCTCTATTTTTTTCTGTTCACATAGCAAATGCCAAAACCTTTACCAAGTTTCGTACCGAAGAGCACCAGAGGCTTAAATGAATGTAATAGCCAAAATTCACATCTGTCTACAGTCATTTACCCAGAATCCCTTGGTGTGAGGTTCACTGACCGTGATCTTGCAGGTGAGGGCAGTGCAACGGGTCTGATCGCTGGAACTCTGTTCGGGTTGCTCTATGGGATCAGTCCGGTTCCAGTCGGACTCTATCAGGATCTGGACAAAAGGGACAAACTGGAAGATCTGGGAGGACGATTATTCCGAGCGGCGTCGGTAGAGAAGTAAAGACCTGGACTGAGTCTGTCCATCACCTCCTTATTAACATAGAGTTTAACACACGTTCATGCGCTTTATGGACTTCAGCAGCATGATTATATTAAACGTGTAGTGGTTGGAAAATATACAAAAGTAATAAAGTTATCTTTCTGCAAGCGGTCCCACGTGAACATTTAAAAAGGAATAGAAGGAGTGATTGAGATCTGTAACATGTTACAATAATCTGTGAGTTAATGCAGTGATAGTTTGTTCAATTTAGCTGAGGTCCACTAAATAATATTTTCAGATACAATTGATTTTATTAATGTATTAGTAAATGCTGAAGCTAATAAGATAAATGCTTAAGAAGTATTTTCCATTGTTAGTGAATAAATTAACCAATGTGAACAAATTAAAGCTTATAAAATGATACAATCTTACAAATCTGAGTAACTCGCTCGAGTGACAGAAGGGGGCGCCAAACTCCTGTGCTGTAAACTCTCTGACTATTACCATCCTTTATTGACTATGATCTGCTGGCTGTTTAAACATCATTAAATCTAATAAAAATGGTTTCTCTTGTTTATTAGCATACCAGTTAAAAGGAGTGTATGGGAGAATGGGTGTGGTCAGAGCGGTGGTGGGCGGGGCTAGTTCAGTGACGGACACTGCTCTCAGTTCATTCATTCAGAGATTAAAGATTCATTTGAAGTCTTATTTATGAGCTCTTCACTGACTCACTGAACATGAATCTCTTTCCCTAGAATCTTAATTAAAGACTAATTGGCTTCATCAACAACTCTTTCCTTTAGCTGATGATGTCACATGTATTAATCTGTTAACTTTCACCCCTCTTTCTGATCACAGATCTGAACCTAAATGGTTGTGCTTCTTGAATGATCTCTTTTTAAAGAAGAAACTCAGTAGATTATGTGTGAAAGCACTTCAAAAAATGAAAGTGTAGAAAGTTGTAGAAGTTTCGGTGTACTGTAAAGCACATGCACTGAACATTTTTATTTTATACAAAATATATATTTTACAAAATAATTTGGCCTAGATTAATCACATCAACATTTTTTGTCATAATTTAAATTTTTTGCAGAATCTTTTTTATATAATTATTACTCTATTACTCTTTTTTTTTTATCTCATAATGACTTAGTATCTCATAATTTTGATTTATGTCATTGATATTTTCTCTCATTTTGATGAGATATGCTCAGAATATCTCAGAATATATCTAAATAATGCTTAGAATGCTATTTAGAATTTTTTCATAATTATGACTTTTTATCTGACATTAATATTGACAGTAAAGTCACAATTGTTGTTACATAAAAAAATAGTTTTGTCCTAATTATGACTTTAATCTCATATTTTGACTTTTTGTATCCCATAATTTTTACTTTTTAAGATAATTATTTTCACGTTATGTAATTAACTTTTTATCTTACATATATTATGACTTTTTATCTCATAATGTGACTTTTTTTTATCTCACGACTTCTCTACTTTTTTCTCTACTTTCTACTTTTATGCCATAATTATGCCATATTATCTTATTATTTTGCCTTTTTATCTCATAATGACTTAGTATTTTATAATTTAGACTTTTTATGTAAAGCAAATGCACTGAACTAAACATTTTTATTTTATAAAAATATATATTTCACAAAGTAATTTGGCCTTTAAAACCGCTAGAATATCAAAGCTGTATGTCGTCTCACCAAGTTGTGTTCCAAAGTTGATATCACAAAAATTGAGCTGCTACACGGATTAAGGCTCAATCCCAATTCACCCCTTGCCCCTACCCCTCTGTTTTGTGCGTTCCCGTGAAGGGGTAGGGTTGTCTCGATTCTCTTTTGGTTGGAGGGGTAGGGGTAGGGGGAAGGGCCAGATAGCCCTTGAAACGAAGATTTTTCGTAACCACACTTCAAACGAAGGGGTATGAGAAATGTACCTGCATACACCGGCTACAGAGGCAACATGACTGCCAATAATCATTTTCTTTATGTCACATTCAATCTTGTGTTCATATTTACGGTCATGTTATTCAAATAAATGGTTGCAAAAAAATCACTAAAGTTCGTTAACAATATGACGCGTGTAAAAAGCAAAAGTTTGAAGCGAAGTGGACGCGCGAATGAGGCGAATTCGCGTCCACCGCGCCGCGCTAAATGCCTCATTAGCGCCGCAAGACCTCCAGATGCGCGTAAACGCGTCTTAACATTGAAATCACTCGTGCCATACGCTCTATTCGCGTTTGGTGTGAACGCAGCATTAGGCGTCGAAGATATCGTCATCTCCGTTGTTTTCTGCAAACTTCAGAAGAAAAATAGCTGTAACTCACGCAAGACTACAGCTGATGACGGCATCTTGGAAGTTTGTGATAAACATTGGCGCATCTCAGGCGCTAGAAACGACGTATAATGACGTGTAACGGTGTAGAAGTGGTGTCCCATTTCTTAGGGGAATATTTTCACCCCTACGCCTTGCCACTCTGTTTCAAGGGGCAAGGGTAAGGGGTAGGCGAAGGGTTAGGGGTAGGCGAAGGGGTATAAAATAGAATTTGGATTGGGCCTTAAAGTACCGTCTTCATGGTAGTGCAATGTTCAGAACGGGTGTTTCAGCTTTTGATTGGCACCTGATGATGATTACTAAATATGTGGCTCCACAGAAACACACTTTTACTCCACAGATCTCAGAGAGACGGCTGCTCGTCCTCCGTCGTCTCGGCGCTGGACTGGCGAATCGTGAAGCGGCTGATCCTGGATCGTTTGACGTTTCCGGAGATTAGGACGATCCTGGAGGATCTTTTGCTTTTCCAGACCCGGGAACATCCAGCTTTTCCTCCAGCACGAGCCGCTCCTCGTCTCTCCTCCTTCCAGCTCCTGCGCTCCAGGTTCCTGAAGAGCGAACCGAAGCCTGTGGTCTCCCGCAGACGAGAGGTGGGATCTCTGAAGAACAGAGAACATCACATTACAGATGTAAATGGGATGAGAGCCAATTCAAGACCTGGGATGAAGAGAAAAGCCTCCCGGGTTCAGGAGGTGCTGGACAGATTTGCAGCAGCGGCGGAGAAGAAGGACGCGAAGAAACGAACACACACGCCAAACACAAGCACATTAAGCAGCATCATCAGAGCGTTCGAGACTCTAAACCATTCAACACACAAGATTAAGAAACGCAACAGCAAATCAAATCATGTGCCTGATGTACTGAAGCAACACAGACGTCAAACAGGAGCACAGGACCTGAGCGAGGCCTTCAGCCCAGAGATGAGTGAGAGACGGCTCCTGAATCCTGAGGTTTGGACTTACTCAACGAAACCTCTGGGAAAGACTTTAGAAACGCGCACACAGATCCTACAGGAGCCGAGAGAAGATCTGCCGCAAGTCACAACCTCAGAACACAAGCAGGAACGTTCATCAGGAGAGCGTTCAGAAGAGCGTTTAGAAGAGCGTTCAGAAGAGCGTTCAGAAGGGCGTTTAGAAGAGCGTTCAGAAGAGCGTTTAGAAGAGCCTTCAGAAGGGCGTTCAGGAGAGCGTTTAGAAGGGCGTTCAGGAGAGCCTTCAGAAGAGCGTTCAGAAGAGCCTTCAGAAGAGCGTTCAGAAGAGCGTTTAGAAGAGCCTTCAGAAGGGCGTTCAGGAGAGCGTTCAGAAGGGCATTTAGAAGAGAGATCAGAAGAGCCTTCAGAAGAGCGTTCAGAAGAGAGAATAGAAGAGCGTTCAGGAGAGCCTTCAGAAGAGCGTTCAGAAGAGCCTTCAGAAGGCCGTTTAGAAGAGCATTTAGAAGAGAGATCAGAAGAGCCTTCAGAAGAGCGTTTAGAAGAGCATTCAGAAGAGCCTTCAGAAGAGCGTTCAGAAGAGCGTTCAGAAGAGCGTTTAGAAGAGCGTTCAGAAGAGCCTTCAGAAGGCCGTTTAGAAGAGCATTTAGAAGAGAGATCAGAAGAGCCTTCAGAAGAGCGTTTAGAAGAGCATTCAGAAGAGCCTTCAGAAGAGCGTTCAGAAGAGCGTTCAGAAGAGCGTTCAGAAGGGCGTTCAGAAAAGCGTTCAGAAGGGCGTTCAGAAGAGCGTTCAGAAGAGCGTTCAGAAGAGCCTTCAGAAAAGCCTTCAGAAGAGTGTTCAGAAGGGCATTCAGAAGGGCGTTCAGAAGGGCGTTCAGAAGAGCGTTCAGAAGAGCGTTTAGAAGAGCATTCAGAAGGGCGTTCAGAAGAGCGTTCAGAAGAGCGTTCAGAAGAGCGTTTAGAAGAGCGTTCAGAAGAGCGTTCAGAAGGGCGTTCAGAAGAGCGTTCAGAAGGGCGTTCAGAAGGGCGTTCAGAAGAGCGTTCAGAAGGGCGTTCAGAAGGGCGTTCAGAAGAGCGTTCAGAAGGGCGTTCAGAAGGGCGTTCAGAAGAGCGTTCAGAAGGGCGTTCAGAAGGGCGTTCAGAAGAGCGTTCAGAAGGGCGCTCAGAAGGGCGTTCAGAAGAGCGTTCAGAAGGGCGTTCAGAAGGGCGTTCAGAAGAGCGTTCAGAAGGGCGTTCAGAAGGGCGTTCAGAAGAGCGTTCAGAAGGGCGTTCAGAAGAGCGTTCAGAAGGGCGTTCAGAAGGGCGTTCAGAAGAGCGTTCAGAAGGGCGCTCAGAAGGGCGTTCAGAAGAGCGTTCAGGAGAGCCTTCAGAAGAGCCTTCAGAAGAGCGTTCAGGAGAGAGATCAGAAGAGCGTTCAGAAGAGCGTTTAGAAGAGCATTTAGAAGAGCGTTCAGAAAAACGTTCAGAAAGAATGAATGAGGAGAACGCATGTCATCCTCCGACGGGAGAAATAGCGAAGTACAGGAGCATCAACTACTGCGACCCTTCAGTGAGACGCTCCTACATCCCAAAAACCATCCGCTTCACCGACACCTTCAACTTCTGAAGACTCTTACATGCATTTGATGTTTATTATACCAAAAATATAAACTTTCTATGTTACATAAGTTCTGGCAAGGTTCTCTCAAAGTTAATTTCTGAAAATTTAGTTGGATGTTCATCTAACGTTTTTTAAATGCTACTACTACGTTCAGAGAACATTCAAAAGTAACATTCCCATAATGTTGAATGATGATGAAATAGAGAAAACATTCCCTTAACGTTTTACAGTGGGGAGAACAAGTATTTGATACACTGCCGATTTAGCAGGTTTTCCCACTTACAAAGCATGTAGAGGTCTGTCATTTTTATCATAGGTACTCTTCAACTGTGAGAGACGGAAACTAAAACAAAAATCCAGAAAATCACATTGTATGATTTTTAAGTAATTAATTTGCATTTTATTGCATGACATAAGTAAGTTTGATACATCAGAAAAGCAGAACTTAATATTTGGTATAGAAACCTTTGTTTGCAATTACAGAGATCATACGTTTCCTGTAGTTCTTGACCAGGTTTGCACACACTGCAGGGATTCTGGCCCACTCCTCCACACAGACCTTCTCCAGATCCTTCAGGTTTCGGGGCTGTCGCTGGGCAATACGGACCTTCAGCTCCCTCCAAAGATTTTCTATTGGGTTCAGGTCTGGAGACTAGCTAGGCCACTCCAGGACCTTGAGATGCTTCTTACGGAGCCACTCCTTAGTTGCCCTGGCTGTGTGTTTCGGGTCGTTGTCATGCTGGAAGACCCAGCCACGACCCATCTTCAATGCTCTAACTGAGGGAAGGAGGTTGTTGGCCGAGATCTCGCGATACATGGCCCCATCCATCCTCCCCTCAATACGGTGCAGTCGTCCTGTCCCCTTTGCAGAAAAGTATCCCCCAAAGAATGATGTTTCCACCTCCATCAGACCACATGACCTTCTCCCATTCCTCCTCTGGATCATCCATATGGTCATTGGCAAACTTCAGACGGGCCTGGACATGTGCTGGCTTGAGCAGGGGGACCTTGCGTGCGCTGCAGGATTTTAATCCATGACGGCGTAGTGTGTTACTAATGGTTTTCTTTGAGACTGTGGTCCCAGCTCTCTTCAGGTCATGACCAGGTCCTGCCGTGTAGTTCTAGGCTGATCCCTCATCTTCCTCATGATCATTGATGCCCCACGAGGTGAGATCTTGCATGGTGCCCCAGACCGAGGGAGATTGACCGTCATCTTGGACTTCTTCCATCTTCTAATAATTGCGCCAACAGTTGTTGCCTTCTCACCAAGCTGCTTGCCTATTGTCCTGTAGCCCATCCCAGCCTTGTGCAGGTCTACACTTTTATCCCTGATGTCCTTACACAGCTCTCTGGTCTTGGCCATTGTGGAGAGGTTGGAGTCTGTTTGATTGAGTGTGTGGACAGGTGTCTTTTATACAGGTAACGAGTTTAAACATGTGCAGTTAATACAGGTAATGAGTGGAGAACAGGAGGGCTCTTAAAGAAAAACTAACAGGTCTGTGAGAGCCGGAATTCTTACTGGTTGGTAGGTGATCAAATACTTATGTCATGCAATAAAATGCAAATTAATTATTTAAAAATCATACAATGTGATTTTCTGGATTTTTGTTTTAGATTCCGTCACTCACAGTTGAAGTGTACCTATGATAACAATTACAGACTTCTAAATGCTTTGTAAGTTGGAAAACCTGCAAAATCGGCAGTGTATCAAATACTTGTTCTCCCCACTGTATATAACGTTTTCAAAACTGGATATTTTAAATGTTGAGAACATTCACAAATAACGTTTTCATAACTTAATGGGAACGTTTGCAAAAACTTCTAAGAACATATTTTTGTTAGCTGGGATTAAGGCACGTTCACACCCAGAACGATAACTATGGGTACATACGTTTAAACAACAACGATATGCTTAAAACGGAGAAGATTTTCCTTTGAGTTTTTCACGTACAGACGAAACCATTATCAAAACGATCCCCAAAACAGATCCGAGAAAACGATTAAAAATGCAGTATTCTGCTGCCAGGCCAGTAGATGGCGATGAAACACTATAGACTGAACACGTAATACGCAATTTTCAAAAACTTTGCGTTTTCAGGCACTCAAAACGCTGTTGTCGTGTAAACAAACGACCAAAACGCATAAAAAGTTTTAGTTGAAAACAGTGTCGTGTAAACAGCCCCTATATTAGAGTCTACACCAGGGGTGCCCAACCCTGCTCCTGCCGATCGACTGTCCTGCACAGTTTATCTCCAACCCTAATCAAACACACCTGAAGCAACCAATTAACGTCTTCAGGATCGCTTGAAAATTAAAGACAGGTGTGTTTGATTAGGGTTGGAGATGAACTGTGCAGGACAGTCGATCGGCAGGAGCAGGGTTGGGCACCCCTGGTCTACACTAACGCACAATATCGCTCTGTGTATTTATCGTCTGTCGCTTTAAAAGCTCGAGCACTTTAGAGCAGGATGGATTCTGATTGGCTGTAAATGTTTTTATCGTTCATCAGAATACTCTTATTATCACTGAAGTACTGGGATAAAAGATAATAGTTCGGAAATAAACACTGATGTCTACGGTAGCGATCAAAATAGAGTAAATCACCTTTTGAAAGTAACATGACGCTTCAACTGTTATATCGATTACACTGTTACACCAGTAGGTGGCGACAAGTGGCTACAAAAATGCTGATTCATCCAGTAATGAAGCAAGTATTTATGAGTGAGTCATTGAATCATTCATTCAACCTTTTTTAAATAATTCATTCAGATCAAATAAACATTCCGAAGAGACTGTTAAAAAATGTGTGTCATTGAATCATTCAAGAGATTTGTTCAAAAACGCTGATTCATCCAGTAATGAAACAAGTGATTTATATGTGAGTCATTGAATCATTCATGATTTTTTTTTACTTTTTGTTTAAGTAATTTAGATGAATTAAACATTTTAAATAGACTGCAGCAATTAACATTTTGTCAGAACCTCTAGTAAATTAGGTTATTTTGTTTAGTTGTTCGTTCAGAAGAATCGTGATCTCATATTAGAAACTAGCAGCTCTAGTTTATGTCTACTCATCAAACAATATATTTCACACACTAAACAGCGTCTGTGGGGCTCATGCAAATCCACTTGTGTTTATTTTAAACAATGCAAAACCCTGACGCCACAGAAACACACTCCGGTCTGTGCGAGTTCTGGAGGTTTTCAGTTCACGTTAGAGATCTTCTTTTCCTCAGATTCCTCCTGTTCACTGATGCGGTTTCTGTGTCGTAGGAAAACGAAATAAAAACTAAAAAGGAGTTTGGATTAGTAAATAGTAAAGTGAACTAACAGGCCACTAATCTATAGAAACCATCAAGAACACATTCAGTCATGATCAACGTCTGCTTCTCTATGTCTCTTATATGAGCGTTTCATGCGTGTGAAACGGGTTAAACTCTATAAACACAGACACACCCTGATCACAATAAAGGTGCGTCAGACCACAGGAGAGTCACGTGACCAACACTGCTTTATATCCGCTGTTCATCTCATCTGTCAGATCACAGCATGTGTTCCAGTTAATCTGATCAGGATTAGTTCGCTACTAGTTTAAGATGCTGCATATGCTGAATGTACAACTCGTTTCAGCCGGTTAATACTGACCAGAATAGACAGGCACTTTAATAACAGCAGATTTACATCTCAAAACACAGTAAATCATCCGTCAGTTCAAAGAAAACAAGCCTTCGGAAACAGGGCGTCTGTGTTCCTGGAATAATCAAATGTCTGTGGTTAATCCACTCAGTTCACCGGCCACAACTGGACCCGGATCAGCGGGATTTACCAGGACAGAAACAGCACAGACACAATCAACCTGATCAAACCAGCAGAAAAATACAGTCTCTTATTTATACTGAACCTTTATGATGACCAGCAGACTCACTTTAACTGTAGTGGCCCCATGATACAGACTGTAATACCATGGTACTGTAATATACACAGGGGCCACAAGTCTGAGGCCAATAATCAAGACACTTGTCTTTTCCTTTTTTTGTTATTTAATACATGATATTTTTCAAAAACCTTGTTTATTTCACTGTCGGTGTGATTAAAGTGTGTCCAAAACCTGTAAAAAATGTAAAAAAATAAATAAATAAATAATAAGATTACTAAATAGGTACATAAATTACACTAAAATAAATAAATAAAATGTATAAAAATGATTAGTTATTAATATATTAGATTAAATTAATGTATAATTATATAAATAATTTTGAATAATATAAATAAATAATACATTTAACTGTACATTACTATAGTGAATAGAAAAAAAAATAAGAATATAACCTAATATAAATAAATTTTAGATTTATAATATTCATTTTTCAGTGTTTATAAAGGATAGCTGGCGATGATGATCATATTTTGGGTTCTAAAAGATTAAAAACTGATTGAAGTAATACATCCAAGGTCTTTTTTTGTCAGTAAACTTGCAGTCACCTGTTTTCTCACGCGGGAGCTGCTGCTTACAGACAAACTCACACAAGAGTCTTTGTTTTAGTCGCTCCTCTAAATTTTCCTGAAAAAAAACATTTCGTGACGAAGAGGCGTGACCGTTGCGCACAAAGCCCCGCCCCCTCTGCACTGGGGTGAGAGACTGCGTGGCGAGAGGCGTGGTGTTTGAGCGCTGAGTCCCGCCCCTCGGTTTGATTGACGTGCGCACTTGAGCTCCCTGGAGAAATTAATCGTGTTGCTTGGCAAAGTGTTCGGCGTGGATGATGCGCGCGCCCGGCGACCAAACTCGCGTTTAAAACACCAACTACAAGAGTGCTTTGATAAAGTTGGAGTGTTGTTGCCCAGTGCGGCTGTTATTACCGGCGCGCGCGACAGGTTGATCTGATCCGCGGCTCTCTGTCCCGCGGGAGAAGAGCAGGGGCCATTACTGTGGCGTGGGGAAAGTTTGGCTTGCGTGACGCGCGGGAGAGAGTCATTCGCGTCGCGTCTGGAGCGAAGGGGATCAGCCGTGTCCATGAGCGCCGCGGATCTGCTGTGAATGGAGTCCCGGAGCTCTGAGTCTGAGGATCACTGATCATGGAGACGCGCAACGGGACGCGGAGCTCCAGTCAGCCGCAGCTGCGCATTAACGTGCCGAGCAGCGCCAGAGAGAGAGCGGCCAGGTACTGCACACTACACTATACTACACTACTGTACACTACACTACACTACTGTAATACACTACACTATACTGTACACTACACTATCAGCCGCAGCTGCGCATTAACGTTCCGAGCAGCGCCAGAGAGAGAGCGGCCAGGTACTGCACACTACACTATACTACACTACACTACTGTACTACACTATACACTATACTACACTATACTACACTATACTACACTACTGTAATACACTACACTACTGTACACTACACTATACACTATACTACACTACAATATCAGCCGCAGCTGCGCATTAACGTGCCGAGCAGCGCCAGAGAGAGAGCGGCCAGGTACTGCACACTACACTATACTACACTACACTACTGTACTACACTATACACTATACTACACTATACTACACTATACTACACTACTGTAATACACTACACTACTGTACACTACACTATACACTATACTACACTACACTATCAGCCGCAGCTGCGCATTAACGTGCCGAGCAGCGCCAGAGAGAGAGCGGCCAGGTACTGCACACTACACTATACTACACTACACTACTGTACTACACTATACACTATACTACACTATACTACACTATACTACACTATACTACACTATACTACACTACTGTAATACACTACACTACTGTACACTACACTATACACTATACTACACTACAATATCAGCCGCAGCTGCGCATTAATGTGCCGAGCAGCGCCAGAGAGAGAGCGGCCAGGTACTGCACACTATACTACACTACACTATACTACACTACACTATACTATACTATACACTACACTACACTACTGTACTACACTATACACTACACTACACACTATACTACATACTGTACTGTACACTACACTATACTGCAAACTACACTACACTACACTATACACTGCACACTACACTATACTACACACTATACTGCACACTACACTATACTGCAAACTACACTATACTATACTGCACACTATACTATACACTATACTTTACACTACACTGCAAACTACACTATACTATATTGCACACTACACTACATACTACACTATACTGCAAACTACACTATACTGCGCACTACACTACACTGCATAATGCACACTACACTACTACACTATACTATACTGCACTACACTAAACTACACTATACTGTACTACACACTACACTACACTACACTGCTTACTATACTAAACACTACACAACACTGCATATTGCACACTACACTACACTAATACTATACCGCACACTGCACTATATACTATACTACATAATGCACACTACACTGCATACTGCACACTATACTACACTAATACTACATTGCATACTGCACACTATACTACACTAATACTACACTGCATACTGCACACTATACTACACTAATACTACACTGCATACTGCACACTATACTACACTATACTACACTGCATACTGCACACTATACTACACTGCATACTGCACACTATACTACACTATACTATACCGCACACTGCACTATATACTATACTACATAATGCACACTACACTGCATACTGCACACTATACTAAACTATACTACACTGCATACTGCACACTATACTACACTATACTACACTGCATACTGCACACTATACTCCACTAATACTACACTGCATACTGCACACTATACTACACTATACTACACTGCATACTGCACACTATACTACACTAATACTACACTGCATACTGCACACTATACTACACTATACTACACTGCATACTGCACACTATACTACACTATACTACACTGCATACTGCACACTATACTACACTAATACTACACTGCATACTGCACACTATACTACACTAATACTACACTGCATACTGCACACTATACTACACTATACTACACTGCATACTGCACACTATACTACACTATACTACACTGCATACTGCACACTATACTACACTATACTACACTGCATACTGCACACTATACTACATTATACTACACTGCATACTGCACACTATACTACACTATACTACACTGCATACTGCACACTATACTACATTATACTACACTGCATACTGCACACTATACTACACTATACTACACTGCATACTGCAGTGACAAACTAAAATAAAATAGTAAACTATTTTCTATGAAAGCCCATTTCCGTCCCAATACGAACAAAATCATGCACTGGATAATTTGACTTTATAATATGCCATTATTAAGATTTACCAAAGCATGATTTTTGGCTTTCCGTAATTTTCACATTGCTAATAAATTTTACAAACAATTACAAAGAAACAGCAAGAAACAGATTGAATTAAACGTGAAATTCACACACAGACACACGCACACGCACACACACACACACATGCACACACACACACAGGTGTCAGTTTTCCCAGGAGTTTCCTAATGTCACGCAGATCTTTGTTAGATATGTTTGTCTGAGATTGTGAAGCTTGTTTGTGTTTCAGTTTCCACCCTTGACTCGGTTTACCCCGTTAACCCTCGGTAGTACGTCATGCGTCACGTAATCTCCTCACCTGCACACACACCTGAGTCACGAGATCATGTGTCGGCCTGTGTTGCAGTGTGGATCCGTACGGCTTCGAGCGCTCCGATGACTTTGACTACGAGTCGTACGAGGAGCTGATGTCCGAGTATCTGGCCGTCCTCACCAGAAGATCCATCAAGTGGTCCAAACTCCTGCAGGGGAAGCGGCGCGTGGACCGGAACCTGAAGGGTGTGTGTGTGTGTGACATCATCCCCGTATACGCATCATCACCATCACCATTATAGTTAACTACAACTGTGTGTGTGTGTGTGTGTGTGTGTGTGTGTGTGTGAGAGAGAGTGAGTGAGTGTATAGGAGTGTGTGTGTGTGTGTGTGTGTGTGTGTGTGTGTGTGTGTGTGAGTGTGAGAGAGAGTGTGAGTGTGAGTGTGTATTAAATTATTAAAACTATAACATGAAAACAGAACATTCTAAATATTTAAACACAAACTATAATAATATGTCATGATACTAAAGTAACACTGTACGATCTGAATGAGATCATGTGCTTTTCTCCATTTAAAGGGACAGTTCACCCAACAATGACCATGAATGTATGACTGTATTTCTCCTGTTGAACACAAGAGCTGACATTCTGAACATTGACTTTCACGAAAGACGTTTCTCAAATTATCCTCTTTCAGGAGAAGAAATAAAGTCACAGATTTGAAATGTCGCAGAATGAATGATCCCTTTATCCTCTTCTGAGAAGGAAAGTGTGTGTTCTGACGGGAGAAAAGCACATGGGAAGTGTGTGTTCTGACAGTAGTACTGTGTGTGTGTGTTCTGATGGTGGTTGTGTGTGTGTGTGTGTGTGTGTGTGTGTTCTGATGGTGGTTGTGTGTGTGTGTGTGTGTGTGTGTGTGTTCTGATGGTGGTTGTGTGTGTGTGTGTGTGTGTGTGTGTGTGTGTGTTCTGATGGTGGTTGTGTGTGTGTGTGTGTTCTGATGGTGGTTCTGTGTGTGTGTGTTCTGACGGTGGTTCTGTGTGTGTGTGTGTGTGTGTGTGTGTGTGTGTGTGTGTGTGTGTGTGTTCTGACGGTGGTTCTGTGTGTGTGTGTGTGTGTGTGTGTGTGTTCTGATGGTGGTTCTGTGTGTGTGTGTGTTCTGACGGTGGTTCTGTGTGTGTGTGTGTGTGTGTGTTCTGACGGTGGTTCTCTGTGTGTGTGTGTGTTCTGACGGTGGTTCTGTGTGTGTGTGTGTTCTGACGGTGGTTCTGTGTGTGTGTGTGTGTGTGTGTGTGTGTGTGTTCTGACGGTGGTTCTGTGTGTGTGTGTGTGTTCTGATGGTGGTTCTGTGTGTGTGTGTTCTGACGGTGGTTCTGTGTGTGTGTGTGTGTGTTCTGACGGTGGTTCTCTGTGTGTGTGTGTGTTCTGACGGTGGTTCTGTGTGTGTGTGTGTTCTGACGGTGGTTCTGTGTGTGTGTGTGTGTGTGTGTGTGTGTTCTGACGGTGGTTCTGTGTGTGTGTGTTCTGACGGTGGTTCTGTGTGTGTGTGTGTGTGTGTGTGTGTGTGTGTGTGTGTGTGTTCTGACGGTGGTTCTGTGTGTGTGTGTGTGTGTTCTGACGGTGGTTCTGTGTGTGTGTGTGTGTGTGTGTGTGTGTGTGTGTGTGTGTGTGTGTGTTCTGATGGTGGTTCTGTGTGTGTGTGTTCTGACGGTGGTTCTGTGTGTGTGTGTGTGTGTGTGTGTGTGTGTGTGTGTGTGTGTGTTCTGACGGTGGTTCTCTGTGTGTGTGTGTTCTGACGGTGGTTCTGTGTGTGTGCGTTCTGACGGTGGTTCTGTGTGTGTGTGTGTGTGTGTTCTGACGGTGGTTCTGTGTGTGTGTGTGTGTGTGTGTGTGTGTGTGTGTGTGTTCTGACGGTGGTTCTGTGTGTGTGTGTGTGTGTGTGTGTGTGTGTGTGTGTGTGTGTTCTGACGGTGGTTCTGTGTGTGTGTGTGTGTGTGTGTGTGTGTGTTCTGACGGTGGTTCTCTGTGTGTGTGTGTGTTCTGACGGTGGTTCTGTGTGTGTGTGTGTGTGTGTGTGTGTGTGTTCTGACGGTGGTTCTGTGTGTGTGTGTGTGTGTGTTCTGATGGTGGTTCTGTGTGTGTGTGTTCTGATGGTGGTTGTGTGTGTGTGTGTGTGTGTGTGTGTTCTGACGGTGGTTCTGTGTGTGTGTGTGTTCTGACGGTGGTTCTCTGTGTGTGTGTGTGTTCTGACGGTGGTTCTGTGTGTGTGTGTTCTGACGGTGGTTCTGTGTGTGTGTGTGTGTGTGTGTGCGTGTTCTGACGGTGGTTCTGTGTGTGTGTGTGTGTGTGTGTGTGTGTTCTGACGGTGGTTCTCTGTGTGTGTGTGTGTTCTGACGGTGTTTCTGTGTGTGTGTGTGTTCTGACGGTGGTTCTGTGTGTGTGTGGGTGGGTGTGTGTGTGTGTGTGTGTTCTGACGGTGGTTCTGTGTGTGTGTTCTGACGGTGATTCTCTGTTTGTGTGTGTGTGTGTGTTCTGACGGTGATTCTGTGTGTGTGTGTGTGTGTGTGTGTGTGTGTGTTCTGACGGTGGTTCTGTGTGTGTTGTTGACGCAGTGAAGCGGTTCGTACGGAAAGGCGTTCCCAACGAGCACCGGCCGCTGGTGTGGATGGAGTCCAGTGGAGCGCGGGAGAAGATGGAGAGGAACCCTGGGTATTATCACTCACTACTGGACCAACAACACGACCCTAAACTACTGGAGAGCATCCGCACCGGTCAGATCAACACACACACACACACACACACACTTGATCACTCAGTTTATCCTGCTGTTCCAGAACTGTATGCAAAATACTGCATATTTAAAACATTTAGGAAAACTTCTATTTTAAAATACATGTGGTGATGTCAGTTAGTTAAAGGGATAGTTCACCCAAAGATAAAATTAGCCCATGATTTACTCTCCCTCAACTCATCCCAGGTGTGTATGACATTCTTCTTTCAGACGAACACAATCAGAGTTATATTAAAAAATGTCCTGGCTCTTCCAAGCTTTATAATGGCAGTGAATGGCTGTTCCTGTTTTGAAGTCCATAAAAGTGCATTATTATCATGGATGGATGCACTTTTTTGAGCTTCAATCTGATAGTTGCCGTTCACTGCCATTATAAAGCTTGGAAGAGCCGGGACATTTTTTTATATAACTGATTATTTTCTTTTTTGGGTGAATTATCCCTTTAAAATGTTCACATCATTATTAATTATTAATCTAATGAATTCAGGAAATGTTATGGACACATTACTAATTTGACATGTTCAGCAACATCATCAGTGTGTGTGTGTGTGTGTAGATCTGCACAGAACCTTCCCAGATAACGTGCACTTCCGTCGGTCTGCGAATCCGTGTCTGCAGTCGGCGCTGTATAACGTGCTGGTGGCGTACGGACACCATAATAAAGCTGTGGGATACTGTCAGGTACTGTCAGACACACACACACACACACACACACATGCACTCCCTCTCTCTCACACACACACACACACACACACACACACACGCACTCCCTCTCTC
>NC_137123.1:64120399-64125399 GCF_949319135.1 Squalius cephalus
TTGGCAGGTTTGGTTGGATTAGAACATCATCATCATCATCAAAAAAAACTTTACAATTTTTTTTTTTATCTTAATTAATGGTCAATTAAAACCGATCCTTTACATGCAGTCTACAAGCAATCACTTCATTACTGCATGGCACAAGCTGATTGGCCTCTGCTGATCCTGCAGCCAATGAGATGGCTTGCTCAACATTAAAAGAGTCTGGTTGAGTGTTTGCTGTAAGGTATTTCGTCTGAACCCCTCACCCTCCCCAGCTCCACCTGCCTAGATCTGCTGTGGGATCGAAGTATGTCAGATCTCTGATGCTCGCGCGTCTGTGTGTCTGTTCGCTGTAGAAAGTCCATTATTGCTCTGCAGGAGCAGCAGATCTAGTCTTAAACCAAACACTTAAACAATGCCATATTCCATAACATCCTAAAATGATTTCAAGGGTTGTCGTGATTGAAATAAGCAATAGGCTTTTTTGGAAAGGAAATTTTAAGTCCCCCTGTGGCGAAAATCCAGCTTTTAATGTTGTTTATGTGTCTGTGTGGTGTGTTTAATATGCTTTAAGACAAACCATGTGTAAATTCATAAGTCGACACCATTGCTGAGTAAAACTGCAGTGAACCAAAGACAGTCTCAAAAACACAGTTTATTTTCAAGGAAAAAACATTTAAAAATGTAATTTTGGTGATCAAAGATGAGTCTTAAGGGATAAATTATTGAGTACAGGAGCTTTAAAAGATAAAAAAAAGAAGAATTGGGGAGAATCAATTAATTATAATTCACTGCCATTTTGTGAATTTTAAGTAATCAATTCAATTTATACTATTTATTTTAATCACAAGTATTTAGTTTTTTGGAATCTGATGAGGTAATTCAGTTAGCATGTGATGTCATCAGTTACCTACTGATCCGCAGGGTTTCTCACTGTTTTCCAGGCGATCTTCCTGGATCCCGGGAGTCTCTCGAAGTCCACCATGTCGAAGCTGCGCGAGAGCTGTCGCGCGCGGATCGTAGCCGGAGAATCCTGACGCCAACACTCAAACATTCCCACTGTTAGTCTGCAGACGCTCACTCAGTAGTGTGCACTAACAGACTCTATAATGAAGATGTGTATTTTCTTACGTTTGTAGAAGTCTGAGAATGTATAGATGTAGAATAATCACAGATGCTGGACTCGAGATGCGCTTTCGACTGTACCGCAATCATTTCTTCTTAGTTTAAGACCAATAATACTGTGAAATAAAACTGACTGTAAAAGAACGCCGATGGTTGTGTGTGCTTTAGTGTGTGTTTGATCTGTACACAAACTCTTCACAGCCAGTCTAGAAATAGATTTAATAGAAATCTCTAGGCAGAGAAAAAAACTTCTTCATTAAAATCAGAATGGCGGACGAACAAAATGATGGAAAATTAGATCGGCATAAACCAAGGAATGCAAGGACAGAGAAAACTAAATTTGGATAATGTTTTCAGAAGTTGTGTGTTTGCAAAAATCCTTCTATCTCTGGAACATTAGGTGGCGCTGTGCTCAAACGTCTCGGGTTCCTTCAGAACATGCTGTCGATGATCCATACCAATTTTTGTGCCATTATCAAATCGTTTATAAGATATATATGCAATTTATGACAAATTTCAAAATGGCGGACTGGTGGTTCGTCTGATCCTGGCAAAATCGGTATCCCAGATTCAGCATTGACAAGATATCCGATGAAACATGCAGAGTTTCATTTTGATCGATCAAAGTTTGGCCGAGATACAAGTGATTCGTCATGAACAAAAGGAACCAAATAATTAAGTATTTATATTCCCTGTAAATTATCGTTGGCTGCATTATAATGATTTCTTAATTCAAAATATGATCACGATTGTTTTCTGGGAATTTGGCTGTTAAAAGTATAACATTTAAAGGCCCTTAAAGGAACGAAAGACTCGAATAAAGATTCGTTAATTTTGATGAACGAGAGAGTCAGTAAAATGATCTGAACTCCCCATCACTACAGAGATACAGCCTCGGAATCAATTTTGGGTCGACATTAAGTTTGCGACATCATAACTTTTTAACAAAGATGAATAAAAAAATCTGTTCAGTCATTTCTGAGCCCATTTTTTGTAAGAATTGGGCAAATTTTGAAGGAGTTGCGAACTAATGGAATACTGTACTTTTCAAAATGGCCACCACTGTAATGGGCGGAGTCTTAGTGTAAGACCCTGAGTGTGATCAACATTTTTCTAGAACAAAGGGTTCAAAGGTTAAAACCATCTGAAAGGTGAATATTTGAACTGGTGGTGGCGCTATAGAGTTAATCCTAGAAACCCCAAAGTTGGTCAGATTGCTATTCTTTACCGTCACTACACATGTGCCAATTTTCATAATTAGCGTACGGTTCATACGGCTGCCAGTGGAGAGGAAGAAGCCGCTCATGACTAAACTAATGAGACTTTAAAATGAAAACTGAATATTCATCAACATACTATTCTAGTATATAAATAATTCTAAAAGAACACTGTATATAATCATTTGAAGCATTAGTCTTAACTCAAACACACACTGTTGATTATTAAACACAGACACAGACAGAGTGCAGGTCATTATGTATTTATTAACCTCAAACCCTGATGCATAAAAATAATGAAACATTCGCTACAAAAGTTACAGAAACCAGCAAACACGGCACTGGAGTCACATGACCCAATGACACGTCATGTGACCCATCAAGCTCACCATGATAAAGAACTCCAAAGCAGATCAAACCCATGAAACATGATCGTGTGCTTCATCATCATCATCATCATCATCATCTACAGGATCTCTGAGCCTTTAACAGCATTTAATGCTCGTAATAAACACACTGATGCACATATGATGATGATGATGATGATGATGATGATGAAGACGACATGCACTTTAAACACAGCGAAGAGTTTCTTATAAACATCCCAGAAAACCACAACATCCCGTTTTCAGACTCGGATCTCATTCACTCTCGTTAAACACAGTCTCACGAATTCCCTTTTCACTCCAGCAACAAACTGACCCTTCATCATCATCATCATCAGTTACACTGACAGCTGCTGATCGTGTGTGTGTGTGTGTGGGATCATGGGTAATTCACCGGCGGCTCTATTCAGGTTTCATGTTTCTATATAACTAAAACAAACATAAATTATTAATATCAGGTGGCATTCAATGCCAGTCTCACTGTCTCTCTCTCACACACACACACACACACACACACACGCACACGCACACACACACGCACACACACACACACAGGTCTTTATACTGAGCTAATGATATTTTCTATCCTCTACTCAAACTATGCATTTCTACATTTGGAATATAATGGTTCCGTATGTTTATTCATCCATGTGACGGAACCCTGACCCCTGACCCCTGACCCCACACTACAGGAGGAGCACATGCATGTAGTACACAAACCAACACACACACTTATGTAAATGAGGTGAGGTCATACACTTCTATTATTGTTGTCGATTAAAATGACTACACACACACACACACAGAACACAGTAATAAGGTTTCATTTGTTAACATGAGTAATAAATTACTTTTAATGTTAATCTCAACATTTACTAATATTTTTTTAAGATCATAAGTTGAACCTGTTAACATTAATGAAAGAACATGAACATTTTTGCTAACTAATATAAAAAAAAAATCATAAATGTTTTTACGCATGTTAATGACTGATGTCAACAAATGAGAGATTATTGAAGTGTTACTGAAGACATTTAACATCTTTAGAATAAAAACATAATAATAATAATAATAAAATGAGATTATTTCTGAATGATTTTTATAAAAGAGGATGAGTGAAGGTTTGTCAGACTCATTGGATATGAACTGGTTGATCTCACTCGTGACCTCTGACCTAAAGCAATCATTATTTACACAGATTCTTTAATATAACGGCTTTAAAGGAAGAAACTGAACAACAGAAAACGAGTCGCTGAGAGACAAACGACAGACAGTCACACACACACACACACACACACACACACACACACACACACACACACACAAGTGTCCCCTGACCTCTGACCTCACAGCAAGGAAGAACCGAATGAACCAGCTCTCGCTCACACACACACTCACTCAGTCCAGCTGCAGCCAATCACAGCCCAGACGGAGGATGATGATGATGATGGTGATGATGAAGATCAGATGGTCTGGTACCCGGCGTGTGTTCTCTTCCTCCCGATCAGATACGCGATGAGGACGATCACAACCAGACCAGCCAGAGCCGCTCCGACGATGATGGGAATCAGCATGTTCTCCCGATCCACACGACACTCCTCCGCTGCACACACACACACACACACAAACACACGTCCACCATTGGTCAGTCAGTCAGATAGCCCCGCCCTAAACTCACGTGATTGGTTGAGTCAGAATTTGTGTCACAGACTCTTTAGGAATCAAGCTCCCAGTGGCTGACTTCACCCTCATCCTTCCCTCGGGAGTGTTCATCAGAGGGGTCTAAGACCACAGGACTCCACTCCACGAATACACAGAATTTGTTTTAATGGATTCGAGGAATTTTGTGGTTGAAATTAAAAAAGTAACGAATCCTTCATCCACGGGTCAATTTGACCCCCTTAGGAATGAATGGAATGCGAGGAATGCTTCAGTTCACATAGAAACACCTAAAAATGCTCAAAATTCAAACTAAAAATGCTAAAACTTTACCAATAAATGATTGTATAATGTCTACATGTGTATGTGAATACACACTGAAGAGAAACTGGCTTTAGGACCCAGAGGAACAGCTCATTTACTCCATATAGAGATATAAGCCCATCTAGAGTCATCAAATATCATCTTATATTATTATTATTCCACAAGAGGTCAAAGACACTCAATGTAAGATATTTAGAGCTGAATTAAAAGAGTTATGCATGAAATTGTGAGTTATTTTGAATATAAGTAGAAAGAATGTGAGGAATGTGCTTATTATTTATCCATCAAATCTAGTAATTTAAAGGTA
>NC_137123.1:64132899-64135399 GCF_949319135.1 Squalius cephalus
CACACCAGAGTCGAGATCTGCACACACACACACACACACACACCAGAGTCGAGACCTGCACACACACACACACACCAGAGTCAAGACCTGCACACACACACACACACCAGAGTCAAGACCTGCACACACACACCAGAGTCGAGACCTGCACACACACACACCAGAGTCGAGACCTGCGCGCACACACACACACACCAGAGTCGAGACCTGCGCGCACACACACCAGAGTCGAGACCTGCACACACACACACCAGAGTCGAGACCTGCGCGCACACACACACACACACACCAGAGTCGAGACCTGCACACACACACACCAGAGTCGAGACCTGCGCGCACACACACCAGAGTCGAGACCTGCGCGCACACACACCAGAGTCGAGACCTGCACACACACACACCAGAGTCGAGACCTGCGCGCACACACACACACACACCAGAGTCGAGACCTGCGCGCACACACACACCCGAGTCGAGACCTGCACACACACACACACACACACACCAGAGTGGAGACCTGCACACACACACACACACACACACACCAGAGTCGAGACCTGCACACACACACACACACACACCAGAGTCGAGATCTGCACACACACACACACACACACACACCAGAGTCGAGACCTGCACACACACACACACACCAGAGTCAAGACCTGCACACACACACACACACCAGAGTCAAGACCTGCACACACACACACCAGAGTCGAGACCTGCACACACACACACCAGAGTCGAGACCTGCGCGCACACACACCAGAGTCGAGACCTGCGCGCACACACACCAGAGTCGAGACCTGCACACACACACACCAGAGTCGAGACCTGCGCGCACACACACACACACACCCGAGTCGAGACCTGCACACACACACACACCAGAGTCGAGACCTGCACACACACACACACCAGAGTCGAGACCTGCACACACACACACACACACACCAGAGTCGAGACCTGCACACACACACACACACACACACACACACACACACACCAGAGTCGAGACCTGCACACACACACACGTGTTCCCGCTCCCGCAGAAATGTATAAATAGATTTTTTTCTGTACTGCAATACTTCAGGTCCTCGTGTGTGTGTGGCCCGTGTGTGTGTGGCCCGTGTGTGTGTGGCCCGTGTGTGTGTGGCCCGACACATCAGCATAAACGCTCGATACATTATTTGTTATTAAAGCATTAACATTCACAAGCCACTGTTAATTTAGCATGAACGCTGCTACTGTGTGTGTGTCTCAGCTCATCTCGATCTCACTAAACTCAGCTCATCTCAGCTCATCTCGATCTCATCTCGATCTCAGCTCATCTCAGCTCATCTCGATCTCACTAAACTCAGCTCATCTCGATCTCACTAAACTCAGCTCATCTCAGCTCATCTCGATCTCACTAAACTCAGCTCATCTCAGCTCATCTCAGCTCAGCTCGATCTCACTAAACTCAGCTCATCTCGATCTCACTAAACTCAGCTCATCTCAGCTCATCTCGATCTCACTAAACTCAGCTCATCTCAGCTCATCTCAGCTCAGCTCGATCTCACTAAACTCAGCTCATCTCGATCTCACTAAACTCAGCTCATCTCGATCTCACTAAACTCAGCTCATCTCAGCTCATCTCGATCTCACTAAACTCAGCTCATCTCAGCTCAGCTCGATCTCACTAAACTCAGCTCATCTCGATCTCACTAAACTCAGCTCATCTCAGCTCATCTCGATCTCACTAAACTCAGCTCATCTCAGCTCATCTCAGCTCAGCTCGATCTCACTAAACTCAGCTCATCTCGATCTCACTAAACTCAGCTCATCTCAGCTCATCTCGATCTCATCTCGATCTCAGCTCATCTCAGCTCATCTCGATCTCACTAAACTCAGCTCATCTCGATCTCACTAAACTCAGCTCATCTCAGCTCATCTCGATCTCACTAAACTCAGCTCATCTCAGCTCATCTCAGCTCAGCTCGATCTCACTAAACTCAGCTCATCTCGATCTCACTAAACTCAGCTCATCTCAGCTCATCTCGATCTCACTAAACTCAGCTCATCTCAGCTCATCTCGATCTCACTAAACTCAGCTCATCTCAGCTCATCTCATCTCGATCTCACTAAACTCAGCTCATCTCGATCTCACTAAACTCAGCTCATCTCAGCTCATCTCGATCTCACTAAACTCAGCTCATCTCAGCTCATCTCGATCTCACTAAACTCAGCTCATCTCGATCTCACTAAACTCAGCTCATCTCGATCTCACTAAACTCAGCTCATCTCAGCTCATCTCAGCTCAGCTCATCTCGATCTCACTAAACTCAGCTCATCTCGATCTCACTAAACTCAGCTCATCTCAGCTCATCTCGATCTCACTAAACTCAGCTCATCTCAGCTCATCTCGATCTCACTAAACTCAGCTCATCTCGATCTCACTAAACTCAGCTCATCTCGATCTCACTAAACTCAGCTCATCTCAGCTCATCTCGATCTC
>NC_137123.1:64142899-64145399 GCF_949319135.1 Squalius cephalus
AGGTCTGCCTGCGCATGGGGCCCTCAGGTCTGCCTGCGCATGGGGCCCTCAGGTCTGCCTGCGCATGGGGCCCTCAGGTCTGCCTGCGCATGGGGCCCTCAGGTCTGCCTGCGCATGGGGCCCTCAGGTCTGCCTGCGCATGGGGCCCTCAGGTCTGCCTGCGCATGGGGCCCTCAGGTCTGCCTGCGCATGGGGCCCTCAGGACTGCCTGCGCATGGGGCCCTCAGGTCTGCCTGCGCATGGGGCCCTCAGGTCTGCCTGCGCATGGGGCCCGGGTCCCCTGATGGAGGACACCATCGCATTTAAAATGATGAGGGAATATAAACCATTGATTTAAAGATTGTGTATATCAAAACAATATTTTTACGAACTGAGACCTGATTACATAATTCAGTGCGCTTGTCACGATTCTCTGATTGGTGGAGGTTTCTCTGCAGCATCATGGGTAATGTAGTTTTCCACCTGGAATTTTTCCTAACAAATTAAATTGATTTATAAAAGAATAAGTTGAAATAATGCAGACTGCTTCGACAGAAACACAAACCATCGCTTAACAACCTCTCAGCTCACAGTAGGACAGTCTTTAATGCTTTATGATAAGTCACATGACATCTAAAGACACGCTGATTGGCTGTTTCCCTTCCCGAGCTGCTCCTCCAGACGGATATTGATATGAATCTTTATGGTTCAGCAAGATGTTGTTATGTGGACTGAAAGTTCTGCTTATTGTTCTGATCACGTGACGCATCGAGGTGACGTCAGCCGCGCGTTAAACATGTGAAATTTAGTTCTTAAATTAATTATATAACAAAACACCGCAAGTGAAAGCACATAATGGCGAATAAAGGGACTAAAGTGACTCATCACACTCATACACCGATTAAACTGACTCTGTTTGGTTAAACTCGTTATTTTAGTCAGTCAGACGATCTCGAACTGACGAGCTCTAAAGACAGCTTGACGTCGATAACACTGAGATGTCCGTCGTGTGTGTGTGTGTGTGTGTGTGTGTGGTTTAGACTAGATCGCGATGTTTAATGGTGAGTTATAAAGACTTACCCATCAGCAGAGTCCAGACACCTGCAGAAAAACACTGTTTAACGACCGTCATGACGTCTGTCGGGAAAAGCGCCAAAACGAGCGATAAACACCTCGGACTGAAGCCTGCGCACTGAACACGGATGCTGTGAGTCTATATGAGTGATTTTATCAGCTCATAAACGGAGTTATGATGTTTCCTCGGTGTCTGGCAGCAGATTCACTGTGTCATGAGGCAGAATGTTCCAGTCATGTGATGTGAGCGCTTTAGCCCCGCCCCTCTCCGAGTCACGTGACGGCGCTCACTCCGCTGCGTGTATATAAACACTGGCGACAGGATTACACAGACGCGATCACTGTTTACTGTACAAGAGACAATACAGTACAGCCTGTCATAAAGGGTTCAGTGCATGTTGCTGTTGATGACAAAAATTACGCTGTTTTCTTCTAGAAACAAACTTTGTTGCGTTATTTTCCTGTTATCTCTGTAAAGCTGCTTTGAAACACTCTGTGCTGTAAAAAGCGCTGTATAAATAAAGCTGACTGACTTTAACAATATAATAATAAATGATTGATCCTGATTTAATTGATTAACATAAAATAGAAAATGTATTAAAAGATAATACAAATGTTTTAAATAAAATACATCTAACAATATAGTGAGTGGATAAAAATGTAATGTAACAATATAAACTGATATTTTTTATTTAATTTATTTTACACATATTTATGTTAAATTCAGCTGTAAAGACAATAGTGTCATTATTCATTATTCTCATCCAATTGTGTCAGCGCAGCAAAATCTGTATTATTACTGATAATAATTGTCTTTAAAGCCCCAAGTAAGCAAGTGGCAAAACTAATAAACTTTAATCCAGTCGCTTTGATATGAGCATCTGCCAGAAACATGAAGATAAACGTGTGTTTGAGGAAGTGACTCGTACCACAGGAAGAGTGGTTTGACCTTTGACCTTCTATAGACACTTACTCATCTCTACCTCTCTGTCCTATAATCATAAAACACGCATGATTCAGTCTGAACCTCTAATGAAGGCCTGAGTCTCTCAGAATATCACAGAGTAACTAGTGTGTTCAGTTCAGATGTGTGTGTGTGTGTGTGTGTGTCACGATCTCGGCCGTAATTTGTTTCTTCAAGGAATTACTCTGTGAATGAGGCAGAAAATCACATTAGTCCAGGAGAGTTTGGAGAATCGAGACGAACTGAACTGAGTAACTAGTGTGTTCAGCTCAGATGTGTGTGTGTGTGTGTGTGTGTGTGTGTGTTTGGCAAATCGAGACGAACTGCTTCCCTGGACGTGCAGAAACAAGCGGCACACACCCAGTACACTCACAGGAACACACTAGTGTTTCACCACTGAACCGACAGCATTAAACAAGAGACTTTTAACATTCTTTTTGCATTTTGCCATTATTGTTGATGTTGACTTGAGAAAGCCTGCGT
>NC_137123.1:64150399-64157899 GCF_949319135.1 Squalius cephalus
TGACTGAACGTGGGATGGTTGCTGGTGTTTCAGGAAGATTTACACACACAGAATGATCTGAAGAGAAAATATCCAGTGGGAGAAAATGCCTTGTTGAGGTCAGAGGTCAGAGGAGAATGAAAAGGGGGCCCGAACCGGAACAACTAAGGTGAACCTAATAAAGTGGCCGCTGAGTGTGTGTGTGTGTGTGTGTGTGTGTGTGTGTGTACTGTATCTCTGTGCACACACACCTGTTTGAACTGGATCATGACGTCTTTAGAGAGCTCCATGTCTTTGAACATCCCCTCTAGTTTACTGGTGAACGCTGCTCCACACTCTACAACACACACACACACACACACACACACACAGTACGTCACTTCACAGAGGAAATACTGCAGCGGATGCGCAGAAATTAAAAAAGTTGTATTTGTTAACATTCTAAATGTCATAAACATTTGTTGACAAACAAGTATTCATTACTTCAATGAGCTCATTGTCTCTCCATTAAATTATTACATTATTTAAATTAATACACTAAAGTACATTTCTGAAATGCATAACTTAATTTCCTCTGATAACAGATCACTCTAAATATGGACTTATGCACTTCCTGTAAAGCTGCTTTGAAATGATGTGTATTGTGAAATGTGAACAGTAATGCACTAATACAGACGGGGTTTAAAACACGAACGAACTGCAGCTTTAAGAACTTCAGACACTAGTGCAGTGTAATTAGTCACAGTGAAACTGACTTGGGTCTGATTTCACGGCAAAACTCAAATTAACACTGAAATCATGGCACAAAAAACCCAGCAACTCAACCACAGATGCGTGGTCACTTCCTGTTCACATGATCATGTGACCTCGCTGCCAGGAAACTGATCAGTGGAGTTTCCACGGTAACGGTCTGACGGCCAATGAGAAGTCAGATTCAGAACCAACCGTGTTTGAGTTTGGACAGCATGGACTTCTCCGCGTCCACCGATGCGCTCTTGCCCACCAGCAGACGCTTGGCCAGATCCTTCTTGTAGAAGGCCTCGAACACGTCCTTCCCTGCAGGACACACACACACACACACACACACACACACTGTTAAAGCACTGTATAAATGAAGGGGACTCGACCGGCGCTGGAGGACGGATTACCGTGGATGAAGCGGAAGATGATCATGATCTTGTCCAGGATCCTCTCCAGCTCTTCTTCTGTGGCCTCCTTGTTTCCCGCACGCAGTTTAGAGTCCACATACTTCGCTGAGGACACACAGTTACACCAGACCCAGAGAATCAACTCTTTTATTCATCAACGACGTTTCAAAGAAATGCTGTTTTTTTACTTTCTGGTCATCAAAGATTCTTGAAAAATGTACACAAAAATCTGAAGCAGCACAACGGTTTTCAACACTGATAATCAGAAATGTGAGAGAGTGTGTGTGTGTGTGTGTGTGTGTGAGAGTGTGTATGTGTGTGTGTGTGAGAGACGTGTGTGTGTGTGTGTGTGTGTGTGTGAGACGTGTGTGTGTGTAAGACATGAGTGTGTGTGTATGTGTGTGCGTGAGTGAGTGAGAGACGTGAGTGTGTGTGTGTGTGTGTGTGTGTGTGTGCGCATGTGAGAGAGAGTGTGTTTGAGTGTGTGTGAGAGAGTGTGTGTGTGTGTGTGTGTGTGTGTGTTAAAGACTACATATACAGTGAGCTCCACAAATATTGGCACCCTTGAGCAAAACTGACTGTGAAAATATGTTTTTGCAATTTCTCCTCTTAGTTTTTCATTTAAAATATTCACAAAAATCTTATAAACCATTAATTAGTCAAATAATTGAAAGAAAATAATTCTTATCATAAAACTTTTTTTCTCCCTGAAATATATGCATTCCACAATTATAGGAACCCGTGGATTAACACCAGCTCTGGCTCTCTCCTGTAAGCGCCTCAGATCAGTGTCATGCTGGAGGGTCATGGAGTGGCCTGAAATACTCCTGTACATCTGTATCTCAGCGCAAGAAACAGTTCATGTCTGATTTCATTGCTGAATTTGAAATATGGGTTTGGTCAGTTGCTGAGATGTCAGTATTTCCCTGTCGGCACTCACCGATGAGCTCGGCGGGTTTGTTGGGTCTCTTGTTGATGAAGTTCTCGAAGGCTTCCTTCATGGCGTTGATGAAGGTGTCGTTCCTCTGGAAGCAGCGCTGGCTCACCAGGTCCATCTTATCCTTGAAGTCCAGCAGCTCCTGAACCATCTCCTTATCCTTCTCTGGAGAACTGACGATCTCCCCGCCGGAGCTCTGCGGGAGGAGCGGCACGCGGAGTCAGAGTCAGAGGAACTGTACGCTCGCTCGCGAAACGAGAAACTTTAGGAAACGAGAAACTTTACGTTCACCCGCAAAACAAGAAACTTTAGGAAACGAGAAACTTTACATTCGTTCTGAAAACGAGAAACTTTACGTTCACCCGCAAAATGAGAAACTTTAGGAAACGAGAAACTTTACGTTCACCCGCAAAACAAGAAACTTTAGGAAACGAGAAACTTACGTTCGTCCTGAAAACGAGAAACTTTACGTTCGTTCTGAAAACGAGAAACTTTACATTCACCCGCAAAACGAGAAACTTTAGGAAACGAGAAACTTACGTTCGTTCTGAAAACGAGAAAATTTACGTTCAACAGCAAAACAAGAAACTTTAGGAAACGAGAAACTTTACGTTCACCCGCAAAACGAGAAACTTTAGGAAACGAGAAACTTTACGTTCACCCGCAAAACGAGAAACTTTAGGAAATGAGAAACTTTACGTTCGCTCTGAAAGCGAGAAACTTTACGTTCGCTCTGAAAGCGAGAAACTTTACGTTCACCCACAATATGAGAAACTTTAGGAAACAAGAAACTTTACGTTCGTCCTGAAAACGAGAAACTTTACGTTCGCTCTGAAAGCGAGAAACTTTACGTTCAACCGCAAAACAAGAAACTTTACGTTCGTCCTGAAAGCGAGAAACTTTACGTTCGTCCTGAAAACGAGAAACTTTACGTTCGCTCTGAAAGCGAGAAACTTTACGTTCACCCGCAAAACGAGAAACTTTACGTTCACCCGCAAAATGAGAAACTTTAGGAAATGAGAAACTTTACGTTCGCTCTGAAAGCGAGAAACTTTACGTTCACCCGCAAAACGAGAAACTTTAGTAAACGAGAAACTTTACGTTCGTTCTGAAAACGAGAAACTTTACGTTCACCCGCAAAACGAGAAACTTTAGGAAATGAGAAACTTTACGTTCGCTCTGAAAGCGAGAAACTTTACGTTCGCTCTGAAAGCGAGAAACTTTAGGAAACGAGAAACTTTACGTTCGCCCCCAAAATGAGAAACTTTAGGAAACGAGAAACTTTAGGAAACGAGAAACTTTAGGAAACGAGAAACTTTAGGAAACGAGAAACTTACGTTCGCTCTGAAAACGAGAAACTTACGTTCGCTCTGAAAACGAGAAACTTACGTTCGCTCTGAAAACGAGAAACTTTAGGAAACGAGAAACTTTAGGAAACGAGAAACTTTAGGATACGAGAAACTTTAGGAAACGAGAAACTTTACGTTCACCCCCAAATGAGAAACTTTAGGAAACGAGAAACTTTAGGAAACGAGAAACTTTAGGAAACGAGAAACTTTACGTTCACCCCCAACTGAGAAACTTTAGGAAACGAGAAACTTTACGTTCACCCGCAAAACGAGAAACTTTAGGAAACAAGAAACTTTACGTTCGTTCTGAAAACGAGAAACTTTACGTTCGTCCTGAAAATGAGAAACTTTACGTTCGTCCTGAAAACTAGAAACTTTACGTTTGTCCTGAAAGCGAGAAACTTTAGGAAACGAGAAACTTTACATTCGTTCTGAAAACGAGAAACTTTAGGAAACAAGAAACTTTACGTTCGCTCTTTGTTCGTCCTGAAAACGAGAAACTTTACGTTCGTCCTGAAAGCGAGAAACTTTACGTTCACCTGCAAAACGAGAAACTTTAGGAAACGTGAAACTTTAGGAAACAAGAAACTTTACATTCGTTCTGAAAACGAGAAACTTTAGGAAACAAGAAACTTTACGTTCGCTCTTTGTTCGTCCTGAAAACGAGAAACTTTACGTTCGTCCTGAAAGCGAGAAACTTTACGTTCACCTGCAAAACGAGAAACTTTAGGAAACGAGAAACTTTAGGAAACGAGAAACTTTACATTCGTTCTGAAAACGAGAAACTTTAGGAAACAAGAAACTTTACGTTCGCTCTTTGTTCGTCCTGAAAACGAGAAACTTTACGTTCGTCCTGAAAGCGAGAAACTTTACGTTCACCTGCAAAACGAGAAACTTTAGGAAACGAGAAACTTAACGTTCGCTCTGAAAGCGAGAAACTTTACGTTCACCCGCAAAACGAGAAACTTTACATTCGTCCTGAAAACGAGAAACTTTACGTTCACCCGCAAAACGAGAAACTTTAGGAAACGAGAAACTTTACGTTCACCCGCAAAACAAGAAACTTTAGGAAACGAGAAACTTTAGGAAACGAGAAACTTACGTTCGCTCTGAAAACGAGAAACTTTACGTTCACCCGCAAAACGAGAAACTTTAGGAAACGAGAAACTTTACGTTTGTTCCGAAAACGAGAAACTTTACGTTCGTCCTGAAAACAAGAAACTTTACGTTCATCCGCAAAACGAGAAACTTTAGGAAACGAGAAACTTACGTTCGCTCTGAAAGCGAGAAACTTTACGTTCCCTCTGAAAATGAGAAACTTTACGTTCACCCGCAAAACGAGAAACTTTAGGAAACGAGAAACTTTACGTTCGTTCTGAAAACGAGAAACTTTACATTCATTCTGAAAACGAGAAACTTTACGTTCGTCCTGAAAACGAGAAACTTTACGTCCGTCCTGAAAACGAGAAACTTTAAGTTCGCTCTGAAAGCGAGAAACTTTACGTTCCCTCTGAAAACGAGAAACTTTACATTTGTCCTGAAAGCGAGAAACTTTAGGAAACGAGAAACTTTACGTTCGTTCTGAAAACGAGAAACTTTACATTCATTCTGAAAGCGAGAAACTTTAGGAAACGAGAAACTTACGTTTGTTCTGAAAACGAGAAACTTTACGTTCGCTCTGAAAACGAGAAACTTTACATTTGTCCTGAAAGCGAGAAACTTTAGGAAACGAGAAACTTTACGTTCGTTCTGAAAACGAGAAACTTTAGGAAACGAGAAACTTTACGTTCGCTCTTTGTTCGTCCTGAAAACGAGAAACTTTACGTTCGCTCTTTGTTCGTCCTGAAAACGATAAACTTTACGTTCATCCTGAAAACGAGAAACTTTAGGAAACGAGAAACTTTACGTTCGCTCTTTGTTCGTCCTGAAAACGAGAAACTTTACATTCGCTCTGCGTTCGTCCTGAAAACGAGAAACTTTACATTCGTTCTGAACGTTACTTTACATTCATTCTGAAAACGAGAAACTTTAGGAAACGAGAAACTTTGCGTTCGTTCTGAAAACGAGAAACTTTACGTTCGTCCTGAAAACGAGAAACTTTACGTTCGTCCTGAAAACTAGAAACTTTACGTTTGTCCTGAAAGCGAGAAACTTTAGGAAACAAGAAACTTTACATTCGTTCTGAAAACGAGAAACTTTAGGAAACAAGAAACTTTACGTTCGCTCTTTGTTCGTCCTGAAAACGAGAAACTTTACGTTCGTCCTGAAAGCGAGAAACTTTACGTTCACCTGCAAAACGAGAAACTTTAGGAAACGAGAAACTTTAGGAAACGAGAAACTTTACATTCGTTCTGAAAACGAGAAACTTTAGGAAACAAGAAACTTTACGTTCGCTCTTTGTTCGTCCTGAAAACGAGAAACTTTACGTTCGTCCTGAAAGCGAGAAACTTTACGTTCACCTGCAAAACGAGAAACTTTAGGAAACGAGAAACTTAACGTTCGCTCTGAAAGCGAGAAACTTTACGTTCACCCGCAAAACGAGAAACTTTACATTCGTCCTGAAAACGAGAAACTTTACGTTCACCCGCAAAACGAGAAACTTTAGGAAACGAGAAACTTTACGTTCACCCGCAAAACAAGAAACTTTAGGAAACGAGAAACTTTAGGAAACGAGAAACTTACGTTCGCTCTGAAAACGAGAAACTTTACGTTCACCCGCAAAACGAGAAACTTTAGGAAACGAGAAACTTTGCGTTTGTTCCGAAAACGAGAAACTTTACGTTCGTCCTGAAAACAAGAAACTTTACGTTCATCCGCAAAACGAGAAACTTTAGGAAACGAGAAACTTACGTTCGCTCTGAAAGCGAGAAACTTTACGTTCCCTCTGAAAATGAGAAACTTTACGTTCACCCGCAAAACGAGAAACTTTAGGAAACGAGAAACTTTACGTTCGTTCTGAAAACGAGAAACTTTACATTCATTCTGAAAACGAGAAACTTTACGTTCGTCCTGAAAACGAGAAACTTTACGTCCGTCCTGAAAACGATAAACTTTAAGTTCGCTCTGAAAGCGAGAAACTTTACGTTCCCTCTGAAAACGAGAAACTTTACATTTGTCCTGAAAGCGAGAAACTTTAGGAAACGAGAAACTTTACGTTCGTTCTGAAAACGAGAAACTTTACATTCATTCTGAAAACGAGAAACTTTACGTTCGTCCTGAAAACGAGAAACTTTACGTCCGTCCTGAAAACGAGAAACTTTAAGTTCGCTCTGAAAGCGAGAAACTTTACGTTCCCTCTGAAAACGAGAAACTTTACATTTGTCCTGAAAGCGAGAAACTTTAGGAAACGAGAAACTTACGTTTGTTCTGAAAACGAGAAACTTTACGTTCCCTCTGAAAACGAGAAACTTTACATTTGTCCTGAAAGCGAGAAACTTTAGGAAACGAGAAACTTTACGTTCGTTCTGAAAACGAGAAACTTTAGGAAACGAGAAACTTTACGTTCGCTCTTTGTTCGTCCTGAAAACGATAAACTTTACGTTCGCTCTTTGTTCGTCCTGAAAACGATAAACTTTACGTTCATCCTGAAAACGAGAAACTTTAGGAAACGAGAAACTTTACGTTCGCTCTTTGTTCGTCCTGAAAACGAGAAACTTTACGTTCGCTCTGCGTTCGTCCTGAAAACGAGAAACTTTACATTCGTTCTGAACGTTACTTTACATTCATTCTGAAAACGAGAAACTTTAGGAAACGAGAAACTTTGCGTTCGTTCTGAAAACGAGAAACTTTACGTTCACCCGCAAAACGAGAAACTTTAGGAAACGAGAAACTTTACGTTTGTTCTGAAAACGAGAAACTTTACGTTCGTCCTGAAAACGAGAAACTTTACATTTGTCCTGAAAGCGAGAAACTTTAGGAAACGAGAAACTTTACGTTCGTTCTGAAAACGAGAAACTTTAGGAAACGAGAAACTTTACGTTCGCTCTTTGTTCGTCCTGAAAACGAGAAACTTTACGTTCATCCTGAAAACGAGAAACTTTACGTTCATCCTGAAAACGAGAAACTTTACGTTCATCCTGAAAACGAG
>NC_137123.1:64175399-64180399 GCF_949319135.1 Squalius cephalus
TAGTTAAAACTGAACACATTGGCCTGGCGTACATTAATCTGACCCATGATATAAATGTCTTGCCAAACCCAAACCTTTGTAATGATGCAAACATATAGGGCCATTGATCGAAGGCTTTCTGCGCATCCAAGGATAAGATTGTTTTGCTTTTGTATGATTGGCGTATATTATGTTGAGGAGGCGACGTACATTAGAGAAAGAGAATCTACCAGGGATAAATCCAGTCTGGTCAGGGTGAATGTTTAAGCCGAATAGCTAACGTTTTAGTAATTACTTTTCTATCAAAATTCTGAAGCGCAATTGGCCTATAGCTGGCTGGGTCAGTTTCATCTTTATTTTTCTTTAAAATAAGAGAGATATTGGCTTCGTACAATGTACTAGGCAAAAATTGATCTTGTCTAGAACTGATTATCATTCATGAATCATGATTATCAGGGCAAGGGTCCTCAGGTGAGATTCTTCATCGTGTGTGTGTGTGTGTGTGTGTGTTCACTGTGTGTGTGTGTGTGTGTGTGTGTGTGTGTGTGTGTTCACTGTGTGTGTGTGTGTTCACACTCACAGGCGTCTCGTCTCTTCCTCTGCAGGTGCACGTTCGCTGTGTCCAATCATGACTTTGTGGAGGCCTACAAATGCCAGACGGTGGTGGTTCAATATCCTTTAACTCGGGACCTTCTAGTGTAATGCAGTGCGCTCGTGTGTGTGTGGAGAGTGTTTGGTGTGTGTGACCTTAACGCAGCTGAACATCATTTCTGCGGGCGTTTCAGGCTCATAAAGAGGAGAACTGGTGAGACACGGCTTATGGAATTGTGTTGTTAAGAAAAAATAGAGTTGATACCCGGGTCAAAAGTGACCCGGAACGCACACGGTGCTGTAATTTAATTTAAATGGTTATATCTAGAAAAAAAAATATTTTGAAAAATTTTAACAAAGAAAATGTGTATTTTGATCTTAATCCATTTGCAAAGTTTTTTTCCCGTACTAAAAATTATGTATTTTTTTTTTAGAAATGTGTGTGTAGCAGTTCTGGGTCAAACCATAAACACACTGACAGTCTCTGATGATTGCTGTGCTTTCAGGGCTCTGCCGATCATGTTTGCTGTGACCCTTGACCTCAGGATATTTGCCAATAATGTGAGTGGAACTCATTCATCTGTGGATCTGCAACAGATGCAGCGTCTCACGGCGTGTGTGCGTGTGTGTGTGTGTGTGTGTGTGTGTAGGCGGAGCAGCAGCTGCAGGTGAAGGGGAAGGGGAATGTTGGAGACATGCTGGAGAAAGCAGCGGATCAGTTGATGAGCTGCTTTAGAGTCTGTGCCAACGACAAGTGAGTTATTACATTAATAAAACATTACAGAATAGCCTTAACAGGACAAAATAATTATGAAAGTATATTACAGTATTAATATTATAACAGCAGCAGCAGATGATCAAACACATCAATATTGTCGTATCCATTACCATGCCAGATGAGTTTTCATGACAGAGCATTATTAATAATTTACTGTCAATTGTGATGAGTCCTTGATGCACAAAGTTTTACTTTTTGGAAAAAAACAACTTTTGAACAGTAGGATATAATTGAATGCTAAACGATAAAAAATAATTAGTTTCTATCACTTATACTTTGTTACACGGTAACAAAACAACATGTTTGTGTTGCATAAAACAAACTGAGCAACTTTCACACTTGTTGTCCATCAATTGTTGCATTGAATCAATCTGAACTGTATAGAGCACTGCATAAATACTGTACTATAGTATAGAAGTACTGTAGATATAGTATACTATACTATAGAAGTACTGTAGATATACTATACTATACTATAGAAGTACTGTAGATATACTATACTATAGAAGTACTGTAGATATAGTATACTATACTATACTATAGAAGTACTGTAGATATAGGTGACCTGATGGAGGAGAAAAAAAAACCTTGGGAGAACCCGGGCTCAGTCGGGGGCCAGTTCTCCTCTGGCGTTTATGAACTAGAGACTGGATTTAACTGTAAGATTAAAAATATTATATGAATGCCTGGCTGAAGAGATATGTCTTTAATCTAGTTTTAAACTGGGAGAGCGAGTCTGAGCAACGAACAGTATCAGGAAGGCTATTCCAGAGTTTTGGAGCTAAATGTGAAAATGCTCTCCCTCCTTTGGTGGATCTGGATATCCTAGGTATGACCAAAAGCCTCGAATTTAGTGATCTTAAAGAGCGCGATGGATTATAGGGCGATAGAAGATCGGTTAAATAGACTGGAGCTAAGCCGTTTAGGGCTTTATAAGTCAGTAGCAATACCTTGTAATTAATACGGAACTTTATAGGTAACCAATGTAGTGACGATAAAATCGGTGTTATATGATCATATTTTCTTGATCTAGTAAGAACTCTAGCGGCGGCATTTTGGACTAACTGTAGCTTGTTTATAGAGGATGCAGGACAACCAGCTAATAAAGCATTACAGTAATCTAGTCTCGAGGTCATGAACGCATGAACTAACTTTTCTGCATCAGAAACAGATAGCATGTTACGTAGCTTAGCAATGTTTCTAAGGTGGAAAAAGGCTGTTTTTGTAACATATGAAATATGATTTTCAAAAGACAGGTTGCAGTCTAATATAACACCCAGGTCTTTTACTGTAGAGGATAAAGTAACAGGACATCCAACTATGTTAAAGTTGTATTGTGAGAGGTTTTGTAGGCGGTTTTTTGAACCGATGATTAGTACCTCTGTCTTGTCTGGATTTAATAAAAGAAAATTGCGCGTCATCCAATCTTTTATATCTTTAACACACTCTGTCAATTTGGATAATTTAGCGTTTTCATCTGGCCGTGATGAAATATAGATTTGAGTGTCATCAGCATAACAATGGAAACTAATTCCATGTTTCCTTATAATATTTCCAAGTGGCAGCATATATATTGAGAATAATAGAGGGCCTAACACAGATCCCTGCGGCACTCCATAGTTTACTGGAGTTATGATCGATTTTTCTCCATTTAAATAGACAAAATGGTACTATACTATAGAAGTTCTGTAGATATACTATACTATAGAAGTACTGTAGAACTGAAGGCATGTGATGTGTGCTTGTGTTTGTTTCAGTCGCACTGGGATCGATGACTCAAAGAGATGGGGAATGTTGTTTCTGATCAATCAGCTCTTCAAGATCTATTTCAAAGTAAGAGTCCAGAGTTTTTATTAATATTCTGGTAACACTTTACAATAAAGTTTAACATGAACTAATGAAAAGTTCATGTTAAAAAAGTGTTTTTATTAACTAATATTAACATATATTTATTCTAATATTATTCAGATCAATAAGCTGCACCTGTGTAAGCCTCTGATCCGCGCCATCGAGAGCTCCAGCATGAAGGACGAGTACACCACCGCCCAGCGCGTCACTTACAGATACTACGTGGGCAGGAAGGCCATGTTCGACAGCGACTTCAAACCAGGTGTGTGAGAGAGTGAGAGTGTGAGTGTGAGAGAGTGAGTGTGAGAGAGTGAGTGTGAGAGAGTGAGTGTGAGAGAGTGAGTGTGAGAGAGTGAGTGTGAGAGAGTGAGTGTGAGAGAGTGAGTGTGAGAGAGTGAGTGTGAGAGAGTGAGTGTGAGAGAGTGAGTGTGAGAGAGTGAGTGTGAGAGAGTGAGTGTGAGAGAGTGAGTGTGAGAGAGTGAGTGTGAGAGAGTGAGTGTGAGAGAGTGAGTGTGAGAGAGTGAGTGTGAGAGAGTGAGTGTGAGAGAGTGAGTGTGAGAGAGTGAGTGTGAGAGAGTGAGTGTGAGAGAGTGAGTGTGAGAGAGTGAGTGTGAGAGAGTGAGTGTGAGAGAGTGAGTGTGAGAGAGTGAGTGTGAGAGAGTGAGTGTGAGAGAGTGAGTGTGAGAGAGTGAGTGAGTGAGTGTGAGAGAGTGAGTGAGTGTGTGAGTGTGAGAGAGTGAGTGTGAGTGTGAGAGAGTGAGTGAGTGTGAGAGAGTGAGTGAGTGAGTGTGAGAGAGTGAGTGAGAGTGTGAGTGAGTGTGAGTGAGTGTGAGTGAGTGTGAGTGAGTGTGAGTGAGTGTGAGTGAGTGTGAGTGAGTGTGAGTGAGTGTGAGTGTGTGTGAGAGAGTGAGTGTGAGAGAGTGAGTGTGAGAGTGAGTGTGAGAGTGAGAGTGAGTGTGAGAGTGAGTGTGAGAGTGAGTGTGAGAGTGAGTGTGAGAGTGAGTTTGAGAGTGAGTGTGAGAGTGAGTGTGAGAGTGAGTGTGAGAGTGAGTGTGAGAGTGAGTGTGAGAGTGAGTGTGAGAGTGAGTGTGAGAGTGAGAGTGAGTGTGAGAGTGAGAGTGAGTGTGAGAGTGAGTGTGAGAGTGAGTGTGAGAGTGAGTGTGAGAGTGAGTGTGAGAGTGAGTGTGAGAGTGAGTGTGTGAGTGAGAGTGTGAGAGTGAGTGTGAGAGTGAGTGTGAGAGTGAGTGAGAGTGTGAGAGTGAGAGTGAGTGAGTGTGAGTGAGAGTGAGAGAGTGAGAGTGTGAGTGTGAGAGTGAGAGTGAGTGAGTGAGTGTGAGTGAGTGAGAGTGAGTGAGAGAGTGAGTGTGAGAGTGTGAGTGAGTGTGAGAGTGAGAGCGAGTGTGAGTGAGCGAGTGTGAGTGAGTGAGAGTGAGTGAGAGTGAGTGAGTGAGTGAGTGAGAGTGAGTGAGTGAGTGAGAGTGAGCGAGTGTGAGTGAGCGAGTGTGAGTGAGTGAGAGTGAGTGAGAGTGAGTGAGTGAGTGAGTGAGTGAGTGAGTGTGAGAGTGAGTGTGAGAGTGAGAGCGAGTGTGAGTGAGCGAGTGTGAGTGAGCGAGTGTGAGTGAGTGAGAGTGAGTGAGTGAGTGAGTGAGTGAGTGAGTGAGTGAGTGTGAGAGTGAGTGTGAGAGTGAGAGTGAGTGTGAGAGTGAGTGTGAGTGTGAGAGTGAGTGTGAGAGTGAGAGTGTGAGAGTGAGTGAGTGTGAGAGTGAGAGTGAGTGTGAGAGTGAGAGTGAGAGTGAGTGAGAGT
>NC_137123.1:64185399-64190399 GCF_949319135.1 Squalius cephalus
GTCCTGAACATCAGCTCCCAGAATGCATCTGTTACCCACCGTTCCTCAGTATCGTTCTCATTCTGTGTTTGACCTTGTTTTTTTATTGATTGTCAAATAAACGTCACAGTTTTGTACTTTTTTTTTTTTATTGTGACATTCTCATGACAAATATACTTAACCCTGATGTCTCATGACTGAAGCATCTATACTGGGAAACACTGGTGTAGGATTTACTGTGAAACAAGTTAGTCAAATAATTACAAAGAAACTGCAAGTACCACATGGAATTAAACGTGACATTTAGTAGAAAGACTGAAATAGTATTTTCTTGTGAAACGTACTTCAATAATCAATGTTTTCTTTTGTATTTCTCATGTTCAGTAGTGATTCTCATGACGGTAATACGATATTTTGTCTAGATCACTAAAAACAAATATTATGATGATGTATAAATACTTCATTTAAAGGCCCATCATTGGTCAGTCAGTCAGATAGCCCCGCCCCTAACACCACATGTGATTGGCTGAGTCAGAAGTTGCCATGTCACTCAAAACATACAGATCAGTGTTGCAGTGTTTTACTCTTTACCAGTGACTCGGATCATAAAACTGACTAGCTGTAAATGTAATTTTCAAATGCATATTTCTATAATTTGACGTTATGCTGATCAGAAGTTGAGGAAGGGGTTACTTGCACAATATCATTCTATAGTGTTATTTTGCAGTAAAATATGACCCACACATGACTTTCTCAGGTTCAGTGTTGGGGAAAGTTACTTTGAAAAGTAATGGATTACAACATTGCGTTACTCCCTTAAAAAGTAACTAATTGTGTTACTTAGTTACTTTTTAAGACCAAACCTTTCACCAATAAAAACTAAAAATCTAAAGTCATTTTTGCTTATGGTTTAACTGAATCATCGAAGGTCAGAAGCAAGTACATTGGTCAATGAAGTGAGATTAAATGCATAAAAATATTTATTTAACATATTTAATTATTGGAGGTTTGTGTATTATTCTGATTTTGCATTCCATAGTTTTAAAGAATACTGAATCTTTTTTTGTTCAAGTGAGACGAGAAAGTGCTCACATTTAGTGTAGAACCACAATAACCATCATGTTCACACACACACACACACACACGCCTCTTGACAGAGCGCTGTCAGTCAATAAATGTGAAAAAGTAACTTGCGTTACTTATTTGAAAAATTAATTCACATATGTTGCTGTAAATTTAAAAGTAATGCGTTACTTTACTAGTTAAAAAGGGTTACACTTTATTGTGATTGTTACAGTGTAATTTAATTGTAAGTACTGAGTAATATTAAGCAACTACATGTACTTACTATAGGGTTTAGGGTAGTATTAGGATTTGTTGCATGTAATTATGCATAATTTACTGTTATTACTATGGCAAGTACATGTAACATATGTAACAAGGACGCTAAGCTAAAGTGTTACCGAAAAAGTAATCTGATTACGTAACTCAAGTTACTTGTAATGAGTGACATAACCCTGCTCAGGTTATTGGTGTCATTTCTTCATCATCATCTTCATCATCATTGTTCTTTCTCGGATGCGTGCAGCAGCGGCCGGAGCCAGTGCAAGTATCGGGACAGTTTGGTGAACACGAGTCCTTTATCACAGCCTCCGACTGACAGAGAAAGTCCCGTCAGGAACGCCGTCTTCCCCTCCACTGTCGCCACGGGACTCCCGGACTTCACCTCACACTTCATCCCTTTGCTTTCAGACTCCTGTCTCTCCATGCAGAACATCTTGTTGGTCATTAAGAACGTGAGGTTGAGAGCGTCCCGACAGTCGTCCAATGAGAGGTAAGCGTGTCTGGCTCCGCCCATGACCACGCCCTCTCGGCCCGCCCTCATCAGGATGTTCTCGCTGAAGTCTTTCTCCGGCAGGCAGAGCGGGACGATGGACATGTGTTCTGGAAGCGGTTCCTTCAGCTCCAGGAACGCCAGATCGTTCTCCGGACCGGACGAGTAATGCTTGTGAGGCGTCCAGCTGGAGACAACCAGCGCTGAGCTCGAGTCCCGGACCGCTGGAAGACAAGAGCACAGGCACTTAAAGGGGTAGTAAAAATGAAAATTAGCCCATGATTTACTCACCCTCAAGTCATCAGTAGGTGTATATGACATTCTTCTTTCGGACGAATACAATCAGAGTTATATTAAAAAATGTCCTGACTCTTCCAAGCTTTATAATGGCAGTGAATGGACGTATATTTTTTTAAGTCCATCAAAGTGCATCTGTCCACCCCCCCCCCACACCCCCCACACACACACCTGTCCCACCCACTTCTTAAAACAAAGTTACGCCACTGGCATCTACTGGTAAGGCTGCACTCGCCACTGGTTATTCTGGGATTCTGGATGAGTGAGATTGGCCTGTTCTGTTATTGCCGGAGTTTCTGAAGCTCGAGTAAAGACTCCGCCCTCTTCTGAACGGAGGCGGAGCTAAAGCTCATATGCATTTAAAGGGACACACACTGATATTTCACAGACACATTCTGGTGACACCATTGATTTACATTACATCTTGTGAAAAGGGGCGTAATATGTCACCTTTAAAGTCACAATTCTTATGTTTTTATGGAACGGTTGGTTAGTGCTCACCGAGAGAGACGTTGCGCTCCGGCAGCGTTGACATACACACGGCTGACGTCAGCACTGACTTACGGCCCACAACCACACCGTGACAGATGACATCACCGCTGCCGTTCACGAACCGCACCTGCACACATCATCATCATCATCAAGTGCTCTTCTGATTGGCTGAGTATGGTGTCCTGCGCTAGGGATGCTGGGTAACCCGGTCGATTCTCACCTCCCACAGGCATCTTCCATCAGGACAGAAGCTGGACGTCTTCGTCGTTCCACACGGGTTCTGAACTGAGAACATGGAGGAGGTCAGTGTCACATGTTCCACACTATGTAAATGAGCCACAGCAACGCAGCCAATGAGAAGACAGCGGTACCGTTTGGCGAGCAGCTCCTGCCGTTGCTGTGAAGAGTGAATCCGCGCGTGCAGAAGCATCGATACGCGTCAGCCGTGGGTCTGCAGAAGTGCTCGCATGCTAACGGCCCGGCGGACGGACACTGGGATTTATCTGCAAAACATCATCATGAAGCATCTGACACACACTGAATGTGTCCATCACATGTTCACTAGCATCACTTTAGGGGCTTTCGCACCGGGTAGTTCTAGGAACTTAATTCTAGGAATTCCCCGAGAACTAATGGTTCCCACAGGAACGTTTTCCTGGTTGCGTTCGCACCGCCAGTAGGAACTCTGAAGTGACGTGAGACACGCTTGTTGTTGAGACTTTTATTTTGACGGCGCTGAGAACGCCAGAGCTCACAGTGCTCACATTCTCCTGTTCATCAGTGTACGATCTAACAGTCCTGTCTAATACATCATTATATAGAACTGTTATACACAGACAGTGATGAAGAGTTATTAGCGTGTGTCGTAGCCAGTGATGAAGAGTTATTAGCGTGTGTCGTAGCCAGTGATGAAGAGTTATTAGCGTGTGTCGTAGCCAGTGATGAAGAGTTATTAGCGTGTGCGTGTGTTGATGAGCAGAAATACATAATCATGTTTCTCTTGATCCCTCAAAGTTGTGTTGGGTTTTCTCCTCAGAGTAAAGATTGAGAGGCCAACTGTTTTACATGTTCATAGAGTTAGTTTGTGGAGTAAATATATAGGCTATAATCTGTGTGTGTACACAGCCTTTTTAAAAATGGCGGGCATTGGTGTTTTGCGTGCGTTCGGCCAATCAGCGAACACTAACGTCACGGATAGTTCCTATAGCGCTGGTTTAGACCGACTCTGAAGGAGGAGTAAATCAGTTCCTCCAAAAGGAGATCCTAGAACTAAAATTGTTCCTAGTTCCTGCGGTGCGAACACGTCGAGATCTGGGAACTTCCGCCAATAGTTCTAGGAACCATGAAAAGGTTACTCCGGTGCGAAAGCCCCCTTTCACTCGTGTAAATGATCTCGTTCACCGGTTTGACAGTCGGAGCCGATGTACATGTCGGAGCAGGTGCAGGTGTAGCCGCCGATCCCGTCCTTACACACTCCGCTGTGTTTACACGGATGCGAGCTGCACTGATCCCCGTCTGAGAACGGGAAGAACGGCAGGAAAATATCAGTTGAAGAGAACAATACAGTGTAGGCTACATGTAAAAGTAAAGAATTAAACAATGATAAATAGTGTAAAAACAGGTTAAAACTACACTGCTCTGCCAAAGAAAGTCACTGTTTGGTTAGGCAAATGGTTAAGAGTCTATGATTGGATAATTATTGCAGTCCCGCTATGACATCACGGTTTTCTCCAGAGCGGCTATATAGTTAACTAAATTAATAACTTTTTAACAACAAATATAAACCATCACTGAACTTACTTAAGATGGACTATGACAATTTTCTTCTAGAAACAAACTCTGTTGCATTATTTTCCTGTTATCACTGTAAAGCTGCTCTGAAACACTCTGTGTTGTAAAAATTTACCTATTTAAATACAAACAGTGACTTTTTGTGTTGGGCCAGGCAGGCAGCTATAATATAATAGTCATTTCATTTAATTCAAGTATGATTAAACTTTCTAAAGGTCACTTACCATAGTATTTGGCCCAGAACTCATTCTTTACAGGGAAATAAAAAGAGTTGTAATGAGTGAAATTGTTTCAGCAGCATTTAGTTAAATTAGTTATAAAAAAAGAATAAATAACAAAACATAATTATTATGTACTAAGTCATAATTTCGACATGAAAGGTGGAATTTATGACATAGAAAATTATCATTACATTTTAATGTCATAATTATGAATTGGTATGTTAATTTCGATTTTCATGTCATAATTGATACATAAACGATTTATAAAAGCATTTTTTTCCTCATGTGATGGACACTGTCTTGATGGGAGGAGTCTATTAGCCCGCGCTCAAGCAAAAGAGCGCGAACTTCAGACATCCCAGAATAATAAGATGATGAGATCCCTC
>NC_137123.1:64195399-64235399 GCF_949319135.1 Squalius cephalus
AACTTTTGGGAAGAAGGTAAAACTCAAACAAAACAAAACAAAAAAAGCTCATGACAAAAGAAAACAAGTTGAGATTGTTTACAAGAGTACGGCTGCCAGCTTTAAACTTTATACGATAAGAATATGACAGAGACAGCTTATAAAATCAACTGTGTTGTCTTTATTAAAACTGTAAATCTCATTTGAATGAGTCAACATGAAACAGCACTGACAAATCGCATTACCTCCATAACGTGACAAGATTTAACTAGAAATATTATATAGTTTAGTTATTATTTCATCAATGATGATTTGATTGAATAGGTTCATAAGTGGAGTAAGTTACATACAAGATTATGAAAACAAAAATGGTTTTCTGTAGAATCTCAGCTAACGGGAACGTTTTCAGAAACGTTCTTCCCGTAACATTAACAGAACGTTTGTTCAAAGTTATGTGCTCTTTAAGAATGTTCTCAAAACGTTAGCACAAAAACAATCGTTCATTGAACGTTTTTTAAATGTTACTACTCAGAGAACATTCAAAAGTAACTCCCATAATGTCATGAAATGGAATATGTTCCCTTAAAGGAGTAGTTCTTTTTAAAATGAAAATTAGCCCATGATTTACTCTCCCTCAAGTCATCATTAGGTGTAGCATTCTTCTTTCAGACGCCTTTATTACCCCCCCGGAGCCTGTGGAGCACTTTATGATGGATAGATGCACTTTTATGAGCTTCATACTGTTGGTTGAAATTCACTGCCATTATAAAGCTTGGAAGAGCCACGATTATTTTTTTGGAAAAAGAATGTCTTATACACCTAGGATGACTTGAGGGCGAGTAAATCATGGGCTAATTGTAATTTTAAAGTGAACTACTCCTTTAATATCTTCAGTCATTTTGCTTCTCCAGTAAATGCATCTTGATTTTATACTCTTTTAACATTTGCATGGCTAAAAGAAACCCGTACATTCAGAAATAACGTTTTAATAACTTCATGGGAACGTTAGCAAATCATTCTTAGAAAATGTTTTTGTTAGCTGGGATAAATCATCAACATGAATTAAGACTGTGTCGACTTGGATAGATTCGCGTCAGACTCTTCGTACAGGCGTCTTCCGAAGCAGCTCTCGCTTTGCTTTGGGTTTCTCCGAAGCTCCCATCTTTGGCATGACTTTAGCCATGGCGTTCTGGATCCACTGGATGTACTTGGAAACCTGCGTGTAGATGCCGTACTTGCCCTTGCGTGCGCATCCCTCGCCCCAGCTCACCACGCCCGTCACGAACCACGTGTCCTTGTAGCGCGTCACATGCGGGCCGCCGCTATCGCCTTGGCACGCGTCTTTCTCCTCCTGGTCGTATCCGGCGCAGAACATGCGGTTGGTGATCCGGAACTGGCTGGACTCGATGCACGTAGCGCGGTCGACGTACGGCACCGCTAGCTTCTGGAGGACGGTGGACTGAAGCCCGCCCTCGCGCACGCGACCGAAGCCGCTAACCATGCCATTCTGCTGGAGCATTAGCACGCGCTCCGCGAAGTCGTACTCCGGGAGGCATGCGGGGATGATGTAGTCGGTGAATGTGATGGGCTTGCTGAGCTTAATGAGGGCGATGTCGTTGTGGTAGGTGTTCGGCATGAAGTTCTTGTGGATCAGAATCTCGTCTACGTCGTGCATGACCTCGCGACCCTCTTTGACCAGCGTGTCATACTCACCTGACAGAAAGACACAAACGCTAATGAAAACGCCCAAGAACTGGTCGAATGCAAATGTGTGCCTTGATTGCAATGCAAGTTAGATAAAAGCATCGGCCAAAATGCTAACATGTAAATAGGGTGTACCCTGTGACAGGCGATCTGACCAATCATAATCCGCCATTTTTGTCCGACAAAGCAGTCAGGAGAGTTAGTAGATAAACGGCGGTGGATTTGAACTTGAAAAACCGAGTGTACTGACGTCTTTCCACAGTTGAAACAACATACCTTCTGATGTTCATTCATGTTTATTTGATGCTATAAATGAACTAGAAGGAAGAGATGATCGGTTCACGAGCAGCTTTAACTGAGGTGATCTGTCACGACACATTAAAGAGCCACAAAACGGTATTTAATGTTTAAATTTCTTTAAAAATGACCAAATTTGAAAGTTGAGACTTTGTTTGATATCAAAAGTAAGCTGGTCTGTCCTGTCTGTCAGTGTGTTGTCAGTGTCCTCTCTGCTCCACGGTGTATTGTTCACTGCGTGAGAACGTGTGTGTGAGAGCGGCGTGGCTTGTCGGACATAGCAACAGTAACTTTGCTGGTGTGTTCCAAAACAATGACAAAATTGGCATTTAAGAGCATTCAATACTTACAGTCTCTCACTTTCGCTAAAATGGATCATGGATTTTTATGACATCACTGCGGACTTCAACGTCTTATTACATCTTGTGTCAAATCAAATGCTCTCTAGAATCTAAAGCTCCACCCCCCTCTGCTATAAACACCACCTGGCCGAAGCGAGCGTTGACGCGTCACCAGGGCCGGAGTGGGGCCACTTTTCAGCCCGGGAGTTTCAGGCCCAAGACCGGCCCACTTTTTCCATGGTGGAATTCCAAATTAGCACTTTTTCCAAATTGGATAAATGAAGCAACAGTTCAGCTCTTACTAATGTGTAGTTTGTATAAATACCATGGTTCAACAAATAATGTAAAGGTTAATTAATAATTCACTTAGACTTTATAAGAAGCAATTGCGACTTTATTTCACGCAATTCTGACTTTATTTCACGCAATTCTGACTTTATAACACGCAATTCTGAGAAATAAAGTCAGAATTGCGAGAAGTAAACTCGCAATTGTGAGATAAAAAGTCGCAATTATCTTTTAAAATGTTTTATTCTGTGGCGGAAACAAGCTTCCATACCTCCTGGCCTCTACCTCCCATACATCCTCCCTGACGCGTTAAGGTAGGGCCGGCCCAGCTATCGGTAGGCGCCGGCGGTGCCGCGGCCGGCGGTAGCCTACCTGAGAAAATGTTTTGGAAAAGACGGGTTATGGACCCAACCAATTCTATAGGGGGGAGGGGAGAACTCCCTCACATGGTACAACCCATGCAGAGGCTGCGCGCTGCGGTGTCAGAATGCGGAACGTGTGTAGCCTAATGTAACTAACGTGACAAATGTGAAAAAAAAAATCCTCGACCGGCCCAGAAGTGAAGCGGCCCACAGGGAATTCTCCCGATTATCCACCCCGGGCCTGCGCGTCACAGAGGAATATGGGTCAGAGATGTGTGTTCGGTTACTCAAACGCTCTAGCCTGGGTTTCCCCATGCTGCCTTGTGCGCAGTGCGATTTTATTCCCGCTGCTAGGCAGCCTGGACACCATGGACCAGATTTTCACCTCAGCGAGGGGACCAATCACAGAACGGGGAGGGAGCAGCAAGACGATGACGATGTCTATGCGACACACCGAAGCAGTTTGTTTATATCTATGGATCCAACATGGCATCAGACGTGTGCATTATTGCACAAACGGCAATAGTCGCTGAACGCCATCGTGTACACATAAATCTCTGACCCATCGTCTTCTTCCTTGTCGAATTTCTGTCGCTCTACATACGTCATCTGGTATAATTGAAACGATTGGCTATGAGCTACGTACAGGCACATTTGATTCGCAGCGCCCAATAAACGGCTCTGGGCATTCGTAAACCACGCCTCAAATACGAGAAAACGAACATGTGGTTCCCAGACCTCGTCTGACGTTAGCCAGGCTACAAACGCTCCAGTTTTATCCCGTTTTCCAACTGTATGCTGGTTAAGAATGAAATGGCTTGAGTTTATTCACATCTCTACTGTTGAATCCAGTGTATCATCAGCGCTCGATTCGCTTCCATGGTGCTGTCACATGGTCTGTGAGCTAAACTAAACGCTATTGGCTATTTGAAAAGGGGGAGAAGCCATTCAATATGTCCTGCCTTAACTTCTGTTTCAGTGGAAATTACATCAATGCATCAAACAAAGACACTTCAGTGGGACTTTAAGAACTGATCACGTAAGGTTCTTTGGGGAACCAGAAATGGTTGCGAAACCCCTCTTTATTTTTAAGAGTGAAGAAAGATTCCATGGATGTAAAAGTTCTAAATGGGACCGTTGATATAAATAAAGAACATTTATTTGAATTAATGTAATAAAACATTTAAAAAAAGGAGAAAAAACACCAAAAAACAAACAATACTGCTGTTAATTTGAAGAATATCATTCAGCTATTCTGTGCATCAAATGTGCATGAAAATATTTCAGTTTTGACACAAATGTTGAAGTTTAAGAAGTTTATAAAAGGCCGTACCTAAAACCACCCTGGTGGAGAGCGACTGGTTCATACAGTGAGCGGCCGACAGAATGAAGTGCTGGTTCAGGATGGTGCCGCCACAGAAGCCGATGTTGTCTTCATTAACGAGAAGAGCCTGAGAGAACGTCCCACGTCAGCAATAACAAACTAAAACTGGCATGTCTCCACAACCTCAATTAAATATCATGCACAAGAAGAGCCCAAGTGTGTGTGTGTGTGTGTCTGTACCTGCCACGGACATTCTCCAGGAGGACATTCCACACCGTTGACGATTCTCGCGTCTCCTGTGTATGATTTGGGTAAAACCGCCTCCTCTTTTACAATGGACTGCTCGTCGAGGCCGAACATGATCGTCTCGTTAACCGGCGGGATTGTGGCGTTTCCGGCAGTCTCCTCTTGGTTCTCAGAGTTGGAGATGTTTGGCATTAGCATGAAGATGCTTCTGGTCTTCTGGGGATGAACGACGCCGCATTTGAAAGGATCTGAAACCAAAGGGTTGTTTAACCCTCTTTCTTCCCTCGCGTCCTGCAACAAATCCTTCCCTCGCGGGTCAAAATGACCCGAAGCCCGAAAATTATACCTTTTTTTTTCGTCCAGAAAGCTTATTCTATTTTTTAAATATAAATTACTAGATTTAATCAATAAATAAATAGTAATTTAAGCACATTCCTCACATTCTTTCAACTTAAATTCAAAATAAATTTCATGCATAAACCTTTTAATTCAGCTCTAAATATCTTACATTGGGTGTCTTTGCTATGGAATCTTGTATTATAACACGCAATTGCGACTTTATTTCACGCAATTCTGACTTTATATCTCGCAATTCTGACTTTATTTCATGCAATTCTGACTTTATATCTCGCAATTCTGACTTTATTTCACGCAATTCTGACTTTATATCTCGCAATTCTGACTTTATTTCATGCAATTCTGACTTTATCTCGCAATTCTGACTTTTTAACACACAATTGCGACTTTATTTCACGCAATTCTGACTATATCTCGCAATTCTGACTTTATTTCACGCAATTCTGAGAAATAAAGTCAGAATTGCGAGATGTAAACTCGCAATTGTGAGATAAAAAGTCGCAATTATTTTAAAAATGTTTTATTCTGTGGCGGAACCAAGCTTCCATACTTTGCCGACCTCTTGTGGAAAAAAATAATATAAGATGATATTTGATGACTCTAGATGGGCTTATATCTCTATATGGAGTAAATGAGCTGTTCCTCTGGGTTCTAAAGCCAGTTTCTCTTCAGTGTGCATTCAGATACACATGTAGACATTATACAATCATTTATTGGTAAAGTTTTAGCATTTTTAGGTGTTTCTATGTGAACTGAAGCATTCCTCGCATTCCATTCATTCCTAAGGGGGGCAAATTGACTCGTGAGTGAAGGATTCGTAACTTTTTACAACCACAAAACTCCTTGAAACCATTAATTTTTTTGTGTGTATTCGTGGTTCAAATGCGACAAAAGTCCTGATGAACACTCAATTTTTTTTTTATAAAAAATAAATAAAACAATTCCGGGTCAAAATGACCCAAGGGAAGGATGAAACTGGAAGATAATCGGCGGATAAACGTCTCGCTCACATCAGAACATCATTTACCATTAGAGTGGCACGACTTCCCGTTATCGCCCAGCTCGTAGCCTTTGGCACACGAACAAATGGCGGTTTTCTCCATCACCCTGCAGAAGTGATCACAGCCTCCGTTTTGACTCTCGCAGAGCGCAGGAATCGCTGCAGAGAAACACAGTGTTCAGCGCGCCGCTGGTCTGACGGTCTGTTGTGTGATTACTGAGCATCAGGAGGCTCTTTACCGATCTCACAGTTGTAGCCCTTAAACCCTTGCTGACAGAAACACGTGTACGGCCCGATCGCATCTTTGCACTCGCCACCATTCAAACACGGCTGAGACAAACACGCGTCTCCATCTGTAGAAACACAACCGCTGGTATCAAGACTTACTTTACCATTAAAACCAAACTGAAGCGCAGGATCGTTACAGGCACTCACCGACGTACACGTGCCAGAACTCATTCTGAGAGAGAAAAGAGAAGAACAACAACACATCCGTCAGATGAAGTCAACCTTCATTTAATGCACACCAGAAGCATTCAGTGGCGTGTTGGTGTTTCATTGGCGTGTCATTCAGACTCAGTGGCGTATCACGGTCTTTACAGTCCATGTGGTTATTTTTTTAAATATGTTTAAACGATTTTCTTCAGATGGTTCAAACAGAAATCAATAGTTCAACTCTGTCATGGGGGAAATCATAGTGAAAATACTGCCATTTTAATTTTTAATAACGTTCTCAAATTACTTAGATGTTCATCTAATGTTTTTTAAATGTTACTACTTGTTTCAGAACATTCAGAGAACATTCAAAAGTAACATTCCCATAATGTTTGAAGAATGATAAAGTGAAACTTATAGAAATAACACTTCAGTAACTTAATGGGAACACTGTAAACCAGAATAAATTGGCAAAACTCAAATAATTTGAGGTAATCAGTTACATAAGTTCAGAAATTTAACGTTTAAGTAAGCAGAACTTGCAGATTTTTATTTTGTAATCATACATTTGAATTGCTTTTAACTTTAAATATTTGAGTAAGCTAATTTATACACAACTTAATTTTCATGTAATCTCAACTTAAATATTTTTAGTGGTGGAAAATGTGCTAGCTTTAACTAGCTAATAAAAAAAAGCTACCTTGCTAATTGGTGACACAATGCTTTGATAGCATTAGCACTGCATTGCACTTGATAAATGTACAGCAATTTTGAACATTTTTCATACATTATTATTATGCTTATGCTCTTCTCATCACCATGATGGTAACCCCCCCAAAAAACCATATAACAGAAACTCTTCTAAATTAGCATAACAAAAGATTAAACTCGACAAAATTTTCCGCACTTAACATTAATCTGGCACAAAAACGCATTATATAACACTTAATTTGAGCATTTACTCTCCCTTTTAAGTGTCATGGCAAAGCATGCTGGGAAATAGAAATCCCAGCCCAGTTTCAACTTTAAGTTTGTCTAAATTAAAAGAAACAAGTTCACAGAACTCAAAACAATGAAACAATTCAACTTACTTAAAATGTGTCAGTTTTGTGAACTCAAAAGAAAAAGAAAGTTCTAAATACTCATAAAAGTTCATTTGATGAAACTAATTTGTATAATTTAAGTTGGCTCTACTCAAACCAATTCATTATTTTGAGCATTAGGGTTTTACTGTGAATGTTATCAAAATGTTCCCAGAACATATTTTTATTAGCTGGGATATTAATATTAATATTTTCAATTTAATTATTTTAAGTGGCACACAGTAACTGAGTGAATTTACTTATTTTCTCAAATGATGTGAACACTGAGGGAATAGTGTCTATCAGTGTCTGCAGTGGTTGCGTGTTTTGGGCCTAAAAGTGCAAAATTGATTTCTTGGAAGATTCCAGTGAAGAATTGAACAAACAGACCGTCTTTTTAACATCCTCGAAGATTTCTCTGGCCTCCTCGTAACTGCAGCGCTCCTCAACGCACTCGCGCTCCATGTTGCCCTTCTTCATCTCCTCGAACATGGAGTTTGCGCGCCGGCGGCGGATCAGGATCTGACTAGCGTCTCGAGGGCGAAGGAAGACTGGAAAAACACATGACTTCATCATCATTATCAACACCAAAGCCTCCCTCCTCCAGAGACTGATAGCAGAGGAGTGTTGTGAAATAAACCAAAGCACAGTTAAAATCCCTCTGACATCGACTGGGCCTTAAAGAACAACAGGAACAGAGAAATCAGTCGTTCTGAAGCTTCAGTTTGTCAGATTCGAGACGACACTCACCTTCCGAGCACAGGCCGTGCACTAGAAACAAGCACAGAAATTTCCAGTAGACCCAAGACATGGTCGGTCGTCGGCGTTTAGCTCTTTCACGTTAGAGGATCGTTCAGAAAGCAGAGAGAAGGTCAATGAACTGAGCGCTGGGAGGGGGAGAGAGGAACAGAGGGAGGAGAAACTCAGTCGTTTACACACTCGACGTGTGTGAGGTTTCAGTTTAGAGATCATGAAACCAGAGAGAGCTGTAGGAATCCTCACGTTCTCCAAACAAACACAAATGAGATTGGAGAAGCGCAATAATGATTTATGGGTGTTTTAGTAATCTTGAATCAGAATAAGTTCCTCTTGCAGAATCTCTTCTCTTCTCTGATGATGTGGGCGTGGCTATAACCTGTCACTCACATGAGATCAGCCAATAGCAAACCACAACCATCCAATCAATTCCCCACAGACACAATCAAGCCCCGCCCACATTTGTTCTTGTTCCAGAAGCGTTTCATTTGGATAAATGACACAATAGAGGAGAAAAGACGAGTGTAACTTCACTTTAATGATGACTGAGACAGTATGTCTCAATAATGTCAGTGTCTGCATTTCCATGACAGATTTGCGCAATCTATTTTTTAAATGTCGATAAAAAACTATTGTGAAATGACGGCGTTTCCATTAAACGATGTTGTGCGACTGAAACTTACATTTTTTTTCGCTCATGATCAGTCATTCCAACAATTATGGTAATGGATGTTAGTAGGTTTACATATATCTGAGCCGCCACACTAGCTATTATTATTCCTGTAAAGAGTCGTAGGCGTGTTATACAAGCTTTAATGGCTAGGACAGACTCTTATACTGAGAGCGGCTCGTATGAGGAGTTTCTGTGTGTTTCTCCCTCATTTCTGCTTCATTTCTGCATTTCTTAGTGGTTTAGAATCCAGTATTCCTTTAGTCTTTTAATAAAGTTTAATAAAGAGCTGTCTCGTCTACTGTCCAAACATGCATATGAAAGTGACCTGTAAATGCACAAAAACTGTTTCCATTGCAGTTTTGTGAAATATTCCTTTTTCGAACTGCCTGAAAAACCTCCTCATGCCAGCGTAAAAACTTTTTTGCGAAATATGGGAGTTTTTGCGAAATTGACGTGTTGCCATTTTCAATTTGCATTTTGAAGGGTAATGGAAAAGCGCCTAGTGATTCATACTTAGCCTATATTTATTTATTTAGCAGATGCTTTTATCCACACAACAAGTGATTCATTTTAAGGGGTTCTGTCTGGTGATAAAACAAGTGAACAACATCCTCTTAGTCAATTGTTTGATAATCTAAAAAAGCTGGTGATTTTCAGTGTTTCATGAATTAGTTTGCAGGGATGAAGTTGGGCCTTTAATATGTGAACCTTATCTTTGTTTTATCAGACTAATATAATGTACACAAAATGCACAGGAGAGATGAGGTCTGGCCTCGCACAGGGTCACGTCTGGTGTATGATTAGACCAGAGCAACATCTGCACTAGAAAATCAATGCAGTTCCAGTTAATGACTGTCTAACCGTCCCTCGAACACGCATGAGTGACAGAAGCACACACACACAAGGCTCAGAATCACTGTTTTATTTCAAAGCTCATCTCACACTCTTACAAATAAAGGTTCCAAAAAGGGGTTCCACAGAAGAACCTTTTGGTTCCCTAAAGAACCTTTCAGCGATCAGTTCTTAAAAGAACCATTTTTTTCTTAGAGTGAAGAACATTTTAATAATCTAAAGAACCTTTTTCCACTATAAAGAACCTTTTGTGCAATGCAAAGGTTCTGTGGATGTTATGGATGATATCAACTTTAAATATGGAACTTAACTTGGTTTGATTCTCTAGCAATCCATATTAGTTAGTCCAAAACCAATAGTCCAAATTATTTTGTACATGCTTTCACTTCTGCAATAATCCGCTGAGTGTCTTTTCTAAAAAAGAGACCAACCTTAGGTCTGTATTCCAAAGCATTCATGAATTACAACCATTTAAGTTCAGATCCTAAAGGTTCTTTGGGGAACCGGAAGTGCTTCTTCAGTGGCGAAACCTTTAACCTCGGGTAAAGACAACAGGAGATCCACTGATATTATTCAACCCCTCAACGGGAGTTTTCATAACCATTCATGGTTTTATCATGGAAAGATGTACTTTTATCATGGAAAGATGCACTTTTATCATGGATAGATGCACTTTTATCATGGATAGATGCACTTTTATCATGGAAAGATGCACTTTTATGATGGACAGATGCAGTTTTATGGACTTCGAAACAGAAACCGGCCATTCACTCCCATTATAAAGCTTGGAAGAATCAGGACATTTTTTAATATAACTCTGATTGTATTCGTCTGAAAGAAGATTGTCATATACACCTAGGATGACTTGAGGGTGAGTAAATCATGGGGTAAATTTAATTTTTTGGTGAACTATCCCTTTAACAGGTCAAGAACTGATCCCTGAAAGGTTCTTTGGGGAACCGAAAATGCTTCTTCAGTGGCGAAACCTTTAACCTCGGGTAAAGACAACAGAAGATCCACTGATATTATTCAACCCCTCAACGGGAGTTTTCACAACCATTTCAATCCATTTTAAGAAGTTAGCCACTTTGGTGTAAATCCCGTAGTACCCCGGCCGATGGCAGCCTTTACCCCACGACACGACGCCCGTGAGGAATGAGGTTCCCTCGTAGCGCGTGACTAGCGGGCTTCCGTCATGTCCTCGGCAGGACTCGTGTTCGCCCACGATGTAGCCCGCGCAGAACATGTTAGCAGTGATGTTGACGCGGCTGCTTGACACACACTGATCTGTGGGCACTAGCGGGACGCTGAGCCGCTGTAGAGCGCCAGACGACGGGGCGCTCAGGCCTCGCGACGAGTGGATGTTGTGCCCGACGGTTCGCTTGCTCCATCCGCTGAGCGTGTGGAAGCGTACAGCTAAGAGCTCGTCCTGTGATAGCTGTGCCGTGGGCAAGCATACGGGCACGGCGTACGCTGAGAGCTTGAGTTCTTCATGAAGCTTCAGGAGGGCCAGGTCACTATCCAGTGAGACGGGGTCGTAACTCTGGTGGATAACCACAGCAGAAACATCATACGCCTCCTCTGGGCCGTCCATCACATCCAGGTCATGATCACCTGAGGACAAACAACTGCTGTAGACAAAACTGGAACGCAGCTGAATAATGACACTATGGACGTTATTCACAGCAGCGCCATCTTTGATTTTTAACGGGAATGAAAGCGAGGCTGTGAGGTATAGACATACATCTCTTCAGTGGATTATTTTATTATTTAAAGGTGCAGTGTGTACATTTTAGTGGCATCTAGTGGTGAGGTTGCGAATTGCAACCAACAGAAGTTACGGTGGCCGACAGGGAAAGATGTCGCCAGTTAAGCTGTGCTTTAGGCGTATGTTCGTTTGGCCGGAAGCTAGAATTTTACTTTGTAACGTGTTAAATATGAATATTTTTCTTACACAAACTCATCATTTTGCTTCAGAAGGCCTTTATTATCCCACAGGAGCCGTTTGGAGTTCGTTTATGATGAATAGATGCACGTTTTTGTGCATCAATCTGATGGTTGCAATCCACTGCCATTATAAAGCTTGGGAGAGCCAGGATATTTTTTAATAATAATAATAATAATGAATTTTCATTACTACTCCATTAAGCAGCGGGTTACGGTGTTGTATGGGAAACACACCCCTGTACTGTATAAAAACCATCAATCCACACTTCAGACACCTGTGATAACCTTCAGTCGCTTCAGGTCCTTCTGATGAACGCAGTGAGCCGCGGTTACGACCCAGCCGTCGTCCAGAAGAGCGCCTCCACACACACTCTCTCCGTTATAATCTATCAGCGCCTGGAGACACAGAACACACTCATCATCTGATCACTTCTTCTCGTAACACGGTGACGAGCACATTTACTGTTACCTGCCAGGGACAGTGACCCCTGGGACAGTGGATTCCCCCCGCAAGCTGTTTTTGAGAATGATCTGCGTTTGTCGTCTGAAGCGGAATCTTTCCACATGGATATTTAACTAAAACAAATCACAGTTTAAATAGAAAATTTAAACAGGTTCTCCTGCAACAGGTTCACAAGCATCCAAAATCAAAAAACTTTAATTCCCTCATAATCTCCACTGCAGCGTCAGCTCTTTTCTCTCAGTGTCTGAAACGCTCAATCAAGGATTCAGTCTCTCTAAGCCCCGCCTCTCTGAGAGCTGCTCGGTCAGAGCTGATTGGTCAGAAAGTAAACGCTCATTATCATATCTGAATCTCAGCTCTTGATCACAGTGATACGAACAGTAACGATGGCGTGGGTTTTACCGTATCGATCTCAGAAAACAGCGTCTTCTCGACATGAGCAACACGAGCCAAACTCTTCCAGTCTCAGATACACTACAGTGTTTGAGGGCGGAGCTAAGAGACGCTGCTCAGCCAATCAACACCAGAGGCTGCAATTATGCAAATTAGCTACAAACCTACAGGTTCAGTGAGACTGAATTACTGACGACTCATTTCAGTTCAGAATCACTTATTTATTTTGGGAGTCAACTTAATTGATCTTTGCAGAGCTTTTACATTCACTATGTCTTGCTTAGTTGGGGACATTTAATTTAATATTCAACAATATTACTGATCTCCTGCACTGACACCATTATATGAGAACTGAGCTGAGATGGACGATGACATCACGGTTTACTCCAGAGCGGCTATATATATAAATTAACTAAATTAATAACTTTTTTACAACAGAAATGAACCATCACTGAACTTGCTTAAGCTGGACTGTGATGCTATTTTCTTCTGGAAACAAACTCTGTTGCATTATTTTCCTGTTATCTCTGTAAAGCTGCTTTGAAACACTCTGTGTTGTAAAAAGCGCTATCTAAATAAAGGAGACTTGAGTTGTCTACATGAAAGGTCATATTCAAAAAAGCATTATGGGGCACTTTAAATAAGTTTAGTTTGGAGTTTTAAAGTGTTATAAGCCTTGTGTACTTTGAGATTTGAAGTTTATAGGTCTTTATTTTTATATTCTTCCCACCTTGAGCAACACAAGACGTCCCGTCAGCCCCCAGTGTGTATCCCGTGGCACAGCGACACGAGCGCCTGGGTCCCGAAGCCTCGCAGAACTGCTCACAGCCTCCGTTCACATGAAGACACTTCAGCGTCTCCTCAAACCCTGCCCGGGGAAACATCTATGAGCTTTCAGAAGAACACGCTGCTGGTTATTTTCACGTTCACGCACCTTTCTCACAGTACTTCCCCTCGAACCCCTCCAGACACAGGCAGTAGTAGGTGCTCGCCAGATAAACACATGTGCCGTTGTTCTTGCACGGATTGGTCAAGCACGGCTCCTTAGCTTAGATAGATGATTACATGTATAAATCAAGCAAATGTTAAAAAAAGGTTGGTTTATAGTAATGAATAGGAAAACACCAGTATTTCGGGTGGGAATTCAATGCATCTTGAAGACTTGGACTGAGCTGAAACATGGAAGCTTGTTTCCACCACAGAATAAAAAATCCAATCTTTTTTCTCAGAATTGCGTGTTATAAACATGCAATTAAGACTTTTTCTCAGAATTGTATGTTTATATCTTGCAATTCTGACTTCATAACACACATTTGGGAGATATAAAGTCACAATTGCGTGTTATAAAGTAAAAATTGTGAGATATAAACATGGAATTCTGACTAAAAAAGTCAGTCTTTTTTACCCTTAGAATTAGACTTTATAACTCGCAATTGTGAGTTTACTTACAATTCCTACTTTATAACTCGCAATTGTGAGTTTATATCTTACAATTCCTACTTTATAACACGCAATTGCGACTTTATATCACGCAATTGATTGTTATAAAGTCAGATTTGCGAGATATAAACATGCAATTCTGAGAAATAAAGTCAGAATTGCGTGTTTATAAATTATGAGATAAAAAGTCGCAATTATCTTTTAAAATGTTTTACATTTTTGGCCGAAACAAGCTTGCATATAAACAAACACCTTTTGAACAAACAGACTTCAGGTCAATAAATACTGTGTTTTTTTTTTTTTTTTTTTGTCAGAGCAGCAGTCCATGTAATGACCAATAATGAAATCAGTTATATGATTACAATACTGTGTCCAGTGATCACATCTGTACTAATCAGGCATGAAAACAGGTCAGGGGTAAAAAAGGTGAGAAGGATGCGGCATATATAGCCCCCCCCCCCCCCCCCCAAAAAAAAAACAACAACAAAAACAACAACATGTAAGCTGCATTGGCATTGTAGTAGGCTACCAGTGTTTCTCACGGGATTTTTGGATCACTGTGATGAGTGGACCTCTGCCACTCTAGGGGGGTTCGGGGGCATGCTCCCCCGTACGAATTTTTTTTGCTTTTTAATGTGAAATTCATCAATCTGGTGCAAATTAAACAAAGAAAATTTCAAAACTCTTTTAGTTACAGTGTCTGTCTACATTACTACTACAATAATAGTTATAATATTAATCCCATGATAGTAATAGCCATATAGCCTATTGTAAAACAAATGCACTGAAAAATAAAGGAAACTTACATAATTAGTTTTGTACTAATTTCTATACTTGAAAGAGTATATTTCTATACTTCACATTAAAGATGTGATTGGGCTAGCCCAGTGTCAATCAAGAAAAAAACCAATGGGCCGCTGATCTACGTAGGCCTATTTCATCGGGTCTCAGAGAAAAAAAACTATTTACTACTACTATTTATCACGCATTAAAAATGCCCCAAACCAGTCGTCTGTATGATAATCTGAAACAAGGACTGGTGAGCCGTTGTCCTGCTTCACTTCACAGATGCTGAGTGAAAGGAGAATTATAGAATGAAAGGATATTCATTTATATGACACTTTATTAATCAGGAGAACAGCTTGTTCAGCGCGTCATACGTCGTCCTTTCAGTTTCGGTTTTCAATCGATCAAGTTTTTTCACGTTCTCTCGATAAACCACCCCTTTCAATCCGATCGAAATAATTTGTAATAGAGCTGACACTTTGAGTTTTTAACGGGTTATGTTAAAGCCCTACTTGTTATTAATGTTTTTATGAAATATCTCTAGTGAATGCATTATCATATCACCGTATTATTTACCGCCATGCAACTGCGAGCCACAAATTAAAGCTTGGCGAGCCGCATGAGGCTCGCGAGCCGCGCAATGAATACTTGTTCCTGCTCGCTCAGCGCTCACGGCGCCCGCGCCCGCTCGCGATATTATCTCGCCCACTTCTATGTCAAAATAAAAAATAATGACATTGGCAACATCGCTGTCTGTATCTGACAGGACAGTTAACATTGTAAGCTAACTTACCTCAGGGTTGCTTTCCGACGTGCGGTTCTTTGTTCGGTAGTGTGTCCAGTTGTCAGACTCGCGGTGTAAAAGACTTTGAAAACATTTCTGCCCTAACGTTACTCTGACTCGTATTGGCTGTCATGTTTCGGCATTCGGAATGATGATTGTTTTTTAAAGCTGCGAAGTTTATGGTAACTTTATAGGGGATAAATGCTGGCCTCGACCTCGAACACCCCCTACAAATCACGTAGGTGACCCTTTTAGGTTTTAAAACGGCGAATTTCGCCGAAAGGTGAGTAGTTTTCATGCCTGACTAATAATAAGTACAATGTCAGAAAGATACTCTCAGTGAAAAGCACTTATTTATAGGCAAATAATTGACTATATTTTTTGAGGAAACTATGGTGTGCCATGTTTATTTTTTGTGGGCAGCGGTGTCACATTACTCACCAGAGTAACTCAACCAAAACTGTTTCTGCAAAAGAGAAACAAAACGAATTCGCAAACTTACTTAAATTAAAATAATATACCAGATGAGTAATAATATTGCGCATGAATATCTGAGTGAGTACCGTCTTCGTGTCGTCCTCGAACACCTCGCGCGCCTCCTCGTAATCGCAGATTTCTTCGATGCACTCGCGCTCGAGATTCCCGCGCTTCATCTCCTCTAGGAAAGAGTTCGCGCGCCTCACGCGCTGCAACACAGAACTGGCGCCATCTTTGTCAAGAAAGACTGGAAACAACGAGAAACAGAGGTAGAACATAAGTATGCGCTAAGTTATTTAACAGGCGGTCTATGTTATATATCGATACACGAGCGACACGAACACTCCCGATAGACCACTGGGCGCCCGCGAGTCACTTTCTTTGATTATAAAGAGTTATTTTAGTTCGTGTCGCTCGCAATTCTTACCACCGATGGATCCGTGAAATATCAGGACACACAGCAACACAACAGCACAAGTGTTCATGTTCACCTCCGGACACACGCGTGGTCAATGTTTCCTCAGAATCCTGATGGAGAGACTGAAATTAGCCGATCGACCGGGAGCAAAGGGCTTCTGACTGTGTGAGATTCACTCAGACACACTGATAATGAGTTAAGTAATCAAACCCATTATTAGACCAGGCTATGATTTTAAAGTCACCATGTAATCAAAATGCACAAGTTTATGGAATACTGCGGCTTTATTCTAAATGATTTATCGGTGCACATTATTATTATCGTGTTAAATTGATGTTCCTGGTAATCTTGAATCAGAATCAGTTCCTCTTGCAGCATCTCTTCGCTTCTCTGATGACGAGGGCGGGGCTATAACATGTCACTCAAATGAGATCAGCCAATAGCAAACCACAACCATCCAAACAATTCCCCACGGACACAATCAAGCCCCGCCCACATTTGTTCTTGTTCCTGAAGAGTTTCACTCGGATATACGACACAATAGAGGAACTTTATGCTCACTCACACAGAGTATTCTGAAACAGTACTAACCGTATAATGTGAGAAACCACTCATTAGCCAGTGTTTAACTACGCATTACACCTTGTCCTAACCAGACGCGACACTGTGACGCAATAAAACGCAGCTTTTCCATGTTAATCAGAGCTCTTGTCCTAATGAGCCACGATGGCGATACTCGTTAAACGGTTTTTAATTCTGCACCGTCTCCCTGGAACAACAACATACAAAGTATATGGTGAATATATACTCAAGAGAAACTCACAATCGTCTGGATTCCCATTGGAACGACTGAAAATTTGCACACACACGCATTTATACACATGCATATAAACCAAATAAACACAGATAATCTTCATTCTACTGAATTGTTTATTTTTGAATGAGGTAATGAAGGCCAAAGCATTGGGAAGATAAAAATGTCAAACAATGAAGAAATCAGACATAAATAGAGCAGCGCTCAAATTCAGACGCTTTAATGCTTCACTTGAGTAGAATTCGCCGTATGTTCGTGGATCCACTGCAGGTAGTTGGAGACGCGCGTGTAGATGCCGTAGGATCCGGGTCGAGCGCAGCCTTTCCCCCAGCTCACGATTCCCAGCAGGAACGTGGTGTTTCTGTAGCGGGTCACTAGCGGGCCGCCGCTGTCGCCTTTACACGAGTCCTGCTTTCCCTCGATGTAACCGGCGCAGAACATGTTATCAGTGATCGAGACTTCGCTGTTCTCCACACACTCCTGCGTGCGAATGCGCGGCACCTGGAGCCGGCGCAGTAAACGTGAGGTGGGTCCGTCCTCGCTGCGTTTGCCCCACCCGCTCACCGTGTGCTTGCTGACGGCCCACAGCACGCGCTCCGCCATGTCGCGCACCGGCAGGCACACGGGCACGGCGTACGTGCCGTAGACGACGGGTCTGCTCAGACGCAGCAGGGCGATGTCACTGTCTGCGGTCTCCGGCATATAGCCGGGGTGCATTAGCATCTCCGCCACCTGGATCACCTGTTCTGTGCCTTCGTCCACCTCGATGTCGTGCTCACCTGAGTCACAGGGCGACAGAACAACAATAATTAGTCATTAACAATCTTAAAGGGGTCCTATAATGCCCTTTTCACAAAATGTAAAATAAGTGTCTGATGAGTGTGTGTGTGAAGTTTTAGCTCACAGTACACCACAGATATTTTTTATAGCATGTTAAAATGGTCACTTTTTGAGGGTGAGCAAAAACACGCCATTTTTGTGTGTTCCTTTAAATGCAAATAAGCTGCTGCTCCCGGCACAGAGGGCGGAGCTTCAAGAGCTTGTGTGTGTGTGTGTGTGTGTGTGTGTGTGTCTACAGTAAATGTCTCCACTAACATTCAGAAACGTCTAAAAGTGAAACTCTTCCTGAGTCTCTCCGTAAGGCTGCACTCACTACTGGTTATTCTGGGATTCTGGATGAGTGAGATTGGCCTGTTCTGTTATTGCCGGAGTTTCTGAAGCTCGTGTAAAGACTCCGCCCTCTTCTGAACGGAGGCGGGGCAGCAGCTCATTTGCATTTAAAGGGACACACACAGAAACGGCGTGTTTTTGCTCACACACAAAAAGGGGCAAATTTGACCAGCTATAATAAATGATCTGGTATTCTGAGCTGATATTTCACACACACATTCTGGGGACACCAGAGATCTATATTACATCTTGTGAAAAGAGGCATAATATGTCACCTTTAAATGCAAATGAGCTCATGTGTTAGTAGCTCCTATTCCCTCACACACGGGGTTTATGTAAATTTTAGATTTTTACATTTTTAAACCCGGGAGGAAGCTCATTGTAGTCTCTACCAGCCGTTTGTTGTAGTCCTTATAAAGTGATTTCTGTAAAAGCAAATATCTCCCTTTGCTCTGAACTTTGAGCGTTGTAACTTTGCAGATGTTGTTTATGCTCAGACAGCAACATTACACACTAACTAAAGTTAGAAAAGTGTAATCATAATCAATCACCCCTTTAACAAACACATTAAAACTTTCTCAGGCTCTTTTCTGTTGTTAAAATAGTTAGAAGAATTCTGTCATCAGTTACTCACTCTCATGTTGACTTTCGTTCATCTTTGAAACACTAAGGAAGATTTTCTTAGATCTTCGTCAGAGTTTTGGGTGAATAGACTTTTAATGGAGACATGAGACATGAGAACTAATGACAGAATTTTCATTTTTGGGTGAACTAACCCTTTGACAATTACTTAAATTGTTGTGATTTTCTCTTCTTGATAAAATTGTTGTTTAATTAATACAAATGACATAATTTTCAGCTACGGGTTTGTTAGGCTGCAATATTTTGACTGTTTTTGTCCTGACTGTTTACTGTTTACCTATTCAGACAAGACAAAATCAAATCAGAAAAGCATGTGGGCGGAGTCTCTCGGCTGGTGCACTGCAATCGTAACCAAATCAATCTAAAATCACAGCCAATCAGAAGAGTGTGTGTAATAATTCTGCTCTGAGAGCGACTGTACCTGCGACTATCTTGAGAAACTTGACATGGAGTTTCTCTAAACAGTGTGCGGCTGTGAGGATCCAGGTGGGTTTATAGATCACACCTCCACAGAAGCCCTTCTCGCCGTACTTCAGCAGCACCTGTCCACACACACACACACACACACACACACACACACACACACACACACACAGGTGTTTGACGGTAATGACACATCGACATGTGTGTTCTGTGACGTGACCTCTGCTACCTGCCACGGACAGTGACCTTTAGGACATTCGGCTCCACCAACGATTCGAGACCTCAGATCCGCCTGAAGGTTCGTAGCAGAACCTCCCCCCCAAAGAAGTGGAACCTTCCCACACGGAAAAGCCTCTGTAACACACGGACAGTTATAATGGTTTAATTCTAAACGAATTAGACCGTTTTCTGTGTAATTAAAGGGATAGTTCACCCAAAAATGAAAATTACCCCATGATTTACTCACCCTCATGTCATCCTAGGTGTATATGACATTCTTCTTTCAGACGAATATAATCGGAGTTATATTAATAAATGTCCTGGCTCTTCCAAGCTTTATAATGGCAGTGAATGGCCATTTCTGTCCATAAAAGTGCATCTATCCATCATAAAAGTGCATCTGTCCATCATAAAAGTGCATCTATCCATCATAAAAGTGCATCTGTCCATCATAAAAGTGCATCTGTCCATCATAAAAGTGCATCTATCCATCATAAAAGTGCATCTATCCATCATAAAAGTGCATCTGTCCATCATAAAAGTGCATCTATCCATCATAAAAGTGCATCTGTCCATCATAAAAGTGCATCTATCCATCATAAAAGTGCATCTGTCCATCATAAAAGTGCATCTATCCATCATAAAAGTGCATCTGTCCATCATAAAAGTGCATCTATCCATGATAAAAGTGCATCTGTCCATCATAAAAGTGCATCTGTCCATCATAAAAGTACATCTGTCCATCATAAAAGTGCATCTATCCATCATAAAAGTGCATCTATCCATCATAAAAGTGCATCAATCCATCATAAAGTGCATCTATCCATCATAAAAGTGCATCTATCCATGATAAAAGTGCATCTGTCCATCATAAAAGTGCATCTGTCCATCATAAAAGTGCATCTATCCATCATAAAAGTGCATCTGTCCATCATAAAAGTGCATCTGTCCATCATAAAAGTGCATCTATCCATCATAAAAGTGCATCTATCCATCATAAAAGTGCATCTGTCCATCATAAAAGTGCATCTAGCCATCATAAAAGTGCATCTGTCCATCATAAAAGTGCATCTAGCCATCATAAAAGTGCATCTGTCCATCATAAAAGTGCATCTATCCATGATAAAAGTGCATCTATCCATCATAAAAGTGCATCTGTCCATCATAAAAGTGCATCTGTCCATCATAAAAGTGCATCTATCCATGATAAAAGTGCATCTATCCATCATAAAAGTGCATCTGTCCATCATAAAAGTGCATCTATCCATCATAAAAGTGCATCTATCCATCATAAAAGTGCATCTATCCATGATAAAAGTGCATCTATCCATGATAAAAGTGCATCTATCCATCATAAAAGTGCATCTGTCCATGATAAAAGTGCATCTATCCATCATAAAAGTGCATCTGTCCATCATAAAAGTGCATCTATCCATGATAAAAGTGCATCTGTCCATCATAAAAGTGCATCTGTCCATCATAAAAGTGCATCTATCCATCATAAAAGTGCATCAATCCATCATAAAGTGCATCTATCCATCATAAAAGTGCATCTATCCATGATAAAAGTGCATCTGTCCATCATAAAAGTGCATCTATCCATCATAAAAGTGCATCTATCCATGATAAAAGTGCATCTGTCCATCATAAAAGTGCATCTGTCCATCATAAAAGTGCATCTATCCATCATAAAAGTGCATCTATCCATCATAAAAGTGCATCTATCCATGATAATAGTGCATCTGTCCATCATAAAAGTGCATCTGTCCATCATAAAAGTGCATCTATCCATCATAAAAGTGCATCTATCCATCATAAAAGTGCATCTATCATCATAAAAGTGCATCTATCCATGATAATAGTGCATCTGTCCATCATAAAAGTGCATCTGTCCATCATAAAAGTGCATCTATCCATCATAAAAGTGCATCTATCATCATAAAAGTGCATCTATCCATGATAATAGTGCATCTGTCCATCATAAAAGTGCATCTGTCCATCATAAAAGTGCATCTATCCATCATAAAAGTGCATCTATCCATCATAAAAGTGCATCTATCCATGATAAAAGTGCATCTGTCCATCATAAAAGTGCATCTATCCATCATAAAAGTGCATCTATCCATGATAAAAGTGCATCTGTCCATCATAAAAGTGCATCTATCCTCATAAAAGTGCATCTGTCCATGATAAAAGTGCATCTATCCTCATAAAAGTGCATCTGTCCATGATAAAAGTGCATCTGTCCATCATAAAAGTGCATCTGTCCATCATAAAAGTGCATCTATCCTCATAAAAGTGCATCTGTCCATCATAAAAGTGCATCTATCCATCATAAAAGTGCATCTGTCCATCATAAAAGTGCATCTGTCCATGATAAAAGTGCATCTGTCCATGATAAAAGTGCATCTGTCCATCATAAAAGTGCATCTGTCCATGATAAAAGTGCATCTGTCCATCATAAAAGTGCATCTGTCCATCATAAAAGTGCATCTGTCCATCATAAAAGTGCATCTGTCCATCATAAAAGTGCATCTATCCATCATAAAAGTGCATCTGTCCATGATAAAAGTGCATCTGTCCATCATAAAAGTGCATCTGTCCATGATAAAAGTGCATCTGTCCATGATAAAAGTGCATCTGTCCATGATAAAAGTGCATCTGTCCATGATAAAAGTGCATCTGTCCATGATAAAAGTGCATCTGTCCATCATAAAAGTGCATCTGTCCATGATAAAAGTGCATCTGTCCATCATAAAAGTGCATCTGTCCATCATAAAAGTGCATCTATCCATCATAAAAGTGCATCTATCCATCATAAAAGTGCATCAATCCATCATAAAGTGCATCTATCCATCATAAAAGTGCATCTATCCATGATAAAAGTGCATCTGTCCATCATAAAAGTGCATCTGTCCATCATAAAAGTGCATCTGTCCATCATAAAAGTGCATCTGTCCATCATAAAAGTGCATCTATCCATCATAAAAGTGCATCTGTCCATCATAAAAGTGCATCTATCCATCATAAAAGTGCATCTGTCCATCATAAAAGTGCATCTAGCCATCATAAAAGTGCATCTGTCCATCATAAAAGTGCATCTATCCATGATAAAAGTGCATCTATCCATCATAAAAGTGCATCTGTCCATCATAAAAGTGCATCTGTCCATCATAAAAGTGCATCTATCCATGATAAAAGTGCATCTTTCCATCATAAAAGTGCATCTATCCATGATAATAGTGCATCTGTCCATCATAAAAGTGCATCTGTCCATCATAAAAGTGCATCTATCCATCATAAAAGTGCATCTATCCATCATAAAAGTGCATCTATCATCATAAAAGTGCATCTGTCCATCATAAAAGTGCATCTGTCCATGATAAAGCTTAGAAGAGCCAGAATATTTTTTAATATAACTCTGATTGTGTTCATCTGAAAGAAGAATGTCATATACACCTGGGATGACTTGAGGGTGAGTAAATCATGGGCTAATTTTCATTTCTGGGTGATCTATCCCTTTACACATGTCTGTACAGTGTTTGCTATATTGAACCACTCGGCATGAAAGGGAAGCTGGAACAAGATCAAGTGTAGCGCTCGGCTTGATCCGCGAGTCTGTGATATTCTCACCGTGTGTCAGGCAGTTCTGGCCATCCGACCCTAAGAAGTACCCGTCGGCACAGGAACAGTTGCGCTGCCCGTCCTCCTCCACGCAGAAGTGTTCGCACTGACCGTTCTCATGCAGACAGGAGTCAGGAATACCTCGAATCTCTGAGGAGGAATCAGGAATTAGTTTGTTCTTTCACTTCAAGGACGTTTGTACTCTCCTGGACGCCACATTCTCTTCAGAAAAGCTTCACTTCTCTGTGTCTAGTGTTGAAGATTTTATTATTTAGAAAATAAGTAATTTAACTGTTTTTTGTACACTATTATTTCCTTGTCTGTGGGTGACTTTGGCTGACTTTGGAACCTGAGAGCTGTGTTGTTACAGCAGAAAATTCTATTTCAGTAAAGTCACATGGTACAAACTATTTCTCAAAATAATCTATAGAATGCATTACCATATTTGGGAGAAGGATGTAGGTATATATGTTTGCTTGAGGGTCTTTCTGGAGGGTCTTTCTGCAGAGGGGCACTCGGCTTTGTTTTGTTAATAAAGTCTAATTTTTTCTGATGTCAAATATCTTTGAAGTCATTCCCCTGAAAAGAATTAACCACAACACTAGTAGACACTAAACAGAGTTTTTGAAGCACAAATAAATTTTGAAGTTTGTGTTTAAACTGGTTACATATTATACTATGTTAATTTTGCAGAATATAATCATTTATCAACCACATCTAATGTAATGACATATGGTTGATAACGATTATATTCTGCAAAATTAACATAGTATAATATGTAACCAATTTAAACAAACTTGCAAAAGCTGGTTTTCTTCCTCAGTCCTAACCCTTATCTAGATATGAAGTATTTTCTGAAAAAATTATCAAAATCTTGAGTTTAAAACAAGAACAAATATCTGCCAATGGAGACAGAAAAATCTTGTTTTCCCTTTGAATGAAGTTTATTGTTCTGACCCCATTAGCAGATCTTTGTTCTTGTTTTAAGCAAAAACTCACTTTAATATCTTCAGTCATTGTGTTTCTCCAGTAAATGTATCTTGATTTAAGAATGTTTAGATATTTGTGCTGGAAAACAAGTCAGAAACACTGAGGAAGAACATCATTTTTCCAGCATTTTTGGCAATCAAAATTATACAACGGTTGAACTTGCGTCTGTTTAACATAGATTTGATTACTAAATAACATTTTAATGACAAAAAAATAATGTCCCTTAACCCTGTTATAGTGTGGCTTCCCATTAAAAGCGGAATGTTCGACAAAATTTTGACATCATTTGGTCTCGCTCCATTTTCTCCATTTTTGATTTGTAGTGTTGACTGCACAATTAAAAAAAATAAAAATAATAATTATATAATGAATGGATCCCATCTGGTCTCAATCTGTAACCTACAGTCTATCTTATTAGATCTTTTTTTTTTCAGTATCTTTGCACAGAAGTTGCACAGTTTTTCATAAATTGCACAGAAATTGCTTATATTTTTCATGAATTGCTCAGAAGTTAATTGGTAACACTTTATTTTGATGGTCCCTTTTGAACGTGCTGTTGACTTTAAGTAACTACATGTAAACTAACTCTCATTAGAGTATTATTAGAGTATTAGTAAACTGTCTGCTTAATATCTGCTAACTCTTTATTGTGATGCTCCACAATAGACATTCAACTGATTATAAGTAACTTTGAAACTACATGTCAACTTATTCTAACCCTACCAGTCTATTAATACTCTACTAATACTCTACTAATACTCTAATGATACTCTACTAATACTCTACTAATACTCTAATGATACTCTACTAATACTCTAATGATACTCTACTAATACTCTACTAATACTCTAATGATACTCTACTAATACTCTACTAATACTCTACTGATACTCTACTAATACTCTAATGATACTCTACTAATACTCTACTAATACTCTAATGATACTCTACTAATACTCTACTGATACTCTACTAATACTCTAATGATACTCTACTAATACTCTAATGATACTCTACTAATACTCTACTAATACTCTAATGATACTCTACTAATACTCTACTAATACTCTACTGATACTCTACTAATACTCTAATGATACTCTACTAATACTCTACTAATACTCTAATGATACTCTACTAATACGCTACTAATACTCTACTAATACTCTAATGATACTCTACTAATACTCTACTAATACTCTAATGATACTCTACTAATACTCTACTAATACTCTAATGATACTCTACTAATACGCTACTAATACTCTACTAATACTCTAATGATACTCTACTAATACTCTACTAATACTCTAATGATACTCTACTAGTACTCTACTAATACTCTAATGAGAGTTAGTAGACATGTACTGTAGGTCCAATGTTACTTATAGTCATCAGAATGTGTTACAGGACCATCAGGGTAAATTGAGCCACTACAGTGTTGATGAGGGTAAAGTGAGCCGCTACAGTGTTGATGAAGTGAGTTGTGTTACAGGACCATCGGGGTAAAGTGAGCCGCTACAGTGTTGATGAGGGTAAAGTGAGCCGCTACAGTGTTGATGAGGGTAAAGTGAGCCGCTACAGTGTTGATGAAGTGAGTTGTGTTACAGGACCATCGGGGTAAAGTGAGCCGCTACAGTGTTGATGAGGGTAAAGAGAGCCGCTACAGTGTTGATGAGGGTAAAGTGAGCCGCTACAGTGTTGATGAAGTGAGTTGTGTTACAGGACCATCGGGGTAAAGTGAGCCGCTACAGTGTTGATGAGGGTAAAGAGAGCCGCTACAGTGTTGATGAGGGTAAAGTGAGCCGCTACAGTGTTGATGAAGTGAGTTGTGTTACAGGACCATCGGGGTAAAGTGAGCCGCTACAGTGTTGATGAGGGTAAAGAGAGCCGCTACAGTGTTGATGAGGGTAAAGTGAGCCGCTACAGTGTTGATGAGGGTAAAGAGAGCCGCTACAGTGTTGATGAGGGTAAAGTGAGCCGCTACAGTGTTGATGAGGGTAAAGTGAGCCGCTACAGTGTTGATGAGGGTAAAGAGAGCCGCTACAGTGTTGATGAGGGTAAAGTGAGCCGCTACAGTGTTGATGAGGGTAAAGAGAGCCGCTACAGTGTTGATGAGGGTAAAGTGAGCCGCTACAGTGTTGATGAAGTGAGTTGTGTTACAGGACCATCGGGGTAAAGTGAGCCGCTACAGTGTTGATGAGGGTAAAGAGAGCCGCTACAGTGTTGATGAGGGTAAAGTGAGCCGCTACAGTGTTGATGAGGGTAAAGAGAGCCGCTACAGTGTTGATGAGGGTAAAGTGAGCCGCTACAGTGTTGATGAGGGTAAAGTGAGCCGCTACAGTGTTGATGAGGGTAAAGAGAGCCGCTACAGTGTTGATGAGGGTAAAGTGAGCCGCTACAGTGTTGATGAGGGTAAAGAGAGCCGCTACAGTGTTGATGAGGGTAAAGAGAGCCGCTACAGTGTTGATGAGGGTAAAGTGAGCCGCTACAGTGTTGAGTCTCTCACCGCGCTCACAGAGGCGTCCGCTGAAGCTCGGCGCACACAGACACGTGAAGGATTCTGCGTTCTGGCTCGTGCACAGCCCGTTGTTCTCACACGGGTTCGATGCGCAGTGATCTTTCACTGCAGACCAACATGAAGATGCATCTTAATTACACAGAAAATGTCATTTAGCAAAAAGTCACATATCTTTAAAACTCACCGTCGTAGATCGTCCAGAACTCATTCTGTGTGGAGACATTAGTTAGATAGGCATCTTTACTCATATTTCAGACGCATGCCACATAACAGCCAGACTACATGATGCCTGTCCTGACACGAGTATCAGAGTATACATCAGCAGTTTAACTCGCATCCTTCCCTCGCACTGCGGAACACATCTTTCCTTCGTGGGTCAAAATGACCTGAAGCCCTAAGATTCTATTTTTAATGCAATTTTTTTTTAATTTTTTTTTTATTTACCTTTAAATTACTAGATTTGATCAATAAATAATAAATAAATAGTAATTTAAGCACATTCTTAAATTCAAAATAACTCACAATTTCATGCATAACTCTTTTAATTCAGCTCAAAATATCTTACATTGTGTGTCTTTGACCTCTTGTGGAAAAATAAAATAATATAATATGATATTTCATGACTCTAGATGGGCTTATATCTCTATATGGAGTAAATGAGCTGTTCCTCTGGGTCCTAAAGCCATTTTTTGGCAAAGTTTTTGCATTTTTAGTTTGAATTTTGAGCATTTTTAGGTTTTTCTATGTGAACTGAAGCATTCCCCGCAATCCATTCATTCCTAAGAGGGTCAAATTGACCCAATTTGTTACTTTTTAAAATTTCAACCACAAAACTTTTTTTGTGTGTATTCGTGGGTCAAGTGCGACAGAAGTCCTGTGGTCTTGGACCCCTCTGATGAACACTAAATTTTTTTAATTTCTAAAATGACCCGAGGGAAGGATGAGGGTTGTGTGGGTAAGACACCTAAATGCCACTTCAGAAACGCCTTTTCAGTGTAATGTGGCTTTACACTAATAAAATATACAACTACAGTCCTTCAGGTTGGGAAAAGCAGTTTAAGAGTAAGTTCCACTAGTTTTCTAGACGACATGCATCAAGATCAGTGCGTTCAGTCAGTGAACGTGTGATGTAACCCTGACCGTGGCCTCGGTGTGCTCGAACACCTCTCTCGCCTCCTCGTAAGAACACTTCTCCTCCAGACACTCCCTCTCCAGATTACCCATCTTCATCTCCTCGAACCAGCCCGAGTTCGCTCGCTTGCTCCGGGTCAGAACCTCGTGAGCCCCGTCCCGTCCCGTGAACACTGAACACACACGTACACAACAACACTCTCATGATAAACACTACTGCACCTGGGTGTACAGTTGGTGTATTTACCGTACCTGTAGCCGAATGAACACAGCAAAGACTGAAGAGGACGTGAAACCCTGCCAGGAGACGCATGTTGACCAGCGCTTCAGTTTGTCTTGTGCTGGAGGTTCAAAGGTCTGAAGTCTAAATACTCTCTAGCCCTCGAGCTGAAAACACTCCCTCACTCACACACACACACACACACAAAGAGACAAGACGAAGGACAACATTTAAAAAAAAAGTTTTATTTTTGATACATAATACAAATTTTAAACATGTTCTGCCAGTGTTTGTTATATATTCTCACTTGCATGTGTCCTTAAAGGTGAAGTGTGTCATTTTTTTTTATTGCAAAAGTAGATGATCCAGTCCCCAATGTTTCCTTCCCGATGCTAAACATCGTGAGTCTCGGCCCAAACTCATGAAACGAGTCAGACGAAAGTGTCACTCTTCAGGAAGTCCGTCCAAAATTACCCATTTAACTTGGAATATGGCATAAAGTAAAGCCTAAACCATCTCTGTTACTGTAATCTCCTGTTATCACTGTAAAGCTGCTGTGAAACAATCCATATTGTTAAAGCGCTGTATAAATGAAGGAGACTCGACTAAAACATTTGCAGCTAATATATAAGCAGTGTTTACATCACGTGTTCAAGAGAACAAAATCGTCACTTCCTGGCACAAAATATCAGCAATAAAACTGTAAGTTTCTGCAATCTTTCTCTTTCTCCCTCCATCATAAACGAGTGTGTCTCGAGCGTCAGACGAAACACAGTAAACGCTGTCATGTTCTCTAGCGTTCGGATGCTGGTGTTCGGGAACACACACTCGTGTGTGTGAGACGCTTCTGGAGGGAATTAACCCAAATCATTCTGATCACACACTTTCAGAAACACCAAACCAGCATTAGAGACGCTGCGACGCCATTGGTCCACTGGTTACTCCAGTTATCCAATCACAGCCTGTGCTGAGCCAAAGTCACATGAGGTTATTGAGGGATTTATTCAGTAAATGTGTTTCCATCATAGTTTATGACTTCTTATCGGATAAAATAATCATCTGACTCAATTGAGCACACACATTTTCTTGCGTATTTTTAGAATTCGTGTGCATCTTGGCGTTTCCATCCAACAATTTTACATGAGATATTCCAAAATCCACATGGAAACACAGCTATTGACTGACTTAAGGTCCTTGCACACCGAGTCCGAAATTTTCACATGCGTTTTTTCGTATTCGTCATTCGGCGGCTCTGTCAAACACCTCTCAAGATGTTTGCTAATGCTACGAACGCGAAAAACACAGGAAATCGAACCTGATCCGAATTTTTATACGACGGACGAAAGTTTTAGAGGCAGTGTGTAAACGTGATTGACACAACATTTTTAACTTGCGAAAATTTCGGACGAGAATTTCGGACTCAGTGTGCAAGTGACTGAACATAAAACCTGAAGACACACTTTACCTTAAAGCCACACTGTGTGAGATTTTCTCCCATCTAGTGGTGAAATTGTATATGACTACCACTGAATATTACTCTCTAGCCCCTCCCATTCCGAGGGCGTTTTAACTCCTACAGTGGCCGTATTATTCCAGTCGTGAGTAATCTCCCCGCGCATTCCTCACGGCGACACTGAGTGTAAAAGCGCGAAAGGCGAAGCTTGAATTTCCAGGTATGTCCCTCTTTGGCTAATGTATTTTCAAGATGGAGGCGCAACACGAATGCCGCCATTTGAGTGACTCGCTCGTATGTATTCTAAATGGCAGATTCTACGCTTACGAGAATACTTGATTAGTTGGTGGAAGTAATTACACATGAATGAGCACATATCATTTTGAAAGAACAAAGTGTTTTTTGCTAAGAATCAACTTTAAAAAATTACACAGTGTAGCTTTAAATAACATTCAGAAACTCTTGTGTTATATCATGTTATATATATTTTTCCCCCACAAGAGGTCGGTAAAGACAATCAGTGTAAGATATTCTGAGCTGAATTAAAAGGGTTCTGCATGAAATTGTGAGTTATTTTGAATTTAAGTTGAAAGAATGTGAGGAATGTGCTCAAATTACTATTTATTTATTATTTGTAGATCAAATCTAGTAACTTAAATGTAAATAAGATAAAAAAGAACAAATTGCAATTAAAAAATAGAAAAAATATTATCAAAATGAAATAGAATAAGCGTTTTGAAAAAAAAAAGGAGTATAATTTCAGGGCTTCGAGTCATTTTGACCCGCGAGGGAAAGCCGTGTTACAAAGTGCGAGGGAAGATTAACATTCAGAAACTCTTGTACATTTATGCACTGGCCACAGTCTTCACAATCCACTCCACGAAGACGGACACCCGCGTGTAGATCCCGTACACGCCGACATCTGCGCAGCCTTTCCCCCAGCTCACGATCCCAGTCAGAAACCATGTGTTCCGGTAGCGTGTGACTAGCGGGCCGCCGCTGTCCCCCTGACAGGAGTCTCGGCCGCCCTCGCGGTACCCGGCGCACAGCATGTTCCTGCTCACCTTCAGGCCCGACTGAGCCCGACACTCGTCCAGCGAGACCTTCGGCACCTCCAGCCTCTGCAGAACCACAGACACCGGGCCCGACTGGGTCAGGCGACCCCAGCCGCTCACCGTCGACATGCGCACCGATGCTAGCGTGCGAACGAACGTGCCGTTGGCGGGAGGAAGGCAGATCGGCACGGCGTAGCGGTCGAGCTTGACGGGGCTGACGAGACGTAGCAGAGCGATATCGCTGTCGGCGCTGGAGTGGTTATACCACGGGTGGACCAACACTTTAGACACTTTCCTCGCCTGTTCGGTTCCTTCGTCTTTATCGAGGATGTGTTCGCCTACAGGAGGAGACAAAAGAACACCGAAAGATGAGATCTGAGAAGAGGAACATCAACAGTACCAAAACTCCTTGCATGTATGATCTTTATTAGAGTTACACTTAACAAACCCCACTTAAGTAACTTCTTACCGACTGTCACTTGTAAGATGGCTGGATCCTTATTCCAGACACAATGAGCCGCAGTGAGAATCCACTGGGGATTTAGAAGAACACCACCGCATTTAAACACTCCGGAGAGCTGTAGCGAAGCCTGTGGAGAACATGCACACATTAGAAAGAAAGAAAGAAAGAAATATTAGTTAGAAATAAAGATAGATAGATTAGTTAGAAATAAAGAAAGATAGATTAGTTAGAAATAAAGAAAGATAGATATATTAGTTAGAAAGAAAGATAGATTAGTTAGAAAGATAGATTAGTTAGAAAGAAAGAAAGAAAGATAGATTAGTTAGAAAGATAGATTAGTTAGAAAGAAAGAAAGAAAGAAAGAAAGATCGATTTGTTAGAAAGAAAGATAGATAGATATATTAGTTAGAAAGAAAGATAGATTAGTTAGAAAGATAGATTAGTTAGAAAGAAAGAAAGAAAGATAGATTAGTTAGAAAGAAAGATAGATAGATATATTAGTTAGAAAGAAAGATAGATTAGTTAGAAAGATAGATTAGTTAGAAAGAAAGAAAGAAAGATAAATTAGTTAGAAAGATAGATTAGTTAGAAATAAAGAAAGATAGATAGATTAGTTAGAAAGAAAGAAAGATAGATATATTAGTTAGAAAGAAAGATAGATTAGTTAGAAAGATAGATTAGTTAGAAAGAAAGAAAGAAAGATAGATTAGTTAGAAAGATAGATTAGTTAGAAAGAAAGAAAGAAAGATAGATTAGTTAGAAAGATAGATTAGTTAGAAAGAAAGAAAGATAGATTAGTTAGAAAGAAAGAAAGAAAGATCGATTTGTTAGAAAGAAAGATAGATAGATATATTAGTTAGAAAGAAAGATAGATTAGTTAGAAAGATAGATTAGTTAGAAAGAAAGAAAGAAAGATAGATTAGTTAGAAAGATAGATTAGTTAGAAAGAAAGAAAGAAAGAAAGAAAGAAAGATCGATTTGTTAGAAAGAAAGATAGATAGATATATTAGTTAGAAAGAAAGATAGATTAGTTAGAAAGAAAGAAAGAAAGATAGATTAGTTAGAAAGATAGATTAGTTAGAAAGATAGATTAGTTAGAAAGAAAGAAAGATAGATTAGTTAGAAAGATAGATTAGTTAGAAAGAAAGAAAGAAAGAAAGATTGATTTGTTAGAAAGAAAGATAGATAGATATATTAGTTAGAAAGAAAGATAGATTAGTTAGAAAGATAGATTAGTTAGAAAGAAAGAAAGAAAGATAGATTAGTTAGAAAGATAGATTAGTTAGAAAGAAAGAAAGAAAGAAAGATCGATTTGTTAGAAAGAAAGATAGATAGATATATTAGTTAGAAAGAAAGATAGATTAGTTAGAAAGAAAGAAAGAAAGATAGATTAGTTAGAAAGATAGATTAGTTAGAAATAAAGAAAGATAGATAGATTAGTTAGAAAGAAAGAAAAATAGATATATTAGTTAGAAAGAAAGATAGATTAGTTAGAAAGATAGATTAGTTAGAAAGAAAGAAAGAAAGATAGATTAGTTAGAAAGATAGATTAGTTAGAAAGAAAGAAAGATAGATAGATTAGTTAGAAAAATAGATTAGTTAGAAAGAAAGAAAGATAGATAGATTAGTTAGAAAGAAAGAAAGATAGATAGATTAGTTAGAAAGAAAGATAGATTAGTTAGAAAGATAGATTAGTTAGAAAGATAGATTAGTTAGAAAGAAAGAAAGAAAGATAGATTAGTTAGAAAGATAGATTAGTTAGAAAGAAAGAAAGATAGATAGATTAGTTAGAAAGAAAGAAAGATAGATATATTAGTTAGAAAGAAAGATAGATTAGTTAGAAAGAAAGAAAGATAGATTAGTTAGAAAGATAGATTAGTTAGAAAGAAAGAAAGATCGATTTGTTAGAAAGAAAGATAGATAGATATATTAGTTAGAAAGAAAGATAGATTAGTTAGAAAGATAGATTAGTTAGAAAGAAAGAAAGAAAGATAGATTAGTTAGAAAGATAGATTAGTTAGAAATAAAGAAAGATAGATAGATTAGTTAGAAAGAAAGAAAGATAGATATATTAGTTAGAAAGAAAGATAGATTAGTTAGAAAGATAGATTAGTTAGAAAGAAAGAAAGATAGATTAGTTAGAAAGATAGATTAGTTAGAAAGAAAGAAAGAAAGATAGATTAGTTAGAAAAATAGATTAGTTAGAAAGAAAGATAGATAGATTAGTTAGAAAGAAAGAAAGATAGATAGATTAGTTAGAAAGAAAGAAAGATAGATAGATTAGTTAGAAAGAAAGATAGATTAGTTAGAAAGATAGATTAGTTAGAAAGAAAGAAAGAAAGAAAGAAAGATAGATTAGTTAGAAAGATAGATTAGTTAGAAAGAAAGAAAGATAGATAGATTAGTTAGAAAGAAAGAAAGATAGATATATTAGTTAGAAAGAAAGATAGATTAGTTAGAAAGAAAGAAAGATAGATTAGTTAGAAAGAAAGAGATAGATTAGTTAGAAAGAAAGATAGATTAGTTAGAAAGATAGATTAGTTAGAAAGAAAGAAAGAAAGATAGATTAGTTAGAAAGATAGATTAGTTAGAAAGAAAGAAAGATAGATATATTAGTTAGAAAGAAAGATAGATTAGTTAGAAAGAAAGATAGATAGATTAGTTAGAAAGAAAGATAGATTAGTTAGAAAGATAGATTAGTTAGAAAGAAAGAAAGAAAGAAAGATAGATTAGTTAGAAAGATAGATTAGTTAGAAAGAAAGATAGATAGATTAGTTAGAAAGAAAGAAAGATAGATATATTAGTTAGAAAGAAAGATAGATTAGTTAGAAAGAAAGAAAGATAGATTAGTTAGAAAGAAAGAAAGATAGATTAGTTAGAAAGATAGATTAGTTAGAAAGAAAGAAAGAAAGAAAGATCGATTTGTTAGAAAGAAAGATAGATAGATATATTAGTTAGAAAGAAAGATTAGTTAGAAAGATAGATTAGTTAGAAAGAAAGAAAGAAAGATAGATTAGTTAGAAAGATAGATTAGTTAGAAATAAAGAAAGATAGATAGATTAGTTAGAAAGAAAGAAAGATAGATATATTAGTTAGAAAGAAAGATAGATTAGTTAGAAAGATAGATTAGTTAGAAAGAAATAAAGAAAGATAGATTAGTTAGAAAGATAGATTAGTTAGAAATAAAGAAAGATAGATAGATTAGTTAGAAAGAAAAATGCAGTCAAATCTAAATTTAACCTTCAAGATTTCTCACATTTTCACAGTTTATTCGCTAAATTTTAGAAAATGGTAATAAAATATGAGAAGAACTCAAAGTTAAACTGTGTCTGAACAAATTCATCTTGATAATGTCAGATAACTTTGAGCAAAACATGATCAGGTCAAAGTGTCTGAATAATGTTTAGTCCCAAATTTCTATAACTTTTACTGGTAGTCTCTGTATGAAGAGTTATTGGGTGTAATATGTCACAGTTTACTTTATTTTGCTCTCCTCACGTACAGAAATGAACTATAGTGTCCTGATCACACTAGTGAAACAATATCACAAAATATATCTGTGTCTGAATCATTTTTGGTTCCTTTCCATTTCAAAGGTTCTTAAAATGTTTTGCAGTCACTGCAAAAAAACACCTTTATTTTCAAGAGTGTAAAGAGAAGGATTTTCTGATCATGGATAATGTGATTCAGTCATGAATCCTCACCTGCCACGGACACTGTCCTTTCGGACACACGTCCCCCTTCACAATCCTGGGACTCACACCCTTCTCCACCAGACGGCCACATGGGAACCCGTCTGAGAAACACAACATGGGATTACGTGGACAACACTGTGGCCTTACTGCACAAAACAGGAGTATTTACTGTTCTCCAGCGCATTGAAGTGCACTGGACCCATCTGAATACGCCTACTTCCCTACTATTATAGTGGGCGGGAAAAGAGTAGTGTGTTTGGATTCACAGACCCGGATGACCTACTTCTACTAAATTTAAATTCTTTCATCATTTACTCCACATGTCGTTTCAAACCCGTAAGATTTTTGTTCATCTTCGGAACACAAATAAAGATCTTTTCAATGAAATCTGAGAGCTTTCTGTCCCTCCATTGACAGCTAGGCAACTACCACTTTCACACTTCAGAAAGATCATAAAGAGATTGTAAAACTAATCCATATGAATCGAGCGGTTTAGTCCAGATTTTCTGAAGAGACTCAATCGCTTTTATTCACATTTAAACGATCATCAACTCGCACATCAGTTGTGGTAAACGGAATCTCAAGCATGTTCACTTGACGTGCGAGAACCAGTGAGGTTCCTTCTCGTGTTACGCAGCGCGTTTGAGCTTCTGTTTATGTTCAATGATCAATGTTAAATGTGCATAAAAGCCTAAATTCAATCTGTTCATCATTAAAGCGATCGAGTCTCTTCAGAAAATCTGGACTAAACTGCTCGATTCATATGAATTAGTTTTACAATCTCTTTATGCTCTTTTTGAAGCGTGAAAGTGGTAGTTGTGTAGCTGTCAATGGAGAGACAGAAAACTCTGTGTTCCGAAGATGAACAAAATCTTACGGGTTTCGAACGACATTAGGGTGAGTAAATGCCATTTTACTTAGTATTAAGAATATTTTAAAAACCTTAAAACCTTTTTGTGCCAAAAGGAATCTTTAGTGGATTGGAAAGATTCTGTGGATGTTAAAGATTCTTCATAGAACCATTGATGCAAATAAAGAACCTTAAATTTTAAGAGTGTATGAAATTTTGGACACAGTGACTGTTGGAAATATCCTACTACTGTGCTAGTTCTGCAGTTTACAGCGTATTTAAAGCTCAGTTCACGAGTTCCTTTGCCCATATAATGTTTAAGCTAATAAGGTTAAGAGTATTTGGCTTCAACTCGAGCTCAGACACACACTCCCAGTGGCGCTACTAATGCTGGGAGGAGGAGTATAGTAGCGAGATGCCTGAATCATGCAGGTGGAGCTGGGAGGAGGAGTATAGTGGCGAGATGCCTGAATCATGCAGGTGGAGCTGGGAGGAGGAGTATAGTGGCGAGATGCCTGAATCATGCAGGTGGAGCTGGGAGGAGGAGTATAGTGGCGAGATGCCTGAATCATGCAGGTGGAGCTGGGAGGAGGAGTATAGTGGCGAGATGCCTGAATCATGCAGGTGGAGCTGGGAGGAGGAGTATAGTGGCGAGATGCCTGAATCATGCAGGTGGAGCTGGGGAGGAGGAGTATAGTGGCGAGATGCCTGAATCATGCAGGTGGAGCTGGGAGGAGTATAGTGGCGAGATGCCTGAATCATGCAGGTGGAGCTGGGAGGAGGAGTATAGTAGCGAGATGCCTGAATCATGCAGGTGGAGCTGGGAGGAGGAGTATAGTGGCGAGATGCCTGAATCATGCAGGTGGAGCTGGGAGGAGGAGTATAGTGGCGAGATGCCTGAATCATGCAGGTGGAGCTGGGAGGAGGAGTATAGTGGTGAGATGCCTGAATCATGCAGGTGGAGCTGGGAGGAGGAGTATAGTGGCGAGATGCCTGAATCATGCAGGTGGAGCTGGGAGGAGGAGTATAGTGGCGAGATGCCAGAATCATGCAGGTGGAGCTGGGAGGAGGAGTATAGTGGTGAGATGCCTGAATCATGCAGGTGGAGCTGGGAGGAGGAGTACAGTGGCGAGATGCCTGAATCATGCAGGTGGAGCTGGGAGGAGGAGTATAGTGGCGAGATGCCTGAATCATGCAGGTGGAGCTGGGAGGAGGAGTATAGTGGCGAGATGCCTGAATCATGCAGGTGGAGCTGTGAGGAGGAGTATAGTGGTGAGATGCCTGAATCATGCAGGTGGAGCTGGGAGGAGGAGTATAGTGGCGAGATGCCTGAATCATGCAGGTGGAGCTGGGAGGAGGAGTATAGTGGCGAGATGCCAGAATCATGCAGGTGGAGCTGGGAGGAGTATAGTGGCGAGATGCCAGAATCATGCAGGTGGAGCTGGGAGGAGGAGTACAGTGGCGAGATGCCTGAATCATGCAGGTGGAGCTGGGAGGAGGAGTATAGTGGCGAGATGCCTGAATCATGCAGGTGGAGCTGGGGAGGAGGAGTATAGTAGCGAGATGCCTGAATCATGCAGGTGGAGCTGGGGAGGAGGAGTATAGTGGCGAGATGCCTGAATCATGCAGGTGGAGCTGGGAGGAGGAGTATAATGGCGAGATGCCTGAATCATGCAGGTGGAGCTGGGAGGAGGAGTATAGTGGCGAGATGCCTGAATCATGCAGGTGGAGCTGGGAGGAGGAGTATAGTGGCGAGATGCCAGAATCATGCAGGTGGAGCTGGGGAGGAGGAGTATAGTGGCGAGATGCCAGAATCATGCAGGTGGAGCTGGGGAGGAGGAGTATAGTGGCGAGATGCCTGAATCATGCAGGTGGAGCTGGGAGGAGGAGTATAGTGGCGAGATGCCTGAATCATGCAGGTTGAGCTGGGAGGAGGAGTATAGTGGCGAGATGCCTGAATCATGCAGGTGGAGCTGGGAGGAGGAGTATAGTGGCGAGATGCCAGAATCATGCAGGTGGAGCTGGGAGGAGGAGTATAGTGGCGAGATGCCTGAATCATGCAGGTGGAGCTGGGAGGAGGAGTATAGTGGCGAGATGCCTGAATCATGCAGGTGGAGCTGGGAGGAGGAGTATAGTGGCGAGATGCCAGAATCATGCAGGTGGAGCTGGGGAGGAGGAGTATAGTGGCGAGATGCCTGAATCATGCAGGTGGAGCTGGGAGGAGGAGTATAGTGGCGAGATGCCAGAATCATGCAGGTGGAGCTGGGAGGAGTATAGTGGCGAGATGCCTGAATCATGCAGGTGGAGCTGGGGAGAAGGAGTATAGTGGCGAGATGCCTGAATCATGCAGGTGGAGCTGGGAGGAGGAGTATAGTGGCGAGATGCCTGAATCATGCAGGTGGAGCTGGGGAGAAGGAGTATAGTGGCGAGATGCCTGAATCATGCAGGTGGAGCTGGGGAGGAGGAGTATAGTGGCGAGATGCCTGAATCATGCAGGTGGAGCTGGGAGGAGTATAGTGGCGAGATGCCTGAATCATGCAGGTGGAGCTGGGAGGAGGAGTATAGTAGCGAGATGCCTGAAATATGCAGGTGGAGCTGGGAGGAGGAGTATAGTGGCGAGATGCCTGAATCATGCAGGTGGAGCTGGGAGGAGGAGTATAGTGGCGAGATGCCTGAATCATGCAGGTGGAGCTGGGAGGAGGAGTATAGTGGTGAGATGCCTGAATCATGCAGGTGGAGCTGGGAGGAGGAGTATAGTGGCGAGATGCCTGAATCATGCAGGTGGAGCTGGGAGGAGGAGTATAGTGGCGAGATGCCAGAATCATGCAGGTGGAGCTGGGAGGAGGAGTATAGTGGTGAGATGCCTGAATCATGCAGGTGGAGCTGGGAGGAGGAGTACAGTGGCGAGATGCCTGAATCATGCAGGTGGAGCTGGGAGGAGGAGTATAGTGGCGAGATGCCTGAATCATGCAGGTGGAGCTGGGAGGAGGAGTATAGTGGCGAGATGCCAGAATCATGCAGGTGGAGCTGGGAGGAGTATAGTGGCGAGATGCCTGAATCATGCAGGTGGAGCTGGGGAGAAGGAGTATAGTGGCGAGATGCCAGAATTATGCAGGTGGAGCTGGGAGGAGGAGTATAGTGGCGAGATGCCTGAATCATGCAGGTGGAGCTGGGAGGAGTATAGTGGTGAGATGCCAGAATCATGCAGGTGGAGCTGGGGAGGAGGAGTATAGTGGCGAGATGCCAGAATCATGCAGGTGGAGCTGGGAGGAGGAGTATAGTGGCGAGATGCCAGAATCATGCAGGTGGAGCTGGGAGGAGGAGTATAGTGGCGAGATGCCTGAATCATGCAGGTGGAGCTGGGAGGAGGAGTATAGTGGCGAGATGCCAGAATCATGCAGGTGGAGCTGGGAGGAGGAGTATAGTGGCGAGATGCCAGAATCATGCAGGTGGAGCTGGGAGGAGGAGTATAGTGGCGAGATGCCTGAATCATGCAGGTGGAGCTGGGAGGAGGAGTATAGTGGCGAGATGCCAGAATCATGCAGGTGGAGCTGGGAGGAGGAGTATAGTGGCGAGATGCCTGAATCATGCAGGTGGAGCTGGGAGGAGGAGTATAGTGGCGAAATGCCAGAATCATGCAGGTGGAGCTGGGAGGAGGAGTATAGTGGCGAGATGCCTGAATCATGCAGGTGGAGCTGGGAGGAGGAGTATAGTGGCGAGATGCCAGAATCATGCAGGTGGAGCTGGGAGGAGGAGTATAGTGGCGAGATGCCAGAATCATGCAGGTGGAGCTGGGAGGAGGAGTATAGTGGCGAGATGCCAGAATCATGCAGGTGGAGCTGGGAGGAGGAGTATAGTGGCGAGATGCCTGAATCATGCAGGTGGAGCTGGGAGGAGGAGTATAGTGGCGAGATGCCAGAATCATGCAGGTGGAGCTGGGAGGAGGAGTATAGTGGCGAGATGCCAGAATCATGCAGGTGGAGCTGGGAGGAGGAGTATAGTGGCGAGATGCCTGAATCATGCAGGTGGAGCTGGGAGGAGGAGTATAGTGGCGAAATGCCAGAATCATGCAGGTGGAGCTGGGAGGAGGAGTATAGTGGCGAGATGCCTGAATCATGCAGGTGGAGCTGGGAGGAGGAGTATAGTGGCGAGATGCCAGAATCATGCAGGTGGAGCTGGGAGGAGGAGTATAGTGGCGAGATGCCAGAATCATGCAGGTGGAGCTGGGAGGAGGAGTATAGTGGCGAGATGCCAGAATCATGCAGGTGGAGCTGGGAGGAGGAGTATAGTGATGAGATGCCTGAATCATGCAGGTGGAGCTGGGAG
>NC_137123.1:64240399-64250399 GCF_949319135.1 Squalius cephalus
GTTCTGAGTGGTTGTCAGGTCGTTGCTATGGAGTTCTGAGTGGTTGTGTGGTTGTTGCTATAGAGTTCTGAGTGGTTGTCAGGTCATTGTTATGGAGATCTGAGTGGTTGTCAGGTCATTGCTATGGAGTTCTGAGTGGTTGTGTGGTTGTTGCTATGGAGTGGTTGTCAGGTCATTACTATGGAGATCTGAGTGGTTGTCAGGTTGTTGCTAAGGAGTGGTTGTCAGGTCATTACTATGGAGTTCTGAGTGGTTGTCAGGTCATTGCAATGTGGTTCTGAGTGGTTGTCAGGTTGTTGCTATGGAGTTCTGAGTGGTTGTGTGGTTGTTGCTATAGAGTTCTGAGTGGTTGTCAGGTCATTGTTATGGAGATCTGAGTGGTTGTCAGGTTGTTGCTATGGAGTGGCTGTCAGGTCATTGCTATGGAGTTCTGAGTGGTTGTCAGGTCGTTGCTATGGAGTTCTAAGTGGTTGTCAGGTTGTTGCTATGGAGTGGCTGTCAGGTCATTGCTGTGGTGTTCTGAGTGGTTGTCAGGTTGTTGCTATGGAGTTCTGAGTGGTTGTCAGGTTGTTGCTATGGAGTGGTTGTCAGGTCATTGCTATGAAGTTCTGAGTGGTTGTCAGGTTGTTGCTATGGAGTGGCTGTCAGGTCATTGTTATGGTGTTCTGAGTGGTTGTCAGGTCGTTGCTATGGAGTTCTGAGTGGTTGTCAGGTTGTTGCTATGGAGTGGTTGTCAGGTCATTGCTATGGATTTCTGAATTGTTGTCAGGTTGTTGCTATGGAGTGGTTGTCAGATCATTGCTATGGAGATCTAAGTGGTTGTCAGGTTGTTGCTATGGAGTGGTTGTCAGGTCATAGCTATGGAGATGTAAGTGGTTGTCAGGTTGTCACTATGGAGTGGTTGTCAGGTCATTGCTGTAGAGTTCTGAGTGGTTGTGTGATTGTTGCTATGGAGTGGTTGTCAGGTCATTGCTATGGAGTTTTGAGTGGTTGTCAGGCTGTTGCTATGGAGTGGTTGTCAGGTCATTGCTATGGAGTTTTGAGTGGTTGTCAGGTTGTTGCTATGGAGTGGTTATCAGGTCATTGCTATGGAGTTTTGAGTGGTTGTCAGGTCATTGCTATGCAGTTGCTAAGGAGATAATTTCTAACTTTTCAAATTGTATGTGCAACATTTAAAAAATTATTCAATAATTTTGAACAACTCTAGCATGTAACTACTGATGAAATGTAATGTATAGTTTTATCAGATGTGTGTGTGCCGCATGTAAGCACTGGTTCACCTGTGTATCTCTTCCAGAAATCCTCCTGAAACACAACAGGAGAATCAGTTAGATCTCCATCAGCTCTTCTGCTGAACGAACAGCAGGCTCGTTTTAGTTCTGCTCACCAGTTGTTCGGGGACGCTGAAGATCTCTCGGGCCTCTTCATGCGAGCACACCTCCTCCAGACACTCCCGCTCCAGATCTCCCAGCTTCAGCTCCTCCAGGAATGAGTTCTCCCGTCGGACACGCTGCCGGAGCGCCCGGCTGGCCTCGGACTTACTGAGGAACACTGCAGATGACATTATAAACATGGATGAGAAGCACACAAACACAACCAGATCCAGGCCGTATCCAGATCAGATGGAGGACCTGCGCCTAGACATGACCACAACTCATGATCTAGTCAGCCGGATCCGGGCCGTATCCAATCTTAAACCAGACTGAACGGGATAAATATTCTGAATGATCCGATCCAATCTGACCTCTGACCTGTAACGCTGCCTGAATCATAATCACACACTGTTCGCTCGTTGGCCAGAGGAGAACTGAGACTGAGTCTGGATTCTCACAAGGTTTATTCCTCCATTCTGTCACTGATGGAGTTTTGGTTCCTTCACTGTCGCCTCTGGCTTTTGTCTTGCTTAGTCGACATTTAATATTCAACAATATTATTGATCTGCCTTTTGATAAATATAAAGGCACTGACACCATTATATGAGAACCGAACTGAGCTGGACGATGACATCACGGTTTTCTCCAGAACGCTATATATATAAATTAAATAAATAAATAACCCTTTTACAACAGAAATGAACCATCACTGAACTTTCTTAAGCTGGACTGTGACTCTATTTTCTTCTAGAAACAAACTCTGTTGCATTATTTTCCTGTTATCTCTGTAAAGCTGCTTTGATACAATCTGTGTTGTAAAAAGCGCTGTATAAATAAAGGTGACTTGACACACACACACACACAGGTGATCCAGACACACGCTCACCTGATGGAAGCCCGTAGCATTCTGGGATGGCAAACAGCGCCAGGATCATGTAGAAGAGCTTCACTGTGTTCAGCTTGGACTCCATGATGGTTTATCTTCTGGTCGAAGTCTGAAACTCTCTGTGCTCTGGACACTCGTGGGCGTTCGGACAGAAGATCATTGCACAATAATCCTGTGCGACTGAAGCGCTTCTGTGTGTCGCCAGCAGGGGGAGCCACTGACACACACACACACACACACACACACACACACTTCAACAACTATTACCTGTGATGCTCAGACGAACAGAAGCACCTGTCAGTGTTTTAATGTCTCGAAGTGTTGTATAGGCTACATCATTCTGTATTAATTATTCGTCTTCACAATGTTCTGCCGTTATTTCAGCACAAACTGCTTTTACATATTCAACAATATTATTTGCCTTTCTTGACACCATTATATGAGAACTGAACTGAGCTGGACGATGACATCACGGTTTACTCCAGAGCGGCTATATATATAGGCCTATATATACAGTGAGGAAAATAAGTATTTGAACACCCTGCTATTTTGCAAGTTCTCCCACTTAGAAATCATGGAGGGGTCTGAAATTGTCATCGTAGGTGCATGTCCACTGTGAGAGACATAATAAAAAATAGTATGATCACAATGTATGATTTTTTAACTATTTATTTGTATGATACAGCTGCAAATAAGTATTTGAACACCTGAGAAAATCAATGTTAATATTTGGTACAGTAGCCTTTGTTTGCAATTACAGAGGTCAAACGTTTCCTGTAGTTTTTCACCAGGTTTGCACACACTGAGGAGGGATGTTGGCCCACTCCTCCACACAGATCTTCTCTAGATCAGTCAGGTTTCTGGGCTGTCACTGAGAAACACGGAGTTTGAGCTCCCTCCAAAGATTCTCTATTGGGTTTAGGTCTGGAGACTGGCTAGGCCACGCCAGAACCTTGATATGCTTCTTACAGAGCCACTCCTTGGTTATCCTGGCTGTGTGCTTCGGGTCATTGTCATGTTGGAAGACCCAGCCTCGACCCATCTTCAATGCTCTAACTGAGGGAAGGAGGTTGTTCCCCAAAATCTCGCAATACATGGCCCCGCTCATCCTCTCCTTAATACAGTGCAGTCGCCCTGTCCCATGTGCAGAAAAACACCCCCAAAGCATGATGCTACCCCCCCCATGCTTCACAGTAGGGATGGTGTTCTTGGGATGGTACTCATCATTCTTCTTCCTCCAAACACGTTTAGTGGAATTATGACCAAAAAGTTCTATTTTGGTCTCATCTGACCACATGACTTTCTCCCATGACTCCTCTGGATCATCCAAATGGTCATTGGCAAACTTAAGACGGGCCTTGACATGTGCTGGTTTAAGCAGGGGAACCTTCCGTGCCATGCATGATTTCAAACCATGACGTCTTAGTGTATTACCAACAGTAACCTTGGAAACGGTGGTCCCAGCTCTTTTCAGGTCATTGACCAGCTCCTCCCGTGTAGTTCTGGGCTGATTTCTCACCTTTCTTAGGATCATTGAGACCCCACGAGGTGAGATCTTGCATGGAGCCCCAGTCCGAGGGAGATTGACAGTCATGTTTAGCTTCTTCCATTTTCTAATGATTGCTCCAACAGTGGACCTTTTTTCACCAAGCTGCTTGGCAATTTCCCCGTAGCCCTTTCCAGCCTTGTGGAGGTGTACAATTTTGTCTCTAGTGTCTTTGGACAGCTCTTTGGTCTTGGCCATGTTAGTAGTTGGATTCTTACTGATTGTATGGGGTGGACAGGTGTCTTTATGCAGCTAACGACCTCAAACAGGTGCATCTAATTTAGGATAATAAATGGAGTGGAGGTGGACATTTTAAAGGCAGACTAACAGGTCTTTGAGGGTCAGAATTCTAGCTGATCGACAGGTGTTCAAATACTTATTTGCAGCTGTATCATACAAATAAATAGTTAAAAAATCATATATTGTGATTTCTGGATTTTCTTTTTTAGATTATGTCTCTCACAGTGGACATGCACCTACGATGACAATTTCAGACCCCTCCATGATTTCCAAGTGGGAGAACTTGCAGAATAGCAGGGTGTTCAAATACTTATTTTCCTCACTGTATATATGAACAAAATAAATAAAAATACAGCAAAAACAAGCCATCACTGAACTTACTTCAGCTGGACTGTGACGCTATTTTCTTCTGGAAACAAACTCTGTTGCATTATTCTCCTGTTATCTCTGTAAAGCTGTTTTGAAACTCTCTGTGCTGTAAAAAGCGCTGTATAAGTAAATGTGACGTGAGTCACTACATCCAGATGATCCAGTCTTTCTGTGCACAGTAGGTCTGTCATCATTTACTCGCCCTCATGTTTTGGTTCATACAATGGAAGTCAATGGGGTCCAATGTTGTTTTGTGTTCCACAGTAGAAAGAGTCATACAGGTTTGGAAAAAACACGAGGGAGAGTAAATTATGATAATTTGAATCCCTTTCAGTGCAGTTTCCTTTGACTTAAATGAGTTGGTGAACATTCAAACAGTGTTTAGCATTTGCATAATGATTCATATATGGCATGTATCACTATATCTGGCCTCACAGCGTCTCTGACTTTCATTTAGCTAAAGCTATATAAGAAGCGCTGTGGTTTCCGTCTCGAGTTTAAACTGTAGTTTAGATCAGAACTCTGCGTGTGTCGAGCTACTGGAGGACTGAAGTCTCGTCTGTGAGACCACAGAGAGATGTGTGCGGTTTACACTGATCCTCAGAGACGCTGCAAACACACTCACTGCTGTCAGCTCTGACTGAAGATACACACACACTCACAGCAAATAATAATAATACATTTGATTTGTAATGCACTTTATATTTAAGCAAAATCCCAAAGTGCTACAATTTAAAAAACAACCAACCAAACACAAACAAAAACACAAAAGCTTGTTCAGCTTCACAAAATGTGCAAATAATCTGAATCAGAAGATCATTTATAGTAGAGCTTATAATAATCACGATCACAGGTCGAGCTGCAAGAAAACATAATAATGCATCATCAGACACAAATCTAACATTACATTCTGCAACACTGTGTCTGATAATCTACGGGAGACCGGTGGGATATTCCAAAAAAAGAGAAAAGAAAGATAGTTTTGCTCCAAACTCTATAATAAACCCTTCAATTTTAAATAAAATAATTTAATTTAATGACGAGTAGCAAGTTAAACTGTAAGAGTGTTCACGTACAGCTGACACAATAAGTTATTCATATTTGGTCGTGTTTCATAATTTGCATGTTTCTTGTATTATGTTTCATACACAATATGATTACACAACCTTGGTCAGACTTTAGTTTAGGGTGTAATTCACAACACTATTAGCTATTGCCTCAATAAACTCCTAATCACTGCTTTCAGTCAGGATGGATGTTTAGATTAGGATTGTAGGATTACGGGATGTAGAATATGATCATGCAGAATGAGGCATTAATATGTGCTTTATTCGCACTAATAAACAGCCGATATCCTAATCCTCGTGATATCATGATAATTAAAAACCCTCACTGAACCCTCAACTAAAGTGCAACCAAAATCTTTAACACATTTATAATAATATTCCAACAAATGTGATGTTCCCAGGCCGCGCGTCACTATTGGCCTCTACTGTATATACGTTTATTTAAATTAGCTTTAGGAAAAAGCTGAAGCGTGTTTAGATGTAATCCAGATATCTGATCATTATTCACTCCGTCTTTATAACAGATGCAGCTCTAATGTGAGAATTATGCAAGTAGGTCATGAAGCGCAGATGAGGGGAAGTAGAGCTGGAAACCTCATCTGTGGCGGCACTTCCTGTGTGTGTGTGTGTGTGTGTGTGTGTGAGTGTGAGAGTGTGTGTGTGAGAGTGAGTGTGAGAGTGAGTGTGTGAGTGTGTAAGTGAGTGTGAGTGTGTGTGAGAGTGTGTGTGTGTGTGTGTGTGTGTGAGAGTGAGTGAGTGTGTGAGTGAGTGTGTGTGTGTGTGTGTGAGAGTGAGTGAGTGTGTGTGAGAGTGAGTGAGTGAGTGTGTGTGTGTGTGTGTGTGTGTGTGTGTGTGTGTGTGTGTGTGTGTGTGTGTGTGTGTGTGTGTGTTCAGGTCTCCAGATCCCGCAGGATAGCACAGATTTGCTCCGGAGCGTCCCTTAACTCGCTCTTCCACGCCTGAGGAACGGCTGAGCCGATATACGCCGCCCGCGCGCCGAGAAGAGCTCCTAACGCTGCGCCGCGGTTACAGTTCTCACCTGCGGACACACACACACACACAGCGTTACACACACACACTTCCACCAGCAGTGCGAGAGACTGAGAGACGCACCTCCACAGTTGGTGTTGGTCAGGATTCCCTCCGTCACGTCATCATGAAAGCAGTACGCCAGATAGAAGAGGCTCGTCAGAGCTCCTGTGGCGACACACACACACACACACACACACACACACACACACACACACACACACACACACACACACACACACACACACACACACACACACACACACACACACACACACTCTCAATCAGAGGAGCATCATAGGAAGTTCTGTTGCATTTCTTGCAAACGAATTTCTGTATTATGAATTTAAGGTCAGACAAGTAATCTGTTGAGGTCAGTATGTAAAGAGAGACTACACTTCTGCGCACATATATATAAACACACACACCTATAGACTAAACACGTGATACACATGTGCGCCCTCAGAGTTTCACAGATTAGCGTTTTTGAACGTTTACACAGAGATGATCATGTTTTTTTTAAAAAATCAAAACTTGCACCGGTTTCTCAAACACAGTGTGTGTAAATGAGCCGGAACACATTAAGAGTTTCTGTTTCCTGTGAGAGCGGTGTGTGTTAGCGGCCCCTGAGTTAATCACTAATGATCTTTACAACGGAAGTGAATCAATCAAAACTAACTTTATCTGGACAATAACTTTATTCTAGATCTGCTGTAAAGCCTAAACACTCTCTGTTACTGTAATCTCCTGTTATCACTGTAAAGCTGCTGTGAAACTCTATACTGGTAAAGCGCTGTATAAATGAAGGAGACTCGACTCGGCTCAGGGTTTCCTAACCTTGTGTGTAGCAGGCGAGTCCGAGAGACTCCACGGCGCTCTGATGGACCTTCAGACGCTCGGCTGATGATGATGCTGGAAACCTGCTGGACACACACACACACACACACACACACACACACACACACACACACACACACACTCATCAGAACCAATCACAGACATCCAAGAGCATCATATCTTAAAGGGATAGTTCACCCAAAAATGAAAATTAGCCCATGATTTACTCCTAGGTGTATATGACGTTCTTCTTTCAGACGAACACAATCAGAGTTATATTAAAAAAATGTCCTGCTTCATAATGGCAGTGAATGGGCACCATTTTATTGAAGTCCATAAAAGTGCATCTGTCCATGTTAAAAGTGAAGCGAAGCGATGCGTCCGTGTTAGAAAAATATCCATATTTAAGACTTTCTAAAGTAAAATAATGAGCTTCTGGCTTGAGGGCGAGTAAATCATGGGGTCATTTTCATTTTTGGGTGAACTACTCCTCTAATACAGTATGTACCTCTCGGCCCGCTGTATGAAGCGCTGACTTGCGTCCCAGGCGTCGAGCGCGGGGGATCTGAGCGCGGCCTCGGCCGTCCGCCGCAGACAGGCTCCGTTCAGCGTCGCGTGAAGCGCTCGAGCGTACAGAGACACCAGCGGCTCCAGCTGCGCGTGAGGGTGAGTGAGCTTCACAAACTCCACCGCCGCACACACCTGCACACACACACACACACACAGGACCAGCGGACACTCTGATTAGCTGTGAGATGGTGTCAAGTCTTTTTACAGCACAGAGTGTTTCAGAGCAGCTTTACAGAGATAACAGGAGAATAATGCAACAGAGTTTGTTTCTAGAAGAAAATAGCGTCACAGTCCAGCTTAAGAAAGTTCAGTGATGGTTCATTTCTGTTGTAAAAAAGTTATTAATTTAATTCATTTATATATATATATAGCACAAACGTGAAAAAGCGTGTCAGGTGACTCACTGCTTGCTCCTCATTGGCTGAGGCAGACATTAGCAGGAAGGGAATGGCGGTGGGAAGGCAGCCGATGGCGTTCAGCTGTCCGTCGCTGCGGGGCGAGTTCAACATGCGCCTCGATCGCCGCTCCGCGAACTCCAGAACCTGCGAACACACGGGTCACATGATGCTGACGCCAACAGTGAAAAAATATAACTTTTTTGTTATAAATAAAAACAAGCCCAGCCCAGGTGAGGAAAAAGTAATGCAAAAGTAACGCAACGTATTACTTTTCTAAAAAAACTAAGTAAGGCAATATTGTAACGCATTAGATGTCACAGTAACGTTCCCCAGCACCGGCGGCGGCGACAGGTGTTCCGGCGCGCTCACCTCGCTGGGGGTCGTGGGTCGCGGCTCCCGCCAGTCGCAGAAGAAGCTCCGGTGGAAGGACTCCGCGTACGTGTCGGCGTGAGAGCCGGGACTCGTCAGGAACGCCACGTAATCCGACAGGACGGCGGCTCGCGCTGCGGGATCAGCGGCGCTGGAGAACGAGCCGGCGGACAGAACCTGGGCGGCTCTCAGAGCACACAGAACGTTCAGGGTGTTCTGACCCGCGTGCAGACCTGCAGATCACACCGTCACTGAGGGAGGGTTAGGGTTAGGGTTAGGGTTAGGGTTAGGGTTATAGGGGTGAGCGTGAGCCGGACTCAACGCTTCTCTCTGGAGCGGCTGACTTTCAGTTCATAATGAGAAAAGTTAATATTATAATTACGTGGATTCAGATATTTCATGTGTTCTAGCTCAAGCACACCTGGTGCAGCTAATGAAGCCCTTGATTAATGAGACAACTCCTGATTTAAGGGATTCTGTTCAGGGCGTTGAATAATTTAGAGAATGTGGAAGTCATAAAAAGTTGCATTTTCAGTTGAATTTGGGGAAACCACTTGAAACATCTGTTATGTTGAGCTATTTCAATTACTTTTGTTTGATTTGTTCATTGAAACAGCTGAAAGTGTACATTTTGACAATAAACCCAATTTGATTACAACTGTATGTATTTTTTCACATATTTTCCTCTAAACTTTCCCCCGCGCTCCAGTCTGAAAGCCCCTGATTGGTTGCTGGATTGGACACCTCAGACTGGAGGTTCAGTCACTCGTTCTCGTTACCTTGATGGTAGTGCACCGACCCACGCGGATCCATCCAGAACTTCAGCTTATCATGCAGAATCACGCTCCCCACCACAGGATCTCCAGACGAGCCGTTCGCACGGCCGCTGCCAGCTGCACACACACACACACACACACACACACACAGAGACAGACAGACACACAGACACACACACACACACACACACACACACACACACACACACACACACACACACACACACAGAGACAGACAGACAGACAGACAGACAGACAGACACACACACACACACACACACACACACACACACACACACAGAGACAGACAGACAGACCGATAGACAGACACACACACAGACACACACACAGAGACAGACAGACAGACAGACAGACACACACACACACACACACACACACACACACACACACACACACACACACACACACACACACACACACAGAGACAGACAGACAGACAGACACACACACACACACACACACACACACACACACACACACAGACAGACACACACACACACACACACACACACACACACA
>NC_137123.1:64265399-64285399 GCF_949319135.1 Squalius cephalus
TACTTCTGCTGTACTCTACTGTACTCTACTCTACCTCTACTGTACTCTACTCTACCTCTACTGTACTCTACTCTACCTCTACTCTACTGTACTCTACTTCTGCTGTACTCTACTGTACTCTACCTCTACTGTACTCTACCTCTGCTGTACTCTACTCTACCTCTACTCTACTGTACTCTACCTCTGCTGTACTCTACTGTACTCTACCTCTACTCTACTGTACTCTACCTCTGCTGTACTCTACTGTACTCTACTCTACCTCTACTGTACTCTACTCTACCTCTACTCTACTGTACTCTACCTCTACTGTACTCTACCTCTACTGTACTCTACTGTACTCTACTCTACCTCCACTCTACTGTACTCTACCTCTGCTGTACTCTACTGTACTCTACTCTACCTCTACTGTACTCTACTCTACCTCTACTCTACTGTACTCTACCTCTACTGTACTCTACCTCTGCTGTATTCTACTGTACTCTACTCTACCTCTACTGTACTCTACTCTACCTCTACTCTACTGTACTCTACCTCTGCTGTACTCTACTGTACCTCTGCTGTACTCTACTGTACTGTACTGTACTCTACCTCTACTGTACTCTACTGTACTCTACCTCTGCTGTACTCTACTGTACTCTACTCTACCTCTACTGTACTCTACTCTACCTCTACTCTACTGTACTCTACCTATACTCTACTGTACTCTACCTCTACTGTACTCTACTGTACTCTACCTCTGCTGTACTCTACCTCTGCTGTACTCTACTCTACCTCTACTGTACTCTACTCTACTCTACCTCTACTGTACTGTACTGTACTCTACTCTACCTCTACTGTACTCTACCTCTACTGTACTGTACTGTACTCTACCTCTACTGTACTGTACTCTACCTCTACTGTACTCTACCTCTACTGTACTGTACTCTACTCTACTGTACTCTACTGTACTCTACCTCTACTCTACTGTACTCTACCTCTACTGTACTCTACCTCTGCTGTATTCTACTGTACTCTACTCTACCTCTACTGTACTCTACTCTACCTCTACTCTACTGTACTCTACCTCTGCTGTACTCTACTGTACCTCTGCTGTACTCTACTGTACTGTACTGTACTCTACCTCTACTGTACTCTACCTCTGCTGTACTCTACTGTACTCTACTCTACCTCTACTGTACTCTACTCTACCTCTACTCTACTGTACTCTACCTATACTCTACTGTACTCTACCTCTACTGTACTCTACTGTACTCTACCTCTGCTGTACTCTACCTCTGCTGTACTCTACTCTACCTCTACTGTACTCTACTGTACTCTACCTCTACTGTACTGTACTGTACTCTACTCTACCTCTACTCTACTCTACCTCTACTCTACTCTACCTCTACTGTACTGTACTCTACTCTACCTCTACTGTACTGTACTCTACCTCTACTGTACTGTACTCTACCTCTACTGTACTCTACCTCTACTGTACTGTACTCTACTCTACTGTACTCTACTGTACTCTACCTCTACTGTACTGTACTCTACCTCTGCTGTGCTCTACTGTACTGTACTCTACCTCTACTGTACTCTACCTCTGCTGTATTCTACTGTACTCTACTCTACCTCTACTGTACTCTACTCTACCTCTACTCTACTGTACTCTACCTCTGCTGTACTCTACTGTACCTCTGCTGTACTCTACTGTACTGTACTGTACTCTACCTCTACTGTACTCTACTGTACTCTACCTCTGCTGTACTCTACTGTACTCTACTCTACCTCTACTGTACTCTACTCTACCTCTACTCTACTGTACTCTACCTATACTCTACTGTACTCTACCTCTACTGTACTCTACTGTACTCTACCTCTGCTGTACTCTACCTCTGCTGTACTCTACTCTACCTCTACTGTACTCTACTCTACTCTACCTCTACTGTACTGTACTGTACTCTACTCTACCTCTACTGTACTCTACCTCTACTCTACTCTACCTCTACTGTACTGTACTCTACTCTACCTCTACTGTACTGTACTCTACCTCTACTGTACTGTACTCTACCTCTACTGTACTCTACCTCTACTGTACTGTACTCTACTCTACTGTACTCTACTGTACTCTACCTCTACTCTACTGTACTCTACCTCTACTGTACTCTACCTCTGCTGTATTCTACTGTACTCTACCTCTACTGTACTCTACTCTACCTCTACTCTACTGTACTCTACCTCTGCTGTACTCTACTGTACCTCTGCTGTACTCTACTGTACTGTACTGTACTCTACCTCTACTGTACTCTACTGTACTCTACCTCTGCTGTACTCTACTGTACTCTACTCTACCTCTACTGTACTCTACTCTACCTCTACTCTACTGTACTCTACCTATACTCTACTGTACTCTACCTCTACTGTACTCTACTGTACTCTACCTCTGCTGTACTCTACTCTACCTCTACTGTACTCTACTCTACTCTACCTCTACTGTACTGTACTGTACTCTACTCTACCTCTACTGTACTCTACCTCTACTCTACTCTACCTCTACTGTACTGTACTCTACTCTACCTCTACTGTACTGTACTCTACCTCTACTGTACTGTACTCTACCTCTACTGTACTCTACCTCTACTGTACTGTACTCTACTCTACTGTACTCTACTGTACTCTACCTCTGCTGTGCTCTACTGTACTGTACTCTACCTCTACTGTACTGTACTCTACTCTACTGTACTGTACTCTACTCTACCTCTACTGTACTGTACTCTACTCTACCTCTGCTGTACTCTACTGTACTGTACTCTACCTCTACTGTATTGTACTGTACTATACCTCTACTGTACTCTACTGTACTGTACTGTACTGAACTCTACCTCTACTGTACTGTATTGTACTGTACTCTACCTCTACTTTACTCTACTGTACTGTACTGTACTGTACCTCTACTCTACTGTACTGTACTCTACCTCTGCTGCACTCTACTGTACTGTACTCTACTCTACCTCTACTGTACTGTATTGTACTGTACTGTACTCTACCTCTACTGTACTCTACTGCACTCTACTGTACTGTACTCTACTCTACCTCTACTGTACTGTACGCTACCTCTGCTGTACTCTACTGTACTGTACTCTACCTCTACTCTACTGTACTGTACTCTACCTCTACTCTACTGTACTCTACCTCTACTGTATTGTACTGTACTGTACTCTACCTCTACTGTACTCTACTGTACTGTACTGTACTCTACCTCTACTGTACTCTACTGTACTGTACTGTACTCTACCTCTACTGTACTCTACCTCTACTGTACTCTACCTCTACTGTACCTCTACTGTACTCTACCTCTACTGTACACTACTCTACTGTACATGACCTCTACTGTACAGGAGTAAATATGCGTTTCGTTCAGCCTGAGGCTTATTTCACTTTTGGTGTGAAAGGGCCTTAACATATGCCAAAAATATAACTTTTTTAATTGTTATTAAAAAACAAAAAAGCAAGCCCAGCCCAGGTGAGAAAAAGTAATGCAAATGTAATGTAACGCATTAAAAATAAAAAGTATTTTAAGTAACTAAGTAACGCAATTAGTTAGTTTTTTTTAGGAGTAACGCAATAATGTAATGCATTACTTTTAAAAGTAACTTTCCCCAACACTGGATTTATCCTCTCAGACTCTTTTCTATGAATAGAATACTCGATTGTATGTAAGCTTGTTTCCAACACTGAATAAAACATTGAGTGTGAGTCTTATTTTCTCATGGATGATCTTGCACTCTCACTCAGACTCTCCAGAGACGTGGAGTCGGGCTCGGACTACAGTCAGATGTCCTCCGCCAGCAGGGCCGGCCCGGATCTCCCGCTGCTTCTGTCTCCTCTGAGCTGCTGTTCTGAAGAGCCCCGGTCTCCGGTGCCGCTCGTGTACCAGCCTCACGACTGCAGCTCAGCGTGTGCGCCGACGCTTCCCGCTCACTCCGACTGGTTCCTGGGACAGAACCCACTGCGGGTGCCCATGCTGTACCAGTTCCAGCGCCACTGCGCGCGGGTCCAGGCCGAGCCGGACGAGTGTGAGGACGCAGACGTGCTTTATAAGGCGCCGTGTGGGCGGAGCCTGCGCTCGATTGACGAAGTGTTTCAGTTCCTGCGTGAGTCCGACACTCTGGGCGTGCTGCAGCCGAGCAACTTCAGCTTTGATGCGCAGATCGTTCCCGAAAATCATGCGCCAGCTCCCGCCTCTCCAGCGCTCCTGTTCGAGCGGGACCTCAGCCGCGGGATCGAGCCAGTTCCCGTGCCTCTGTTTAACGATGTGGACGGGACACGGGTGAAGGAGTTTCGCTACCGTAAGGAACGCTGGCCTCACGGATGCTTCCTCAGCGCGGAGCCGTTCTTCTCAGCGTGCTGCGACTGCACTGACGTCTGCGCAGACGCTGAAACCTGTGCTTGTGTTCGGCTGACGGCCAGAGGAGGCGCTCAAGCTTACACACACCAGAGACTGAGCCAGCCTGTGCGGGCAGGGTGAGTCCGGGGGGTTGTGTTGTGTTGTGTTGTGTTGGGTTGGGTTGGGTTGTGTTGGGTTAACAGATGACTTGGGTTGACCCGGAGGTGCTCATGCTTACACACACCAGAGACTGAGCCAGCCTGTGCGGGCAGGGTGAGTCTGTTGTGTTGTGTTGGGTTGGGTTAACAGATGACTTGGGTTGACCCGGAGACGCTCATGCTTACACACGCCAGAGACTGAGCCAGCCTGTGCGGGCAGGGTGAGGTGGAGGGGCTGGGCTGAACGTTTTGTTTTGTTGGGTTGAGTTAGGTTAACAGATGAGTTGGGTTGAGTTAAGTTGGGTAAAGTTGAGCTGAGTTGTTGTGTTTTGTTGTGTTTTGTTGTGTTTTGTTGTGTTTTGTTGTGTTTTGTTGGGTTGGGTTGGGTTGGGTTGGGTTGAGTTAGGTTGAGTTAAGAGATGAGTTGGGTGAAGTTGGGTTGAGTTAGGTTGTGTTTCGTTGGGTTAAGTTCAGTAGAGTTGGGTTGAACTGAGTTGTATTTTGTTGGGTTGAGTTAAGAGATGAGATGAGATCTCTTGATGAGACGCTTACAGACACCAGAGACTAAGCCAGCCTGTCGGGGCAAGGTAAGCGGAGGGGCTGCGCTGAACTGGGTTGAGTTAAGAGATGAGTTTTGTGAAGTTGAACTGAATTGAGTCATGTTGGGTTGAGTTAGGTTGTGTTCTGTTGGGTTAAGTTCAGTAGAGTTGGGTTGAGCTGGGTTTGGGTTTTGTTGGGTTGAGTTGTTTTGTTGGGTTAAAGGGATGGTTCGGGGTAAAATCAACCTAGGGTCCTTTGCACCATGACCTCGAGCCGAACACCCCCCAGAAGCCTTTTTCCCTTGGTCGAACATTATTAAAGTTAGAGCTTATTTAGAGAAATCAGCTGGATGGCTTAGTGCAGGCGCTAACAGATCCAAGGGCGTATCTGGTTAATTATTTCAATAATAATGTCCAGAATGGTACCAAACTTCTACAGTAGCACTAGCACAAATAGGGTCTGTACTCATAAAACGAGGCATTGGAAAGTTTGTAAGTACATCAGGAGTTTATTTAAATAACACTTGCCTGATGTCTAATGCTACCTCTTACCCGGACGCCGAGGTCACTTCAGTGATTTGGGAAAAGCATGTAAAAGTCCTGCAGAAAGCGATGCATAAGGATGTAGTGTAACGACGCCCAGTTCCAGGAATGCACTAATATTTTGTTAGTAGTACCAGTTTGCAACAATTATTAGTTAACACTTTGTTGTCAACTTTGCGGAAAAAATAATAATTTGTTGTTACACTACATCCTTATGCATCACTTTCTGCCAGGACTTTTACAGGCTTTTCCCAAATCACAGAAGTGACGTCGGTGTCCGGGTTAGCAGGAGCATGAGCCGTCAGGCAAGTGTTATTTAAGTAAACTTCTATATAAGTTTCAATGAAAGAAATATTAGTTAGAAAGAAAGAAAGATTAGAAAGAAAGAAAGAAAGATTAGAAAGAAAGAAAGAAAGAAAGAAAGAAAGAAAGATTAGTTAGAAAGAAAGAAAGATTAGTTAGAAAGAAAGAATGAAAGATTAGTTGGAAAGAAAGAAACTCCTGGGCATTATTAGTGGGGTAATTTACGAGATACAGCCTTGGATCCGTTAGCGCCTGCACTAAACCCTTCAGCTGATTTCTCTAAATAAGCTCTTTAACTTTAATAATGTTCAACCAAGGGGAAAAGGGCTTCTGGGGGGTGTTCGGCTCGGGGTCATGGTGCAAAGGACCCTAGGTTTATTTTTCTCCGAACGATCCCTTAAGTTGGGTTGAGTTCAGTTGTGTTGCGTTGTGTTGTGTTGCGTTGTGTTGTGTTGTGTTGTGTTGTGTTGAGTTGAGTTGGGTTGGGTTGGGTTGTGCAGGTTGTTTGAGTGCGGCCCCTGGTGCGGCTGCCAGAAGAGCCGGTGCCAGAACCGTGTGGTGCAGAAGGGTCTGCGTGTGCGACTGCAGGTGTTCAGGACACTGGACCGGGGCTGGGCCGTACGCTGCCGGGACGACCTCGACCAGGGCACCTTCATCTGCATCTATGCAGGTACACACACACATACACACACACACACACACACACAAACACACACTCAACTAAAACTCTAACCATAAATTTGTTTTTCATTTACTTAGGAAAAATAAACATTAACTAAAAAATAAAAAAATAAATGTATCATTTTCGGATATATGAAAGAAATGTCTTATACCGTCTCCTAACTAGATAAGAGATCCCAGTGACTCTCCACACCACTGTTATGTAGTGATTTTTGTTGTGTGTTTTTGACATTTTTATTAGTCTTTTTTAAATATGTAAAATTTGAACTAAAATCTAATGGACATCAATAAAAATGTTTTGTAGTTCAGTAGTCAACATTTGAAGTGGATCAAAACCTTTAATCAAAGTTATACATGAATTTTGAACAATACCCGTTCTTGTCTTAGGACGACTTTGATAAACTTTTTTGATCCACTTCAGATGTTGACGACTGCATATCAGCCTCAGTTTGTTACTCTCTTTAGCGAGTGTGTTGATGCGGTGTGTGTTGTCCAGGTGTGGTCCTCCGACTGGAGTCGAGCGCCGAGGAGCCGCCGGATCTCAGCCGAGAGCCGCCCGTGTCTGATGACGAGGTGGAGGTGGTGGAGGAGTGGACTCTTCCCTCGGGCCCGAAGGAGACGCTGGACTGCTCTCCGCCACTGCACGTCCCGGTGATCCAGAGACCTGCCGATCAGCTTCCGGTCAGTGCCGATCAGCTTCCGGTCAGTGCCGATCAGATCCCGGTCAGTGCCGATCAGATCCCGGTCAGTGCCGATCAGATCCCGGTCAGTGCCGATCAGATCCCGGTCAGTGCTGATCACACGTGTTCAATTCAATTCACGTTTATTTGTATAGCTCTTTTCACAATACACATAATTTCAAAGCAGCTTTGCAGAGATGACAGGAAAATAATGCAACAAAGTTTGTTTCCAGAAGAAAATATCGTCACAGTCCAGCTTAAGAAAGTTGATGTTTCATTTTTGTTGTAAAAAAGTTATTAATTTAGTTACATTTAGTATAACTGAGTATCATCAGTATAACAATGGAAATGAATTCCATGTTTTCTTATGATATTACCAAGTGGCAGCATATATATTGAAAATAGCAGAGGGCCTAACACAGATCCTTGAGGCACTCCATAATTTACTGACATTATCTTAGATTGTTCACAAAATGGTAACGGTCTGATAGATCCGATCTAAACCACCGTAATGCCTGTCTTAATATGTGTTTCTTCAATCCAATGAACTGCCGTCAGTGTAGATGTTTCCCTGTTTCAGGAGCAGGAGCAGAGCGTCCCGTCGCTGGACGGCAGTGAGACAGGTACAGTATGAGCTCGCTCAACACATGCACTGCATTTAGAGCGGCTTCGGGACTGTGTGTGTGTGTGTGTGTGTGTGTGTGTGTGTGTGTAGAGCATGAGGTCTCGAGGAAGAAGCCCAGATTAACGCTCCCCGAATCGAACGGACACGCCGACAGCGCTGAGATCACGTCACACAAGCATCAGGACAAAGCCTATTACCTGGACGCCTCTAAAGAAGGAAACGTGGCCCGATTCATCAACGTACGTCCCCAGCTTCTCATTACAACAGAGAAGAACTTTTTCATTATGAGATTCAAAAATACAAATTGAGATGAAAAGTTGAAATTCACTTTGTAATCATTTTTAATTTGTCATAATATTGATTTTTATTGTCATAATTTACAATTTTTACTCATTTAGTCATAATTTTTACATTTTATGATATGATTTTTTTTGTGATAACTTTTACTGTTTGTCGTCAATTTGACTTTGTCATAATTGAATATACTCACAATTTAATTTAGTCATAATTTCGACTTGTCATAATTGCTTTTTTATGTGATAATTTTTACTTTGTCATTATTTTGACTGTCAATTATTAGTCAATTTAATTTAGTAAATTTTTAGCATAATTTCTTAGTATGTCATAATTTCAACTTTTTGTCATAATTGATTTTTTGTCAATTCTGACTCATTGTGTCTTTTTAGTATTAATTTTGTCATAATTTAATTGTTGTAATTTCAACTTTTTATGCCATAATTATTTTTATTTTTTTTGTCATTATTTAGATTTTTTTGTTTAATTTAGTCATAATTTCGACTGTCATATTGACTTTTAGTCATAATTGAATTTAGTCATAATTGAATTGTCATAATTTCGACTTTTTATGTGATAATTTTTACTTTGACTAAAAATTGACAATAAAGTCAAAATAATGACAATTTAATTGTCAATTATTAGCATAATTTCTTAGTATGTCATAATTTCAACTTTTTGTCATAATTGATTTTTTGTCAATTCTGACTCATCGTTTTGACTTTTTAGTAATAATTTTGTTACATTTTAATTGGAATTTCAACTTTTTATGCCATAATTATATTGTTTTTGTTGTCATCATTTAGATTTTGTAGTTTAATTTAGTCATAATTTATTTAAATTTAGTCATAATTTCTAGAGTCATAGTTTTGACTTATAATTATGACTTGTCATTATTATGATTTACAAATGCATGATTTCTTATGTGGCTGAAATGGGCTTCCATCATAAGAACTAGTGCTAATTAAAGTATCAGTGATGGGCTGATATTGAATCAGTCATGTTTGAGTATGTTCTTGCTGATCAGCTTGAGAAGTGATGAATGTGTAATAATGATTGACAGTAATGCGAGTTCTTCTCCTGCAGCACAGCTGTGAGCCCAACCTCTTCATCCAGAACGTCTTCGTCGACACACACCACCCACAGTTCCCTCTCATCGCCTTCTTCACTAACAGGTGACAGTCATCAGTCATGCTTGAGATTATTCACAATGATAAACAGGAAAATAACTGAATCAATGATGCAAACTTCAGCGTACGGACCGTAGACGCCGGCTGTGTGACGCAGGGAAAGAAACGTGACTGTTTGTTTGTGTGATTTCTCAGGTCAGTTAAAGCTGGAACTGAACTGACCTGGAACTACTCGCACACACCGGGCAGTGACCCGGATCATGAGGTGAGCTGTCGCTGTGGCAACACCAGCTGTCAATCACTCGTCATCTGACACTCTCTGATCAACCTCTGCATTTCCTGAATCAAACCGGATGTTGTTGTGCTTCTTTGAGCTGTTTTTATGCAGCAGCCAGAGCTCAAATAAAGTCGAGTCGAGCAAAACTCTGTCTTGTTTTCTCTTACTTTAAAACATCTTGAACTAATGACTTAGCAGAAACTTGTATACAAATGAACACATGCAAATGACCAGAAACTAGATGAGCAGACAACACTGAAATAACTCGACTAGTCTGGATCAGTGCGAGTTCAACAGAAGTTCAACACAAACATGTTCTTTTGAAGGTTTCACAAGGTCAGTGAATGCCACAAGCATGAAAGGACCTGAAAACCACAGACAGTTTTGATCTCATCAGAGACTTTAAGTTACAGCACTTTATACAGTACAGACTGACTCCAAACAGCTTCACAGGAATAAACAATCAAGTGTGCACTTCAAATATTAAACTATTGTCTATTGAATCTGAATTAGAGTCATAATTCAGATCAGTGGTGATTCAATTCAGCATGGCAATGTTGCAAATTTCAGTTATGAACAATTTAATTTCAGGTGTAGACAATAACTTTACAAAACAATCTCTTACTTTAATTTCCTATTATCACTGTAAAGCTACTGTTAAAAGCGGTATATAAGTGACTTGACAGAATATTCTAATTGAAGATAGTTAACTCCACATCAGCAACATGAATTCATTAACTAACTATTCAGAAACGTCCTGTTGCTTCTACACGTCACTTTTCTCGAGTCGCTCCATCATCGTCCGACTCCAGTTTAAACTCTGTGCCGGGAGCAGCAGCTCATTTGCATTTAAAGGGACACACGAAACAACGCTTTTACTGACCCTCAAAAAGGGACAATTTTAACATGAAGTAAAAAATTATCTGTGGGGTATTTTGAGCTAAAACTTCACACACACACACTGGGGACATCAGAGACTTATTTTATATCTTCTGAAAAGGGGCATTATACCACCCCTTTAAGTCTTTCAAGCCCAGGATTGAGAAACCAAAGTTCATCAGTTATGAAACAAATTCAGATCAGTTCAAGTGTTAATGTTACATAGTTCATCAATTATGAAAGGAATTAAATTCAGTTTAATCGTGTCAGTGATGAAAAGTACATCAGTTATAAAAGGAATTCAATTCACTTCAATAGTGTCACGGTCAATGTTACAAAGTTCATCAATTATGAAATAAATTTAATTCAAGTGTCAATGTTGAATAGTTCATCAATTATGAAAGGACTTCAATATAGTGTCAATGTTGCAAACTACTGGCTATGAGACTCAAAGCAGCGTTACAGAACACAATAATGTCATTCCATGTTGTTTCAATTCTGTTAAATTTTGCAAAGCTCAATTATTAAACAGCTTCTGTTGAGCTGCTTTATTTCTTAAACTAAATCTGGTTCATAATCGGACATTGACATGGTTATTGAACCAAATGAAACATGTTTTTAGAGCCTTTTCACAGCAGAATGGAAGACAATAGTGCCAGTATTCAGTTAATCACTGAACCAATTTAGTTTTATTAGTGCTCAATTATGAACCAAATTCAGCCACAGAAGACTATGTCGATCAGCTCAACTCTGGTTCTCATCTGAGTGTCAGTGCAGTTCAATCAATATTACAGGTCTTTAAAATTCCAGGCTTTAGAAGTAGCATTAAGATTAGTTATACAGGCCTATATAAAATAAAAAAAGCCAGATATTGTATTAAAAACGCATTTTTATTAATACCGTTGAGATGAAAGTGCTAAAACCATGAGTCCTCTCAGTCAGAAGTCCTGGGACTCGGCCTGTTTGCTGGTGTTCGGGTCTCGGGCTGCTTTGGTCTTCTTGGGCAGGAGTTGGGCCTGGATGTTGGGCAGAACTCCTCCCTCAGAGATCGTGACTCCGCCCAGCAGCGCGTTCAGCTCCTCGTCGTTGCGCACCGCTAGCTGGATGTGACGCGGCGCGATGCGTAGCTTCTTGTTGTCACGGCACGCGTTGCCCGCGAGCTCCAGCACCTCCGCGCACAGGTACTCGATGACCGCGGCCAGATACACCGACGCTCCGGAGCCGATGCGCGACGCGTAGTTTCCCTTCCGCAGGAGACGCGCGACGCGGCCCACCGGGAACTGGAGCCCCGCGCGGGAGGAGCGCGACACGGACGCCTTGGGCTTCGCTGCAGTTACGAGCTTCTTACCGCGGCCAGACATGATGAGCAGATCTAGAGGAGACAAACCATCGGTTAATCGGAACTCTGGTCGAGTACCCGAAAGTAGGCAAAGGAGTGAAGTCGAATGAGAAGCAAAGTGCCAGTGAAGATATTAATTTCTGAACAACACTCATCTAAAAAGTCGAGTACCTGAAGATTTACAAGTAGGCTAGTCAAGTTGCAAAGTAGTGAAGCAACTTAAGTTTGACAGAAAAGTCATGATTAGAAACTGAATTTGACAATAACCAAAGTGATCGATTCAGATGACTAAAACTCGAGTACCTGAAGAGTCACGTGGAGATTTACAAGTAGTCAAGATGCAAAGTAGAAAAGTAACTTGTTTATAACAGAGTGACGATTAGAAGTTGCATTTGACAATAAGTGCCAGTGAAGTGACCGAATCATCTGAACAACGCTGACCTAAAACACTAATCGAGTATATGAATAAAGTAGATTTTTACAAGTTGCAAATGAGTATAGCAACTATCAAAGTGTGACCATTCTGATTTAAAAAGAAACAGAAAACATAAATTTACACGTTTAACACAAACAAGGAACAAGCAGTAAAGCGGATTAATTCATATCTGAGAACCTAGTCTTTTATTACTGGATTTTAAAGTTGCAAATGAGCAAAGAAACTTAAGTTTATGACAGAGAGTCATGATTAGAAATTGAATTTAACAATAAGCAAAGTGACTGATTCATCTGAACAATGCTGATCTATAACAAAGTTGAGTACTTGAACAATCACACAGATTTTCACTATATCATGTTGCAAATAAGTGAAGTTTCCGTAACAAATAAAATCTGATTTAACGCAAACACTAGTGCAACACAAACTCACCTGTTTAACACAAACAAGCAGTAAAGCTGTTAAACTCATATCTGAGCGTTTTGTCTTTTATACTGGAGCTTAATTGGGTTTCATTGAAATTCGCCTGTGCCAATTAAAGACTGCTGGCCAATCAGCTGTTAGAATTCATTCTATTGTAAATGATCAATTAGAGGGAGTTTTTCACATTTCAACACTTTGTAAACTTTAAGTTAAATAAATTGTAGAATGCAGTCATTTTAAAAAGCTATTTGCTTACAATAAACTTGTTTGTATTGCTAATATTTCAATTGCTTATAACAATATTGATTGACTAAAGTATCTTGAATTTGGTGTATATAAAGTTCATTACTAAAGTTGTACTTGCTTACAGAGCACTGAATGGTTTAGCTCCGCAGTGCTTGAGCGAGCTCTTAAACGTACAGTATGTAATTTTTTCGCCACTAGGGGTCGCTAACCTCTTTACAATAACAAAGGTGTAGTTTGATGACGCAACATTTGCTAAGAATTATGGATCTTGTCGTCAACGTCAAGCCGACCGATCTAATAATGTTTATGGATACATCGATGTTTTTATCATGACTGTGATATGAAGCCGGTCGGGATTGCTAAGAGACAGCTATCAGCTCCACACGCGAGTCCCGCGGATATAAAAGGAATATGGACATTTCATTCTACCGAACTACACGCAAGTGCAGAATTACTACTCACAGGTCAGTTTATGAGACAAATGAAACTTGTAACGCAGCGCTGTTTCACTTGGTCTAACATTACACTATCACACTAAACTACATTTCAATGTGTTGCAATGTATGTGTTAGTTTGTCTGTATGAGACTAGCAGTAAACTAGATCAACATTAGAATAACATACAGATCATATTCTAACATTTTATCATTGTTGAACTATATAACATTGATTAGTTTTATGTAAATGTGCTCACCTGTTTAATAAAGTACATGTAGGAGTGGTCGAAGTCTCGGACGTGGAGCTCTCGTTTATATATTGTCTATGGGAGCTCTCTGCATCTCGAAAACACTGCGCTGATGTTGACTCTCGTTTTAGTTCTTTTTTATCCAAAGTCTGCTTGCCATGGTCCATAATGTTTGAACGAAACAACAACAGCGTGCAGATAGACATTGCGAACTGCACAGTTGTCCACGTCTGTCGCCTTGGTTACTATCAGACGGCTCTGGTTCATAGCTCTGGTTACCATGGCAGCACGAGCGGAAACCAGGGACAACGCGGATATGACGCCATTGACGGCGACAAAGCGGAAATAAAGAAACGTGTCTTCGAATTAAATTACAAATTTCTCCTGGTTTGAAAGTTGTTGGAAACAGTCGGGATAATGTAAGTACACAACTAAAAAAATATATATAACATATAGTGATTTTTGCTATTTTTAAAGCAAAAAAGTTACATATTGTGCCTTTAACGCATTATAGTCCTTCACGTCTATTGCGATCTCAAAACTCCGGCCAGTTGATGATACCTAGAATATCTAAATCGACTGCTGGCGGTAGATCCCTCTCCTATTTAGCTCCAAAACTCTGGAAGAGTCTTCCTAACATTGTCCAGGAAGCAGACACACTCTATCTGTTCAAAGCTAGATTAAACATCTCTTTGACCTAGCAAAAAAATGCTGGGTTGTTTTAACCCAATTTTGGGTCAAATATGGACTAACCCAACATTGGGTTAAAAATGCAATTTAAAAATGGACAAATTGCATTGGTTACATTAAAAATGTAACCCAACAGCTGGGTCTGTAAAACTAACTTTATCTGGACAATAACATTATCCTAGAGCTGCTGTAAAGCCTAAACACTGTTACTGTAATCTCCTGTTTTCACTGTAAAGCTCTGAAACTCTATGTTAAAGCGCTGTATAAATGAAGGAGACTTGAACTATGATTCAGCAGAAGCTTGTATACAAATGAACACATGCAAATGACCAATACAGGTGTAAACTAGATGAGCAGACACTGAAATAACTCGACTAGTCTGGATCAGTGGCGAGTTCAACAGAAGTTCAACACAAACATGTTCTTTTGAAGGCTTCACGAGGTCAGTGAATCAGAGCTGAGGCCACAAGCATGAAAGGACCTGAAAACCACAGACACGAAGCACAGATAGTGTTGACCTCATCTGAGACTTTAAGTTGCACTTTGTACAGATTGATTCCAAACAACTTCAGGAATAAACAAAACCAATTGTGCATAATTAAACTTTGAGATTGAGTCCACACTGAATATTACAGGTCTTTAAAATTCCAGGTTTTAGAAGTCTGATGCAGTAGTTATATAGGCCTATATAAAATAAAAAAGCCAGATATTGTATAAAAACACATTTTTATTAATACCGTTGAGATGAAAGTGCTAAAAACATGAGTCCTCTCAGTCAGAAGTCCTGGGACTCGGCCGGTTTGCTGGTGTTCGGGTCTCGGGCTGCTTTGGTCTTCTTGGGCAGGAGTTGGGCCTGGATGTTGGGCAGAACTCCTCCCTCAGAGATCGTGACTCCGCCCAGCAGCGCGTTCAGCTCCTCGTCGTTGCGCACCGCTAGCTGGATGTGACGCGGCGCGATGCGTAGCTTCTTGTTGTCACGGCACGCGTTGCCCGCGAGCTCCAGCACCTCCGCGCACAGGTACTCGATGACCGCGGCCAGATACACCGACGCTCCGGAGCCGATGCGCGACGCGTAGTTTCCCTTCCGCAGGAGACGCGCGACGCGGCCCACCGGGAACTGGAGCCCCGCGCGGGAGGAGCGCGACACGGACGCCTTGGGTTTCGCTGCGGTTACGAGCTTCTTACCGCGGCCAGACATGATGAGCAGATCTAGAGGAGACAAACCATCGGTTAATCGGAACTCTGGTCGAGTACCCGAAAGCAGGCAAAGGAGTGAAGTCGAATGACAAAGTGATCAATTTATCTGAACGTCGCTGATCTAAAAAGTCGAGTACCTGAAGATTTACAAGTAGGCTAGTCAAGATGCAAAGTAGGAAAGCAACTTAAGTATATGACCGAAAGAGTCATGATTAGAAACTGAATTTGACAATAACCAAAGTGATCGATTCATGATTCACCTGAACTAAAAACAGTTTGACAGAAATAGTGACGATTAGAACTTGAATTTAACGCTAAGTGATTGATTCTGAACAAGGCTGATCTAAAACAAAGTTGAGTATTTGAAAAAAAAAAAGAAAAAAAAAAACACACAGATTTTCACTATAGTCATGTTGCAAATAAGTGAAGTTTTCTTAACAAATTTAACACAAACAGCGCAACACACACACACTCACCTGTTTAACACAAACAAGCAGTAAAGCTGTTTAACTCATATCTGAGCGTTTTGTCTTTTATACTGGAGCTTAATTGGGTTTCATTGAAAGTCGCCTGTGCCAATTAAAGACTGCTGGCCAATCAGCTGTTTATCGTTATACTGTGAACGATCAATAGAGGGAGTTTGTACGAGTGCATTTTTAAAACTTAACACTTTTTAAAACTTAAGTTAAATAAATTGTGGAATGCAGTCATTTAAAAAAAGCTTTTTTGCTTATAATAAGATTGTTTATATAATAATATCTGAATTCCTTATGACAATATTGATTACATGCATTTGGTATCATGCATTTTTTGTAATTTAACATTTTTTGGTAATTAATAATAATAATTTATTATAATAATCATTTCTATTTTATTTTATTTTTTCAAGTCAAGACTAAAGGGAAAAATGTATTTGCATTTTCACGATGTTCTGTAATGCCTTTTATGCTTTAACATCGAGTAGTTTTAGTGAGATATTAAAATATGAATAGGAGGTTTGATCAGGGTGCAGCAAGAGAATCGCGATGCTTTCATCACAGCTTTCATAATTCATGTTTGTGCTGTAAGCACGTGTTGTGTTCACGTGACTATTTTGATCATGTGACCATTTGTTGTGGAGCTCACGCGTATAATCAAATGAATCGTGGTCGGTGTTTGTGATCAGTGACTCTGTGATCATATGAATCATTTGTGTTCGATGCTCACACAGTGACTCTTTGGTTAAATAAATCATTAGTGTTCAGTGTGTACAGTGACTCTGTGATCATATGAATCAATTGTGTTCTGTTAGTGACTCTATGGTTATATGAATCATTTGTGTTCATTAGTGACTCTGTGGTCATATGAATCATTAGTGTTTACAGTGACTCTGTGGTCATATGAATCATTAGTGTGTACAGTGACTCTGTGGTCATATGAATCATTAGTGTGTACAGTGACTCTGTGGTCATATAACCCTGGTGTTGTTGCGTCGCAGCGGTCAGTCATGTGTCGCGCGTTGCTCGCGGTGTTTCTGACGCTCGTGTTGGCTCGTTATTATGATTCGGTGTCGGTTCCTCCGCATGAGGAGGTGGCCCGGATGGCTCGGTTCGTGGTCCACAAGTGTGACTGGGCTTCGATGGCCACGATCTCCACCCATGACCCCGTGAAGGGACAGCCGTTCTCCAACGCGTTCTCCATCAGCGACGGGCCCGTGGGCAACGGAACCGGGACCCCGTACATGTACCTGACCCACATGGAGATCTCCGTGCAGGACCTGCAGGTACAAACACGGCCATCAGTGTGGTCAATAACCACTGACACATCTCACACATGACTCAAATACAGTTACAGCACCCTTACCAGCATTTACCATGGTTTTACTATAGTAACTCTAACTGTGGGAAGCAGATGCCCAGCCGTCATTTCACCGGTTAATAGACCAGATAGTCTATTACACTCACCAATTATTTTAATATATTAATATAGTCCGGCCATGAGCAACACACTTCTAGTCAAAATAACCTAAATTTGGTTACATATGTCGCTTTTTGCCAAATAAATTGCGAGAATTTTCAGGTGTGTGTGTTTGGTTTCATTTCGTCACTCATTTCATTTCTTTGTTATCTAATTGATGACTAGTCTATGCTTGGTTATACGGCCCAAAGTTTGCCTTGTTTTAGAGTAGGCATCCGGGCTGTGTTTGGACGGCTATTAGACGTCTTTTAAACGTAAAATTGATTGCTGGGTGGGTATGTTGTCTTATATGTTGTACATTCATAATAAATGATATATGAACAACCCTTCAGATTCAGAATATAGATATGAACAGAACTGGAAAGTTTGGTGAGTGTAAAGTTGCTTAAGTGGAGATTTATGACTCAAATCTACAGATACAGATAAAGTGCACTAAAATAAACACTTAAATGTGTTTTGGATGTTTTCTTTCCGCTAGTCTGAAAGAAGAAGACTGTTATGAAAGCAAATAGAGCTCATAACTGAGCAGAGCATGAAAACACTGGTTTAGCCTGTAGAGAGACACGTTAAACTGCAAAGAATGATGGTAAAACGGTCTTAGAAGTGAACTTGATCTATACTGAGAAACTATGGAAGCTTGAGTCCGCCACAAAATAAAACATTTTAAAAGATAATTGCGACTTTTTATCTCACAATTGCGAATTTACATCTCGCAATTCTGACTTTATCGCAATTGCGACTTTACATCACGCAATTCTGACTTTATCGCAATTGCGACTTTACATCACGCAATTCTGACTTTATAACATAATTGCGAGTTTATATCTTTTCTCAGAATTGCGAGATATAAAGTCCAATTCTAAGGGAAAAAAAAGACGGACTTTTTAGTGTATATCTCACAATTCTGACTTTATATTTCGCAATTGCAACTTTATTTCTCAGAATTGCGACTTTATTTCTCACAATTCTGACTTCATATCTCGCAATTGTGAGAAAAAAAGTCGCAATTATTATTATTTATTTATTATTGAGTGGCGGAAACAAGCTTCCATAAGAAACTGCAGTAGTCTAGCGCTGTGAGGCTTTAGGGGTCAGCGTGAGTCAGCGAGAGTTTATCAGCATTCAGCAGAACTCATGAACTCAACAACATCAACACACACACACACACACACACTGCAAAACCTCATATCACGATCTTATAACGCTATCATGATCTTCTCAGTTATGAGACGTGCTGTTCAGAATATCCAGACTGGAACAAGCCTCTTTAAAACACAGCATTAAACAATCAGTTAATAGTCATTAGACCCGGAGTTAAACTTTAAAACACCGCACTCACTGTACGAGTGTAATATTGATTCTCATTAAAGCTGCTGAAGTTCTTCAGTCGAGAGCAGTGAGGGATGTTGTGTTTGTCTTTTGTTGAACATTAATAAGGCATCAGGTTTGATGAGGCTTTAAGACCGAACGCATGGATCTAATATAACGTCACGCATCCGATGTCTTTCCCAGACGTTTATCCTCGTTCCTGTCTGTCACATGACTCACATCAGGAGCATCACACGTGCTAATGAAAAGATTATTTCTTTAGGCAGAAAACGATCTATTACTGTAGTATGACAGCATGTCTGGGGATTCAAACAAAAAAGGCAAAATAATAAACAAAACAACACACAGTGTTCCTCGGAAGGGTTGTGTTCCCGTATAGTTATCCCGTTCATAAAGCTGACCGTGTGTGTGACGCGTACAAGTAACTCGAGTTATGTAATCAGATTACTTTTTAAAAGTTACTTGTAAAGTAACGCATTACTTTTAAATTTACAACTAAATATCAGAGTTACTTTTTCAAATAAGTAACACAAGTTACTTTGTTTTCGCATTTATTGACTGACAGCTGTCCTGTCCGCATGCTGAGAGGTCGTAAGGTCACGGTCGTAAGGTCGCGGTCGTAAGGTCGCGGTCGTAAGGTCACGGGCGTAAGGTCACGGGCGTAAGGTCACGGGCGTAAGGTCACGGGCGTAAGGTCACGGGCGTAAGGTCACGGGCGTAAGGTCACGGGCGTAAGGTCACGGCGTAAGGTCACGGGCGTAAGGTCACGGGCGTAAGGTCACGGGCGTAAGGTCACGGGCGTAAGGTCACGGGCGTAAGGTCACGGCGTAAGGTCACGGGCGTAAGGTCGCGGGCGTAAGGTCGCGGTCGTAAGGTCACGGGCGTAAGGTCGCGGGCGTAAGGTCACGGGCGTAAGGTCACGGCGTAAGGTCACGGGCGTAAGGTCACGGTCGTAAGGTCGCGGTCGTAAGGTCACGGGCGTAAGGTCGCGGTCGTAAGGTCACGGGCGTAAGGTCACGGGCGTAAGGTCACGGCGTAAGGTCACGGGCGTAAGGTCACGGGCGTAAGGTCACGGCGTAAGGTCGCGGGCGTAAGGTCACGGGCGTAAGGTCGCGGTCGTAAGGTCACGGGCGTAAGGTCGCGGGCGTAAGGTCACGGGCGTAAGGTCGCGGTCGTAAGGTCACGGGCGTAAGGTCACGGGCGTAAGGTCACGGCGTAAGGTCACGGG
>NC_137123.1:64290399-64484103 GCF_949319135.1 Squalius cephalus
AACATGATTTACTCAGAGTGATGATTTTCCAAAAGCTGATGTATATTTTTAATAAGTGTGTGACTGTAATAATACAGTGTGTGTGTGTGTGTGTGCGGTGAAATAAAGATGATCTTACAGATGTTTCTGTTTCAGGGTTATTTTACTTCATTAAATCTAAAAAACAAACAAAAAGATTTGATACTTAATTTTTGTTAAATAAAATCATTAAATAAAAATAAAATAAAATATAAAAATCTTAAACTTATTGTATTTCCGCTAGTGGCCGAGGCAAGATGTCTTATTTTCATTCAGTTTAACTAGATGTTCTAAACTAAAATTAACGTGAAATACATTTTTTATAAAATTGAAATTATATTTTTCTTTATACGAAAAAAAAAGAAAAATAAACTTTATAGACACTTTTTTTAAAACGAATACAAATACCAAAACATACCAATTTTGTTGTACATTTTGACATTATTATTAGTTTTGCTGGGTTTTTGTGTAACTTTGTTGTGTTTTTGACATTTTGACACTGTTTTTTTTCTTTTCATTTCTATTTCAGTTTTAGTTATTTTAGTACATCGAGTTAAACTAAATTAAATTAAGAAACCTAGCTAAAATATAAAAAGTTTCAGTGCTACTTTAACTAAAATGAAAATGAAACTATAAGATATGACAATAAAAAGTAATTCAAAATGTAAGTTTAATAGTTTCTCAGCAGTGAACAGTGTCTGTCGAGTGGTTCACTGCGTCTGCTGTTCAGCGCTCATGTCGAGAGTATGTAGGCCGTGTGTGTGTGTGTGTGTGTGTGTGTGTGTGTGTGTGTGTGTGTGTGTGTGTGTTCAGTGGTTGGTGGGACGAGTCTGTAAGAACAGGTGGAGCTCGAGGAGCCTCTTCCTGTCAGAGAGCAGATCTTGATCTTGAGCTTCAGAGAACACACACACACACTCTCTCACACACACTCTCTCACACACACTCGACACGAAGCGTCTGAAGCCCGTCGCACAGATCCAGCAGATCTCCCGAGACCCGAGGCGGATCATGATGGTGTCGAGGCCCGTGTCCGCCGTGATCGCCCTGCTCTCGATGGCACCTGTGTCAGGTAACGGCCCTGTGTGTGTGTGTGTGTGTGTGTGTGTGTGTGTCGAGAGAAGGCCGCCATCTTTCTCAAAGTTTCTCTGGAGGATTTACTCTCCATCTCTTCCTCCTGTCAAACACTCACGATCCTCTCAGAGAAGTGGAGTCCAGCGTTTGACCTTTAACCTCTCGAACCCTAAAGCATCAGCGCAGTGTTTAACCTCGCAGGACCGAGGAGTGTCTCTCATCCTTCAGTCTCTCGACTCTGAGTGCACGCCTCACACATGACAGATAAACCACGCAGGAATTATGTTTTAAATGTGATTATAAGAAACTAAAGACCAAACGCTGGTTATGAAGATCAAAACACAGTCGACATGATTTATAAAACTTCACAGTTAGTGAACATGAACACAGCGTTTATTAATCATTGTTAATGTTATCCTCAACTACATTCTTAAAATCAGAAGTGTGTGTGGACCTGAACATGATCAACTGTGTGTGTTTTACTGACATCGACAGATTTAAAACGATTCGGGATATTTAAGAACATTTTTAAGTATTTTAATCAATTTAGCTGATTGTAATTTTCCCAGTATTTACTGAGCAAACTGATATTTATATAATCCAGCAAACCCAGTAAAGCCTGTGTTACTGTGATCTCCTGTGCAGATCCTCCACAGAGATTCGGCTCGACTGTGTTAATGTCATAACGGCTGGTAATATCACAGATGAGTGAAGCTGCTCAGAAATATCAAACATCAGAACAAACATCTTCAGTTTTTGAGCGCGGAGAGTAAAACTCAAGCATTGATGAACTGAGTGAATGATGTTTAATGTAGAAGAGTAATTCACTCTTTCCACTCGTGCTGTAGATCCGCTTCCTGAGCGATCGCTGCGTTTAATGCTGTTTTTCCACGAACTCGATGAAAGAAACTCAGTGAAATAATTCTGATGATTTCTGCACAGCTGAACACGCGCTCGGTGTGTCTGTCAGTTCTTCTTTTATATTCTATTCAACTTATTATATTCAAACTATTAACACAAGATTATACATCTTCATTTCTGCTTCAATATCGACTCTAGTTTGACTCTCAAAGAATCTTCAATTCATAATTCAGCTTCATCCTCAAGTTGCTTCCCAGCAAACACAAAATATGTTTTAAGAACGTTATGAAAACGATATTTCTGAATCTTCAAAATGTCCAGTTTATTAAATGTTTTAAAAATGTTATTTCTTGATTATGTGAACATTAAGGGAACGTTCCATTGTATCATCTTTCAATCATTATGAGAATGTTACTTTTGAACGTTCTAAAACAAGTAACAATATTTAAAACCGTTAGATGAACATAAACCAACTATAAAAACGTTAATTCTGAATCTTCAAAATGTCTAGTTTATTAAATGTTTTAAAAATGTTTTTTTTTTCTTGATTATGTGAACATTATGTGAACGTTCCATTGTATCATTCTTCAAACGTTACGGAATTGTTTACTTTTGAATGTTTTCTGAATGTTCTGAAACTAGTAACAATATTTAAAAACCGTTAGACGAACATCCAACTATAAAAACGTTAATTCTGAAACTTCAAAATGTCCAGTTTTTTTATTGTTTTAAAAACATTTGTTTCTTGGTTATGTGAACGTTCTATTGTATCAATTCTTCAAACATTATAAGAATGTTACTTTTGAACGTTCTAAAACAAGTAGCAATATTTGAAAACCCTTAGATGAACATAAACCAACTATAAAAACGTTAATTCTGAATCTTCAAAATATCCATTTTTTTAATTGTTTTTAAAAAAAATCTTGGTTATGTGAACGTTCCATTGTATCATTCTTCAATCGTTCTGAAAACGTTACTTTTGAATGTTTTCTGAATGTTCTGAAACAAGTGACAACATTTAAAAACCGTTAAACAAACATCCAACTATAAAAACGTTAATTCTGAAACTTCAAAATGTCCAGTTTGGACAGATGTTTGTTAAACATTTGTTTCTTGGTTATGTGAACGTTCCATTGTATCATCTTTCAATCATTATGAGAATGTTACTTTTGAACGTTCTAAAACAAGTAACAATATTTAAAACCGTTAGATGAACATAAACCAACTATAAAAACGTTATTTCTGAATCTTCAAAATGTCCAGTTTATTAAATGTTTTAAAAATGTTTTTTTCTTGATTATGTGAACATTATGTGAACGTTCCATTGTATCATTCTTCAAACGTTACGGAATTGTTACTTTTGAATGTTTTCTGAATGTTCTGAGACTAGTAACAACATTTAAAAACCGTTAGACGAACATCCAACTATAAAAACGTTATTTCTGAATCTTCAAATGTTTGTTAAACATTTGTTTCTTGGTTATGTGAACGTTCCATTGTATCATTTTTCAATCATTATGAGAATGTTACTTTTGAACGTTCTAAAACAAGTAACAATATTTAAAACCGTTAGATGAACGTCCAACTGAAATGTTTCAGAAAAATGTCCCATAACTGATGTCTGAATAATGTTTTTGTGCAAATGTTTTGCGCTCATTATTAAAGGCCTGATAGCGTTGACTGAGCGTTGTGTTGACGTCACTGGAAGAACGTTTGCTCATGACTCTGAGAGAATGAGTGTTTCTTGTTTTTCTTCAGTCTGCTGATGTTGTGGAAAGAGTTCGATCAGTGGGCGAGTCGAGCCGAGTTTCTCTAATTCTTCAGTGATGAATGACGAGACGCTGGAAAAAAACATGTTTCTGTTAGAAAAACATCATTTCAAGGAATAAACTCAATAACTCGAACATGAAATGCTGAATTTACTCTTTACTGACACGAGACTTAATTCTGTGAACTCAACTGTGTCACACCTGACAGATGTGGACACACACACACACACACACACACACACACACGTACTCATATGTGTGGATTAATTAAGATTTCATAATTTCTGAAAGAGTCTCTTCTGCTCATTAAAGCTGTGTTTATTTGATCAAAAATACAGTAAAACAGCGTAATATTATTCCAGTGTAAATCATCTGTTCTCTATGTGAATATATAGTAAAGTGTAATTTATTCCTGTGATCAAAGCTGAATGTTCAGCATCATTACTCCAGTCTTCAGTGTCACATGATCCTTCAGAAATCACTCTAATATGAGGATTTGATGCTCAAGAAACATTTATGATCAATGTTGAAAACACGATAATTCAAAAGTTTGTGGTAAGATTAAAACGTAAATTTTATTAATAAGAAATAATCTTTTTATTCATCAAGGACGCATTAATTGATCAAAAGTGACAGTAAAGACTTGTATAAAGTTACAAAAGATTCTATTTCAAATAAAACAAAACATTTTTAATTTTTATTATCAGTGTTGAAAACAGTTTAATATTTTTGTGGAAACTGATACATTTTATTTCTCACGATTCTTTGATGAATAGAAAGTTCAAAAGAACAGAATTTATTTGAAATATAATTTTTTGTAACATTATAAATGTCACTTTTGATCAATTTAATGCGTCTTTGATGAATAAAAGGTTTTATTGTAAATTTTACCCCAAACTTTTGAACCGTAGAATATATTTTTATCAAGACATTATTAATATTCAAAACTAATATGTAAATAATTACGCTCTATTTTCAAATTTTTCACACACTTTAGTGTTCGAGTAGCTGTCGACTAGTGTGATATTTGTCTTTAAAGTTGATCTCGAACAGTGATCGCTTCGTTCCTCACCCGTCCGCTCACATTTCATTTACTGTTTAATCAAAAGTCTGAAACTAATTTAATACGTGTCGTTGATTTTTATTGCAGGAATATAAAACACATTTCTTCAGTCCCACTCGTTGAGAACAGAAATACAGAAGCTCATAAAATAAAGTAATGTAATATTTAGTTTGTCCTTTACTGTGTTTTACTAAAGACTCGATCACATGTACAAGTTATTAATGTGTCAAAGTCAAAATGTAAAACTTTTACTTTTATGTAAAATTGTACTTAAGTATTAAAAGAGTAAAAGAAACCGAGCAAAAACAAAAATCATTTTCAGTTTATGGAGATGAAGAACATCCGTCTAGTGTTTGCTGAACAATAAAACAATACAAGAACATGTTCATAGTTCAGATATCGCTCCGGATGCGGAGAAATATTATACAGTGAATCTAAAGGATATTAATGAAACGTTTATTCGAGGCCTTGATGTGGAATTAATTAGATTAGTCATGCAATGAATTTGATTAAAGATTGATTGATAAGCCTAGTTGTTTCTCAATATAATGTGCATTTACTGTAATCCCACAGATCCATGTACAGTGAATGCAACGTTTTATGATCTTCATTTTGTTTTCAAGAATTATAACATTTAATTAAGAAATGTAATGGTGGCTATAGAAATATATATAATGTAATTGACATTATCAGTGTAGTTTTATGATGTTTAATGAAGTCATATTGACTTCTATAGAAGCGTATACTGTAAAGTCTGAGAGATGCGAAAGCTTTTATACAGTGTTCTGCGGATAATAACCGACTGACCGTCGAGCCTCGAAACACTGCGAGAACAAGAGCTGAAGTAGAGCTGATGAACACTTAGATGAGCTGTGTGTGTGTGTGTGTGTGTGTGTGTGTGTGTGTGTGTGTGAGTCTGACCGGGTTAAAGAGCTGAAGTAGAACTAAAGTAGAACTGAAGTGTGTCCAGAGGAATTCTGTTCTCATCAGAGTCGTTTCACATCATGAGGGTTTGAGTCTAACGGGGTTAAAGAGCAGAAGCTGATGAACACTTAGACGAGCTGTGTGTGTGTGTGTGTGTGTGTGTGTGTGTGTGTGTGTGTGTGCGCGCGCGCGTGTGTGTGTGTTTGTGTGTGTGTGTGTGTGTGTGTGAGTCTGACCGGGTTAAAGAGCTGAAGCTGATGAACACTTAGATGAGCTGTGTGTGTGTGTGTGTGTGTGTGTGTGTGTGTGTGTGTGTGTGTGTGTGTGTGTGTGTGTGTGTGTGTGTGTGTGTGAGTCTGACCGGGTTAAAGAGCTGAAGCTGATGAACACTTAGATGAGCTGTGTGTGTGTGTGTTTGTGTTTGTGTGTGTGTGTGTGTGTGTGTGAGTCTGACCGGGTTAAAGAGCAGAAGCTGATGAACACTTAGACGAGCTCTGTGTGTGTGTGTGTGTGTGTGTGTGTGTGTGTGTGCAGGTCTGTGGTGTGTGAGAGGAAGCTCAGATCAGCCACATATAGACCAGCATCCTATTAAACACCTGAACTTCACCATAAGATGATGAAGATGAAGATGAAGATGATGATGATGATGATGATGAAGAACTGAATTCATCTCTCGTGTTCAGCGCTCACTCAAAAAAATTATTTTTGCCTCTTGTTAAATTTAATGAGTTAAAATAAGCTAAAGTAACACGATTGTTTTAATATTTTGTCACAACTTAATTTAATTGTGTTCAATCAACCTAATATATTTAAAACTGAAGTTTACTTACTTAATTTGTGTGAAAACTACATGAATCATTTTTGTTGACAACTAACTGGGCAGCGGATCTGTAGTTCCCAGCATGCTTTGCAAGGGACTGCATTAGGAGGGTAAATTTAGGGATTAAAGTGTTATTTTATGTTTTTCTGTAAATGGAAAGATGTTAGTTAATGTTAGTGTTTAATATTCAGTAATGTTAGAAACTTAGAGGACTTTCTGTAATGTGTTTGAATGTTGTGGTTAGAGTGGCTCCTGTGTTTAGCTCAGGGCCTCAGTGTACGCTATACAGGCATTACACCTCACTCGCTGACCTGCATAAGTAATATTCAATATTACTCTATAAAAAGTGGTTTTAATTTGATTGAACACGAGTAGCTTCTATCATTGGAAATATTATAATGTTGGTGATTTTAGGCAGGGCAAAAATTAAATGTAGTCAACCTGACAAAACTTTATCTAGCAGGAATGACTAAATGAATTTAAGTTCATACAACAAGATTACAATAAATCATTTCAAACAAATTAGATTTTGTTGGAAAAATGTAATTCATTTTCGTGGAAAAGTTTTCCTTAATTTAATCAAGTTAGTTCATAATCGTACGTCAGACGTTCTCATGACCTTTTATGACATTATGGCCATTGCAGAAGCTTCTGATCTCGTGCGCTCTTCTAATGTTTGTGTGTTTTCAATCTTTTGATTCATCGCTCAGACCGACAGCACTGACATATTCAAGTCTAAGTGACATGAATGATATACATTTTATTATATGACATTTATAAAAACGACATGAAATTAATATTAATTGTTCACTGCAAACATGTTCCTCCTCAGTGTTTCTGTCCCGTTCTCCAGCACAAACATCTAAACACTCTGAAATCAAGGCATTTACTGGAAGAACGACTGAAGATATTAATGAAAAATGAATCAAAATGAGTTTGATCTTAAAACAAGAGCAAATATCTGCCAGTGGAGTCAGACAAATACTGCTAATCTTGTTCTTCCCTTTGAATGAAGTTTATTTTTCTGACTCCATTAGCAGATATTTGTTCTTGTTTTAAGATCAAACTCACGTCAGTGATTTTTCTTATATTAAAGACATATATTGCGCAGCTCATTGATCGCTGAAACGTTTATCATTAATACATGGAGTGGTTGAATTCTAATGTAGAGTGCGGTCTGTTATTTCTTGATAACCGCTGCTAAGTATAGCACACCGTTGCCATGATAAACAGAGCGTTGCTATGGACGCAGGGTCTAACCGCAGAGACGGAACGGACTATTTTCTTTAGCGGAAGCAATACAATCGTTTTTAAATCAATAAACTCCTTTTTGAATCATTATTTTGTGTCAAATTATTGATTTATTTGGTAGGTAGCCATGTAACAAGCGGGATAATGTAGAGCGAGGCGGTTGTTATGGCGAATACAATCCCTTCAGGCTGACTCAAGATCCCTCCGCGAGTCTGTCAGCCTCGCTCTACATGATCCCTTACTTAATATAGTCCAGACCAGTTTAGATTAAATGATGTTCATTACATGTTTTGAATAAAATGTTCGGTTCAGTCACACAGTTCTCTGGTTTCATCTGTGTAATGAATGTAAATGCAGTAGATTCAGAGGTCAAAATTCACGTTTGACGCTGGTTTATCTGGTTTAGTTCAGTGATGAACATCTGCTCGGTTTATGGGGATTTTTAGCTGTTCACGGTTTCATGATTAAATATGATTTAGTGAAGTTCACTACGTAATTTCGTGAACCCATCTAATCTATCAATGGTAACACTTTACAGTAAGGTTTATTAGTTAACATTAGTAAACTACCTTGATTAACATGAACTGAGAATGAACACACTTCTACAGCATTTATTAATCTTAGTAAATATTAATTTCAACATTTATTATGTATTTATTTATCATACATTATTGAAATCAAAGGTTGTAGTTGTAAACATTGGTTAATGCACTGTGAAAGATGAACTAATACAGTAACAAATGTATTGATCATTGTTAGTTCATGTTAGTTAACTAATGTTAACTAATGAACCGTATAAAGTGTGTTGACGTCCCTCCTCCTCCCAGCTTTAGTAGCGCCACTGGGAGTGTGTGTCCGAGCTTCCTCGAGCCCAAACACGCTTAGCTTTCCTGCCGCTCAAACAATAGAGCGTTTGGGCTTGCAACGCCAAGGTCATGGGTTCGATTCCCAGGAAAAGCAAGAACTGATAAGAATGTAAAATGTGTAGCTTGAAATGCAATGTGAGTCGCTTTGGATAAAAGCTAAATTAAGCTAATAAGGTTCCATTTACATTTATGCAAATGGAACCTTATTAGCTTAAACATATGGACTCATGCATATTCTGTGTGTGAATCAAACCTGCAGCTGAAGGAGTTTCACACACAGCGACATGTTTAATCTGTGCTGTGTGTGTGTGTGTGTGTGTGTTCCTCCCGTTTTATCTCTCACTCACACGTTATTCAGTTAGAGCAGCTGAACAAACCGCTGAACTAGAAAAAGCTCGAGTCTCAAACACCACAAACACTTTAGATGAGACTCTTCATATGGTTGTTTATGTGTATATGTGTGTGTGTGTGTGTGTGTGTGTGTGTGTGTTATATTATAATGCTGAAAGTGCTCAGTATTCATAAACTGAATGATGTTCTTCCTCAGTGTTTCTGTCTTGTTTTCCAGCACAAATATCTAAACATTCTTAAATTTAAGATGCATTTACTGGAGAAGCAACATGACTGAAGATATTAAGTCTTGTTTACTGAAAATGTATCAAAATGAAGTTCGTTTTTAATTCAAAGGGAAAACGCGATTATTTTTCTGACCTCATTGGCAAGTATTTGTTCTTGTTTAAAACACAAACTCGCTTCATTTTGGTAATCTTTTTTTAGGAAAACGAATTTTTCATTTTGCGTTGATTTTACCCTCACATTGTGTTCGGGACATTTTAACCCGGAAAGTATTTTGATTTGAGTATTTGATGTTATTACATTGGACTACACCACAATTTTCCTAAAAATATATTTTGATCATTTCTTTACTTTTACACCTTTTAACTCTCTCTGTTCCAGCACTTTAGAAACAGTTGCTCCTTTGCGCTTAGAGAAAATGAAAGAAAATAGTCCAACGCCGTGAACGAGCACACTCGGGCCTTAAGAGAGCAGCCAGAAACATGGAGCGCAACTGGAAGAAAACACAACTAGAGGTTTTCCGCATCTTGTGGAAGGAAAGTGTTACTGCATACAGAGAGGCTTTAAAAGCTGCTAGATCTGCTTATTTTTCAACCCTAGAAGAAAACAAACATAATTCTAGGTATTTATTTGAAACGGTGGCTAAACTAATGAAAAATAAATCTTCAACCCCAGAAGTTTCCAAGAAACACAGCAGTAACGACTTTATGAACTTCTTCACTTATAAGATTGATAATATTAGAGAGAAAATTATGACTATGCAACCGTCTACTACAGTATCGCATCAGATGTTGTGCTATAGATGCCCTGAAGAGCAATTGTATTCATTCTTTGCTATAGGACAGGGGAAACATCGTATAAACAAAAGTAGATATTTTGAAAAATGTCAGTAACCAAACCGTTGATTGGCCCCATTGACTCCCATAGTATTTGTTTCCATCCATGGGCCCATTCAGCAGAAGAAAGACATTCATACAGGTTTGGAACAACTTGAGGTTGAGTAAATGATGACAGAATGTTCATTTTTGTGTGAATTATCCCTTTAATATCATTAATTCATCTTTCTCATTAGGATACGTACCAAAAAACTTTAAGCTGGCTATGATTAAACCGCTTGTTAAAAAACGCAACTTGATCCTACAGAATTAGTCAATTACAGGCCGATCTCGAATCTACCTTATCTGTCAAAGATACTAGAAAAGGCAGTATCTTCACAACTGTGTTCCTTTCTTGAAAGAAATGATATCTGAGAGGATTTCCAGTCCGGATTTAGACCGTACCATAGTACCGAGACAGCTCTCATTAGAGTCACAAATGATTTGCTCTCATCATCCGATCGTGGTTGTGTCTCTCTATTAGTGTTACTCGATCTTAGTGCTGAGTTTGACACCATCGACCACAACATTCTTTTAAATAGACTCGATCATTATGTTGGCATTAGTGGAATTGCACTAGCATGGTTTAAATCATACTTATCTGACCGTTATCAGTTTGTAGCAGTAAATGATGAGATGTCTCATCGATCACAAGTTCAGTATGGCGTACCACAAGGCTCAGTACTAGGACCGCTGCTGTTCACTCTGTACATGCTACCCTTAGGAGATATCATTAGGAAACATGGCATTAGTTTTCACTGTTATGCCAATGATACTCAGCTCTATATTTCTTCAAAACCTAACGAAACTTACCAATTCACTAAATTAACAGAATGCATAGCTGATATAAAAAACTGGATGACTCGTAATTTCCTACGACTAAACTCTGAAAAAAACAGAGATTCTAATTATTGGACAAAAAACTTCCTCACGTAATAATCTAGAATACTGTCTAACACTTGATGGCTGCTCTGTTAAGTCATCGTCGTCGGTTAGGAACATGGGTGTGTGTGTGTGTGTGTGTGTGTGTGTGTGTGTGTGTGTGTGTGTGTGTGGGTGCGCTCTTTGATACCAATCTTTCATTTGAAAGTCACGTGTCTAGTATCTGTAAAACCGCATTCTTCCATCTTAAAAATGTATCTAAATTACGCCATATGCTCTCATTGACAAATGCAGAACTATTAGTTCTTGTTGCATCTTAAGAAGAATGGCGTCTACACTAATATGAGTCTCTCTGTTGATCCCGAGGTTTACTGTAGTCAGCCGGATCCGGGCCGTATCCAGATCCATTTTTGCTGTGTTTGTTTGCTTTGAGCTCATCAGAGTCTCATCAGTAATCTGCTGTTCTTGTGTTTGTTCTGCAGAAGCACTTTCGCCGTACGACCCTCAGAACTGCTACGCTCTGGACGGGCTTCTGTTGCTGTACGGGATCGTCATCACTGCGTTCTTCGTGCACGCACGAGTGAGTCTGCCACACATACACACACACACACACACACACACACACACACACACACACGCGCGCGCACACACACAAAACAAAACATTCTCAGAATGTTCTCAGAAGGTTAAGAACAAACGTTGTTCCAATAACGTTAATAGAATTTTTTTTTCAAAGTTATCTTGTAGTTTTTCTAAAACATTTCAGTTGGACGCTAATCTAACGTTTTTTAAATGTTACCATTTGTTTCAGAGAACATTCAAAAGTAACGTTCCCATAATGTTTGAGGAATGATACAATGGAATGCTCTTTTAACGTTCACATAACCAAGAAAAACTTTTTTAAAACATTTAATAAACTGGACATTTTGAATATTCAGGAATAATATTTTCATAACTTTATGGGAATGTTAGCAAAACATTAATAGAAGAAGATTAACAGAAGTTTCTTCCTTCAGTTCATCAGGAAGAGAAGCAAACCAGACGTAGAGTCTCCATATCAGGTGAGAATCACATCAGACGAACAATCGACCTGATGTTAAAGATCCTGCTGTTAAAGATCCTGATGTTAAAGATCCTGATGTTAAAGATCCTGATGTTAAAGATCCTGATGTTAAAGATCCTGATGTTAAAGATCCTGATGTTAAAGATCCTGATGTTGTGTGCAGGCGATTAACACCAGAGGGAAGGAGGTGTACAGTGACCCGAAGCACAGCGCTCAAGGGGTGAGTGATGATACACACCACATACATGACATCACACGTCACATGATGAGCCTGTGATGATACGTCAAGTCAAGTCTCCTTTAATTATACAGCGCTTTTAACAACACAGTGTTTCAAAGCAGCTTTACAGAGATAACAGGAAAATAATGCAACAAAGTTTGTTTCCAGAAGAAAATAGCGTCACAGTCCAGCTGAAGTAAGTTCAGTGATGGTTCATTTGTGTTGTAAAGAAGTTATTAATTTAGTTCATTTATATATATATATATATATAGCCGCTCTGGAGTAAACCGTGATGTCATCGTCCAGCTCAGTTCAGTTATATATATAATGGTGTCAGTGCAGGAGATCAATAATCTAAACACAGCTGGTCGTCGTCTTGAACGCCTGTACAGGAAAACTGGTTTAACTGTTCACCTTACTGCTTACAATGACCATATTCAGTTCTACAAATCTGCTATAAATACTGCACGCTCTAGTTACTACTCTACCATCATTAACAACGCATCCTCTCGGCCAAAAACACTGTTTTCTATAGTCAACAAACTCACCAACCCTCCTGCACCCGCTATGAGTAACTCCGCAGACCTCTGAGAGTCATTTTTGCACTTCTTTCAAAGTAAGACTGATAGAATTTATACTCTCTTCCCATCCACTACCTCTACAGTTCTTACACACGTCTTCCCCACCTCTTCTACATGTGGTACTCTCACTGCTTTTGCCCCGCCAACCCCTGCTTATATCTCTGAGCTAATTAACAAAGCAAACTCATCCTCCTGTCATCTTGATCCTGCTCCTACTACTCTACTCAAAACATGTGCACCCGTTATTTCACCATTGATTTCACTTCTCATCACTCAACTTCTAAGCACTGGTGTTGTTCCTCTGGAACTTAAAACTGCTGCCGTCAGTCCTGTCCTAAAGAAACCTGGCCTCGACCCCTCTGACATGGCCAACTACCGACCTATTTCTAATTTACCATTCCTTTCAAAACTGCTTGAGAAACTTCAAACTCATTTGTCATCCAACAACCTTTATGAATGTTTTCAATCTGGTTTCCGCACCCTTCACAGCACTGAGACTGCACTTCTTAGGGTTGTTAATGATCTCCTTGTGGCCACTGACTCCGGCTCCACCAGTATTCTAATTCTCCTAGACATTTCCTCTGCATTTGATACAGTCTCTCATAGTATTCTCATCTCACGACTCTCTGCTCTTGGTATTTACCTGTCTGATCGGCAGCATTACATCTCCATCCGCCAGTCTAAGTCCACTCCTGCCTCTGTCCCGCACGGTGTTCCTCAGGGTTCTGTTCTTGGGCCTCTTCTCTTCATCATCTACATGCTTCCACTAGGTGATATCATCCGTCATCATGGCTTCAAATTCCACTGTTACGCAGACAACACCCAACTGTACATCCACTCCCAACGCAATGCTCCTTTCCCAACGCTTTCCATATCAGCTTGTATTGATGAAATAAATGCTTGGATGGCCAGTAATTTTCTCAAACTTAACACAGACAAAACAGATTTACTTCTTATTGGTTCACCTCACACTACATCCCGGGTCTGTGTTGACAATCTCACTATTGCTGGAGTTCTGGTTAAACCTTCCACCACTGTCAAAAACCTGGGTAAAATCTTTGATTCCTCCCTTTCCTTTCTTCCCCACATCTCCTCTCTCACTAAATCTGCCTTCTTCCACCTTCGCAATATTGCACGCTTACGTCCATTTCTTACCATCAGTGATGCTGAGACCCTGGTTCATGCTTTCATCAGTTCGCGGCTGGACTACTGCAATTCTCTTTTCTATGGCCTACCAAACTCATCATTAAATCAAATTCAATATATCCAGAACTCTGGCGCCAGAGTCCTCACTTACACTAAGAAATCTTCCCACATTACCCCCATCTTACGCAGTCTACACTGGTTACCCATCCGCTATCGCATTCAGTACAAGATACTCCTTATTACATTCAAAGCACTCCATGGTCTTGCCCCAAACTATATCTCTGACCTCATCCACACATACACACCTGTCCGCACACTTAGATCATCCGATACCGGTCTGTTGACAATCCCACGGCACAAACTATCATCATTTGGTGGAAGGGCTTTCTGCACCGCCAACTCTCTGGAATTCAATTCCACAACAAATCCGCAATCTCTCATCACTACAAGACTTCAAAACCCACATTAAAACACATCTTTTTGTCACTTGTTTCCCTGACCCCTGAATGTTCTGATTCTATATGTACTATACCTCTACTATGTTATCCTTCACAGTTTATATGTATTGTCGCTATGTCATGTTTCTATGTTATGCGTATTTGTAATTATTGTAAAGCGACCTTGAGTCCTCAGAAAGGCGCTATATAAAATAAACATATTATTATTATTATTATTAATAATATTATTGAATATTAAATGTCCCCGACTAAGCAAGACAAAAGCCAGAGGCGACAGTGAAGGAACCAAACCTCCATCAGTGACAGAATGGAGGAATAAACCTTGTGAGAAACCAGACTCAGTCTCAGTTCTCCTCTGGCCAACGAGCGAACAGTGTGTGATTATGATTATGATCCAGGCAGCGTCACAGGTCAGAGGTCAGACTGGATCAGAACATTCAGAATATTATCCAGTTCAGTCTGGTTTAAGATCGGAGTCACGCCGGTGTGGAGACGAGTTTGTTGAGGATAGGGTTAGGGTTAGGGTTAGGGTTACCTTACCCTTACAGGAGACACCATCTCTGCTGACACTTCAGGGATGCGCTGAGGTCTCTGGTCTGGATACGGCCCGGGTCCGGCTCACTACAGTAAACCTCGGAATAAACAGAAAGAATAACATTAGCATAGATGCCATTCTTCTTTTGATGTAACGAGTACATTGGGTGTTATAGGAAGTGCTTTGTAAGTGATCAGCAATATTTTAAAATGTATGCGATGTTTAATAGGGAGCCAGTGCAGTGTGGACAGAACCGGGCTAATATGGTCATACTTCCTGGTTCTGGTAAGAACTCGAGCTGCTGCGTTTTGGACCAGCTGTAGTTTGTTTATTAAGCGTGCAGGGCAACCACCCAGTAGAGCATTACAGTAATCTAGCCTTGAGGTCATGAACGCATGAACTAACTGTTCCGCATTTGTCAATGAGAGCATATGATGTAATTTACGCCATACGCCATATGTAATTTATATTTAGATATATTTTTAAGATGGAAAAATGCGGTTTTACAGATACTAGAAATGTGACTTTCAAATGAAAGATTGGTATCAAAGAGTGTGTGTGTGTGTTTGTTTCACAGGGTCGCAAGAAAGGAGACGACACCTACACGGTAAGAGCTTCATCACAACAGGAAGGAAGTTTATTAGCAGCGCGTGAGAATAATGAAGCAGAAGCTCGTCGTTCACCACAGAAGCTCATCGTTACAGCAGACGCTCCTTCTGAACCAAACCACTGACACGCTCAACTAAACTCTGCACTAATACAATATAATATACAGAGTTTCAAAATTATGCAGATTTGGTATACATTATTAATATAATATAATGTAATATAATACACTTGTCAATTTATTTCATATTTATTTCATATCGGTTTCCAGAAATCACACGAAAACATTGACATTTGCCTTAAAAAAATCAAACCTTTATTTGATTGTTTCACTTTATTTTAGTCTTTGTTACAGTGAAATTAAACCGTGCCAGTAATGAACTTCATGCTCCATCTATAGTCTAATTACAGTCATGTGTTATTATGCAGATACTGTTATTACTATAGTAAAATAGTGTTGCCGTTTGTTTATAATTCAAATGATGATGATGAAGATGAAGATGATTATGATGATGATGATTATGATGAAGATGATGATGATGATTATGATTATGATGGTTTGTTTCAGCCTCTGAGCAGGAAGACAGACGACACGTATCGTGAGATCGAACCCCGAGGAGACGTGAGTGTTTTACTCTGATCTGGTGTCGATTAGTGTGTGTGATCTGAGAAGAGACTGATTGTGTGTTGTGTTGATTAGTGTGTGTGATCTGAGTAGAGACTGATTGTGTGTTGTGTTGATTAGTGTGTGTGATTTGAGAAGAGACTGATTGTGTGTTGTGTTGATTAGTGTGTGTGTGATCTGAGAAGAGACTGATTGTGTGTTGTGTTGATTAGTGTGTGTGATTTGAGAAGAGACTGATTGTGTTGTGTTGATTAGTGTGTGTGATTTGAGAAGAGACTGATTGTGTGTTGTGTCGATTAGTGTGTGTGATCTGAGAAGAGACTGATTGTGTGTTGTGTTGATTAGTGTGTGTGATCTGAGAAGAGACTGATTGTGTGTTGTGTTGATTAGTGTGTGTGATCTGAGAAGAGACTGATTGTGTGTTGTGTTGATTAGTGTGTGTGATCTGAGAAGAGACTGATTGTGTGTTGTGTTGATTAGTGTGTGTGATCTGAGAAGAGACTGATTGTGTGTTGTGTCGATTAGTGTGTGTGATCTGAGAAGAGACTGATTGTGTGTTGTGTTGATTAGTGTGTGTGATCTGAGAAGAGACTGATTGTGTGTTGTGTTGATTAGTGTGTGTGATCTGAGAAGAGACTGATTGTGTGTTGTGTTGATTAGTGTGTGTGATCTGAGAAGAGACTGATTGTGTGTTGTGTTGATTAGTGTGTGTGATCTGAGAAGAGACTGATTGTGTGTTGTGTTGATTAGTGTGTGTGATCTGAGAAGAGACTGATTGTGTGTTGTGTTGATTAGTGTGTGTGATCTGAGAAGAGACTGATTGTGTGTTGTGTTGATTAGTGTGTGTGATCTGAGAAGAGACTGATTGTGTGCTGTGTTGATTAGTGTGTGTGATCTGAGAAGAGACTGATTGTGTGTTGTGTTGATTAGTGTGTGTGATCTGAGAAGAGACTGATTGTGTGTTGTGTTGATTAGTGTGTGTGATTTGAGTAGAGACTGATTGTGTGTTGTGTTGATTAGTGTGTGTGATCTGAGAAGAGACTGATTGTGTGTTGTGTCGATTAGTGTGTGTGATCTGAGAAGAGACTGATTGTGTGTTGTGTCGATTAGTGTGTGTGATCTGAGAAGAGACTGATTGTGTGTTGTGTTGATTAGTGTGTGTGATCTGAGAAGAGACTGATTGTGTGTTGTGTTGATTAGTGTGTGTGATCTGAGAAGAGACTGATTGTGTGTTGTGTTGATTAGTGTGTGTGATCTGAGAAGAGACTGATTGTGTGTTGTGTTGATTAGTGTGTGTGATCTGAGAAGAGACTGATTGTGTGTTGTGTTGATTAGTGTGTGTGATCTGAGAAGAGACTGATTGTGTGTTGTGTTGATTAGTGTGTGTGATCTGAGAAGAGACTGATTGTGTGTTGTGTTGATTAGTGTGTGTGATCTGAGAAGAGACTGATTGTGTGTTGTGTTGATTAGTGTGTGTGATCTGAGAAGAGACTGATTGTGTGTTGTGTTGATTAGTGTGTGTGATCTGAGAAGAGACTGATTGTGTGTTGTGTCGATTAGTGTGTGTGATCTGAGAAGAGACTGATTGTGTGTTGTGTTGATTAGTGTGTGTGATCTGAGAAGAGACTGATTGTGTGTTGTGTTGATTAGTGTGTGTGATCTGAGAAGAGACTGATTGTGTGTTGTGTTGATTAGTGTGTGTGATCTGAGAAGAGACTGATTGTGTGTTGTGTTGATTAGTGTGTGTGATCTGAGAAGAGACTGATTGTGTGTTGTGTTGATTAGTGTGTGTGATCTGAGAAGAGACTGATTGTGTGTTGTGTTGATTAGTGTGTGTGATCTGAGAAGAGACTGATTGTGTGTTGTGTTGATTAGTGTGTGTGATCTGAGAAGAGACTGATTGTGTGTTGTGTTGATTAGTGTGTGTGATCTGAGAAGAGACTGATTGTGTGTTGTGTTGATTAGTGTGTGTGATCTGAGAAGAGACTGATTGTGTGTTGTGTTGATTAGTGTGTGTGATTTGAGTAGAGACTGATTGTGTGTTGTGTTGATTAGTGTGTGTGATCTGAGAAGAGACTGATTGTGTGTTGTGTCGATTAGTGTGTGTGATCTGAGAAGAGACTGATTGTGTGTTGTGTCGATTAGTGTGTGTGATCTGAGAAGAGACTGATTGTGTGTTGTGTTGATTAGTGTGTGTGATCTGAGAAGAGACTGATTGTGTGTTGTGTTGATTAGTGTGTGTGATCTGAGTAGAGACTGATTGTGTGTTGTGTTGATTAGTGTGTGTGATTTGAGAAGAGACTGATTGTGTGTTGTGTTGATTAGTGTGTGTGATCTGAGTAGAGACTGATTGTGTGTTGTGTTGATTAGTGTGTGTGATCTGAGAAGAGACTGATTGTGTGTTGTGTTGATTAGTGTGTGTGATCTGAGAAGAGACTGATTGTGTGTTGTGTTGATTAGTGTGTGTGATCTGAGAAGAGACTGATTGTGTGTTGTGTTGATTAGTGTGTGTGATCTGAGAAGAGACTGATTGTGTGTTGTGTTGATTAGTGTGTGTGATTTGAGAAGAGACTGATTGTGTGTTGTGTTGATTAGTGTGTGTGATCTGAGAAGAGACTGATTGTGTGTTGTGTTGATTAGTGTGTGTGATTTGAGAAGAGACTGATTGTGTGTTGTGTTGATTAGTGTGTGTGATTTGAGAAGAGACTGATTGTGTGTTGTGTTGATTAGTGTGTGTGATCTGAGAAGAGACTGATTGTGTGTTGTGTTGATTAGTGTGTGTGATCTGAGAAGAGACTGATTGTGTGTTGTGTTGATTAGTGTGTGTGATCTGAGAAGAGACTGATTGTGTGTTGTGTTGATTAGTGTGTGTGATCTGAGAAGAGACTGATTGTGTGTTGTGTTGATTAGTGTGTGTGATTTGAGAAGAGACTGATTGTGTGTTGTGTTGACTAGTGTGTGTGATCTGAGTAGAGACTGATTGTGTGTTGTGTTGATTAGTGTGTGTGATTTGAGAAGAGACTGATTGTGTGTTGTGTTGATTAGTGTGTGTGATCTGAGAAGAGACTGATTGTGTGTTGTGTTGACTAGTGTGTGTGATTTGAGTAGAGACTGATTGTGTGTTGTGTTGATTAGTGTGTGTGATCTGAGAAGAGACTGATTGTGTGTTGTGTTGATTAGTGTGTGTGATTTGAGAAGAGACTGATTGTGTGTTGTGTTGATTAGTGTGTGTGATTTGAGAAGAGACTGATTGTGTGTTGTGTTGATTAGTGTGTGTGATCTGAGAAGAGACAAATTGTGTGTTGTGTTGACTAGTGTGTGTGATCTGAGAAGAGACTGATTGTGTGTTGTGTTGATTAGTGTGTGTGATCTGAGAAGAGACTGATTGTGTGTTGTGTTGATTAGTGTGTGTGATCTGAGAAGAGACTGATTGTGTGTTGTGTTGATTAGTGTGTGTGATCTGAGAAGAGACTGATTGTGTGTTGTGTTGATTAGTGTGTGTGATTTGAGAAGAGACTGATTATGTGTTGTGTTGATTAGTGTGTGTGATTTGAGAAGAGACTGATTGTGTGTTGTGTTGATTAGTGTGTGTGATCTGAGAAGAGACTGATTGTGTGTTGTGTTGATTAGTGTGTGTGATTTGAGAAGAGACTGATTGTGTGTTGTGTTGATTAGTGTGTGTGATCTGAGAAGAGACTGATTGTGTGTTGTGTTGATTAGTGTGTGTGATTTGAGAAGAGACTGATTATGTGTTGTGTTGATTAGTGTGTGTGATTTGAGAAGAGACTGATTGTGTGTTGTGTTGATTAGTGTGTGTGATCTGAGAAGAGACTGATTGTGTGTTGTGTTGATTAGTGTGTGTGATCTGAGTAGAGACTGATTGTGTGTTGTGTTGATTAGTGTGTGTGATTTGAGAAGAGACTGATTGTGTGTTGTGTTGATTAGTGTGTGTGATTTGAGAAGAGACTGATTGTGTGTTGTGTTGATTAGTGTGTGTGATCTGAGAAGACTGATTGTGTGTTGTGTTGATTAGTGTGTGTGATCTGAGAAGAGACTGATTGTGTGTTGTGTTGATTAGTGTGTGTGATCTGAGAAGAGACTGATTGTGTGTTGTGTTGATTAGTGTGTGTGATTTGAGAAGAGACTGATTATGTGTTGTGTTGATTAGTGTGTGTGATTTGAGAAGAGACTGATTGTGTGTTGTGTTGATTAGTGTGTGTGATCTGAGAAGAGACTGATTGTGTGTTGTGTTGATTAGTGTGTGTGATCTGAGTAGAGACTGATTGTGTGTTGTGTTGATTAGTGTGTGTGATTTGAGAAGAGACTGATTGTGTGTTGTGTTGATTAGTGTGTGTGATTTGAGAAGAGACTGATTGTGTGTTGTGTTGATTAGTGTGTGTGATCTGAGAAGACTGATTGTGTGTTGTGTTGATTAGTGTGTGTGATCTGAGAAGAGACTGATTGTGTGTTGTGTTGATTAGTGTGTGTGATCTGAGAAGAGACTGATTGTGTGTTGTGTTGATTAGTGTGTGTGATCTGAGAAGAGACTGATTGTGTGTTGTGTTGTTGTCGTCCACAGCGCCGTCGGGATCAGGTTTATCAGGTCAGAAGTGTTTCAGATCTCAGAATAAAGTGCATGATATGCTTTGATCTGTTCAGAAGTGTGTTTTCTCACGGAGTGTGTGTTTGTTTCAGGGTCTGAGCTCCATGACTAAAGACACGTATGACTCTCTGCACATGCAGCAGATTCACCCGCCGCCTCGTTAGGAGCTCGTCAAACCCTCGTCAGGCCACAGTCCATTCCTGAGTCCGTTCCGGAGTTCATTCCTTAGTCCATTCCTTAGTTCATTCCTCAGTCCACTCCGGTCCGGTTCCAGGCCTTCTTTCCCTCCTAAAGGCCCCAGTCACGTGATTATTGTGTTTTTACAGTAACTGTTTCTCCACTTCATGAATGATAGACTTTCATAATGAGCTCAAAGTTTGCATGTCGTACATGTCCAGTAGCGTCAAAGTCAGAAGAATCGGTATCACTTTACATCAGTTAACATCAATTAACGATGAACAACACTTTCATTAATACAGCATTTATTAATTTTAGTCAATGATAATTTCAGCATTTACTGATATATTAATAAAATCAAAGGTTGCATTTGTTAATATTATTTAATAGACCAATGATCCGTTGTATATTACTGACATTAACAAAGGTTAATAAATGCTTTAAAAATGTAATTTTGATTGTTAGTTAATGCATTAACTAATATTGATGAACGAGTCCTTAAAGTGATACCAAAAACATCCATGTAAAGCCTTTGACAGTAAATCTGATTGAGCAAACGATTAAACATCATGTGATTCAACTAATGATTAATTCTGGACGAGTCTCATTAGTGTAGTATTGTACACTCTTAAATAGAGCTTCCAAAATGTATTTTATTCACAGCGATGCCGAAAAACAATTTTGGGATTTTCACCTTTCTTAAAAGAACCATTTTAAAAACATTTTAATAATCTGAAGACCCTTCTGTGGAGTGGAGAGATTCACGGATGTTGAAGGTTCTTCGTGGAACCATCATTACTGTTAAATAACCTTTATTTTTAATATAGAATATGTTCCTGAAGATAGACTTATTTTCTGGTGTTTCTGTGGTGAAATCTGAGATTCACTGAGTTTGATGTTGTGTGTCTTTATCGCGGCTCTTTTAATAACATGATGCATTTACTCTTTTAAAACTGAGAATTTCACTGTATTTCATTTTGTTGTTGTTACTTTGTGTGTCTGTAATTTTGTCATCAGCTTGTTAATAAAATGATCTTTCACTGCACTTGTCAGTAAATGATGAGTTTTGAAGCTTCGACTCAGAAGAAGAACAGATCACACTGAGAAACAGTCTGAGGAAAACATTTAATGAAATCTACAGCAACAGCAACATGAGAGTGTGTGAGTGTGTGTGAGAGTCTAAATGAGTGCACGTGTGTGTGTGAGTGTGTGTGAGTGTGAGTCTGATTGAGAGTGTGTGTGTGTGTCAGTCAAGTCATCCTCATTTATATAGCGCTTTTAACAATGTAGATTGTTTCAAAGCAGCTTTACAGAGATAAACGTATAATTTAAGGTAACAGAGATTGTTTTGGCTTTATAGCGGTTCTTTAATAAAGTTATTTTCCAGCTAAAGTTAGTTTTGATTGATTCGCTTCCCTCGCAACAATCATTTGTTATTAAATTAGGGGCCGCTAAGACGACACCATTCCCTCTACACAGACTTTAAACGCGAACCTGTGAGAAACGCTGATGGCGTTCACATGCGCATTAAGAACTGGTTCTATAGTTATGTGCGTTTGAATATATGTGTGCAGGTTTGTAATTCCCTACAGACCAAGCCTAAACAAAGTACTGGTGTTTCCTTATAAATTTTGATACAGAATTTTATTTTATTTTATCACTTCGGGGTAGGAACGCGAAACGAATTTCCCGACAGCGCTTTATCTGTAGAGTGGTAAAGGGATCCTCCATAGGGAGAGACTAGTCGGCACTTCAGCACTGTGTTGACATCGGGTCCAGGCGAAGGGCCTTCATCAGATCTGGATACGGCCTGGATCCGGCAGGCTGCAGGAAAACCTCGGGATAAACAAAGACACTAAAATTAGCGTAGATGCCATTCTTCTTATGATGTAACGAGTACATCAGGATTTATGGGAAGTGTTCCCGGTTCCGGCTGACCTAATCTATGCAGCCTAACACTGAATTATAGAAGTCTATAATGTATTATGTGAATGCTAGGTCAAAGAGATGTGTCTTTAGTCTAGCTTTGAACTGACAGAGTGTGTCTGCTTCCCGGACAATGGTAGGAAGATTGTTCCAGAGTTTTGGTGCTAAATAGGAGAAGGATCTACCGCCAGCAGTCGATTTAGATATTCTAGGTATTATCAACTGGCCGGAGTTTTGAGATCGCAATAGACGTGAAGGACTATAATGCGTTAAGAGCTCGCTCAAGCACTGCGGAGCTAAACCATTTAGTGCTTTGTAAGTCATCAGCAATATTTTAAAATGTATACGATGTTTAATAGGGAGCCAGTGCAGTGTTGACAGAACTGGGCTAATATGGTCATACTTCCTGGTTCTGGTAAGAACTCGAGCTGCTGCGTTTTGGACCAGCTGTAGTTTGTTTATTAAGCGTGCAGGGCAACCACCCAGTAGAGCAGGGGTTCTCAAACTTTTTGAGTGTGTGGACCACTATTTGTAATCAAGAATTTTCGCGGACCACCTCATAATACACATCATAAAATATGTCTACACACAGTCCTACCTGAATTAATCTGCACCTTTAAATAGGCTTACTAGCACTAAAACTATAACTGGTCATCACAGTAGGCTACAACAGGCTTGTTAAAGGAAAGTTTACTGCACACAACGGCTGCCACATATTTAATTTATTTATTTAGGCTACTCAAGCGCCCAAGGGCATAATCAGGTTCATTTGAACAACAGGCTTATTTCCATAGCAATGGAGTATGAAATCTATACAGTAATAAGAACACTGGAATATAGTCAACATTTCAAAACCTTTGGCGATTTTAGGGGATTATTAATCTTCCGAGTTTTACAAGTCCTCAAAAAGTTTGTCCACTTAACAGCACATCTGCAAAACATTTCAGAAACGCGAGATCAAGAAACTAACTGGAAAATAAAATAACAGGCCTTATTCATTCCATTTATAAACATTTCGTTTCATATAAACTGCCTATGCCTAACTGTGCGACTGCGTTCACACACCAGACGCGAATAGCGCGTCAAATTCAAAAAGGGATTATGTGAAATTCGCGCCTGCCGCGTCTAGTGATACGCTTGACCACTTTGTATCAATTCGCGCATCAAGAGCTAAATTGACGCGCGTAAAAACAAAAGTTTGAAGCGAAATTTCGTCCGTTGTGAACGCACCATTAAAGGCTATGCGTGTGATGTGATAATGAGAACATATTTGCCTCTGCCCTTTTCTCTTCAGAGAACCTGTTGCTATCCACCGAACCAATGTTGTGGTTCTAACGGCACTGAACTTGAATGTCACGGCCGAACACCACTAGGCTATTTTAGTAATCACACAATAACTTGACAATTTAATTAAAATGTTATATCAATATAGGCCTACATATTCTTTTTACTTTTCTTTTTTTAAATGGGAATTTCCTGGTAAAATGAAGGTAAAAAAAAATATTATTTTATATTTTATTTCGCCTTTCCACGGACCACCTGCAGTACCCTCACGGACCACTAGTGGTCCGCGGACCACAGTTTGAGAATGGCTGCAGTAGAGCATTACAATAATCTAGCCTTGAGGTCATGAACGCATGAACTAACTGTTCCGCATTTGTCAATGAGAGCATATGATGTAATTTAGATATATTTTTAAAATGGAAAAATGCAGTTTTACAGATACTAGACACGTGACTTTCAAATGAAAGATTGGTATCAAAGAGCACACCCACACACACACACACTCTCACACACACACCCAGGTTCCTAACCGACGACGAAGACTTAACAGAGCAGCCATCAAGTGTTAGACAGTATTCTAGGTTATTACGTGAGGAAGTTTTTTGTCCAATAATTAGAATCTCTGTTTTTTCAGAATTTAGTCGTAGGAAATTACCAGTCATCCAATTTTTTATATCAGTTATGCATTCCATTAATTTAGTGAATTGGTAAGTTTCGTTAGGTTTTGAAGAAATATACAGCTGAGTATCATCAGCATAACAGTGAAAACTAATGCCATGTTTCCTAATGAAATCTCCTAAGGGTAGCATGTACAGTGTGTGTGAGAGTGTGTGTGTGTGTGTGTGTGTGTGTGTGTGTGTGTGTGTAGCATGTACAGAGTGAACAGCAGCGGTCCTAGTACTGAGCCTTGTGGTACGCCATACTGAACTTGTGATCGATGAGACATCTCATCATTTACTGCTACAAACTGATAACGGTCAGATAAGTATGATTTAAACCATGCTAGTGCAATTCCACTAATGCCAACATAGTTTTCGAGTCTATTTAAAAGATTGTTGTGGTCGATAGTGTCAAACGCAGCACTAAGATCGAGTAACACTAATAGAGAGACACAACCACGATCGGATGATAAGAGCAAATCATTTGTGACTCTAACGAGAGCAGTCTCAGTACTATGGTACGGTCTAAATCCTGACTGGAAATCCTCCAGATATCATTTCTTTCAAGAAAGGAACACAGTTGTGAAGATACTGCCTTTTCTAATATCTTTGGCAGAAAAGGTAGATTCGAGATCGGCCTGTAATTGACTAATTCTGTAGGATCAAGTTGCGTTTTTTTAACAAGTGGTTTAATCATAGCCAGCTTAAAGTTTTTTGGTACGTATCCTAGAGACAAAGATGAATTAATGATATTGAAAAGAGAGTTCTCTGCGCTTCTGTAATCCACAAACAATCCGGTGCAACCAGGGCAGGACAAAACAATTCAAACAAAAGGAATCGCCGGTGCAGCACAGATGTCTACTGATTAAAATATTTATTTAAGGTGCATAACAATAAATGACTAACGTTTCGATGTGGTTACATCTTCATCAGAGTCCTTGGAGAGAATGAGCAATGAAGCCATTAATAAGGATCATCAACAGGTGTGATTAAGGGGGCGTTGGCCACCCAAAAAAGTACATCCCTCTGAACCAAGGTGTCACACTCATAAAACAATCATTAAAGGGCAAGTGCCCACATAAAAAAAAAAAAAAAAAAAAAAAAAAAAAAAAAAATTATAAAGTTCACAATACAATGGGAATAAAAATATATTCATCTTAAACACTATTTTAATATGCTTAGGTGTTTAAAGGAAGCATGTTAAACTCAATTCATCATTTAGACCTAAAGGTTCTCGAGTGTTAAGTGTATGTATCCAAAACGCTTCCCTGCATAGGAGTTTATTAATAATGTCACCACCTCTGGGTGAAGGTAAGATTTTCTCAATACCCCAAAACTTCAAAGAAGCAGGGGAACCATGATTGGCCTGCTTATAGTGCCTCGCCATGGCATATGTTAAGTTCTGAGTACGAATTGCTGTTTTGTGTTCAGCTATCCTCAGTTTAAGTTGACGTTTTGTTTGACCTATGTACACCAGTCCACAGGGACACTTCAGAAGGTATACTACATGAGTACTGTTACAGTTGATAAATGAAGAAATAGAATATTTCTTACCAGTACGGGGATGTGAAAAATCTTTCGCATTGGTCGAGTTGGAGCATTGCGCACAATTGCCACATTTATAGAAACCCAAAGGTGGGCTAGGAAGCCAAGTAGTAGAAGGTGGGATACTCATATCTGAATGAACCAATCGGTCACGAATGTTACGGGCACGTCTGAAAATGAACCTGGGCGGCTCAGCGCAGATGTCTTTGAGTGTCGGGTCACTATTAAGAACGTGCCAATGTTTGCGAATGATGTTCTTTATTCTTCCTGCTGCTGGAGTGTAGCTAGTTGAAAAAAATACTTTAGATGTCGTGTGAGGCTTAGGTTTTTTCTTTAATAATGAGGCACGGTCTGTATTAAAAGCCCTATCCCATGCTTTAGAAATATCAGATTTATCATAACCTCTTTGATCAAAAAGACGCGCTAGGTGGGCTGCTTTTGACATAAATTCACTTGTGGTACTACAATTTCTTCTGACTCGTAAGAACTGGCCCACTGGTATATTACGAATCAAGTGAGGCGAGTGATTACTGTCTGCTCTTAACAGGGTATTCCTGCTAAGAGGTTTACGGTAGATAGTAGATTGTAAGATATTATTTGCATCCTTAGAAATGGTAAGGTCTAAGAAATCAATGGACTGCTTGTTAAACTCCATAGTAAAAGACAAATAATCTGTAGTAGAATTTACATAAGTCAAAAAATTATTTAACTCACTAAGTGTGCCCTTCCATATTAGTAGAATATCATCTATATATCTGCGCCAAAGTGATATTTTGGAATGGAACGGGTTATTTTCAGTGTTCTGTATATATTTTTCTTCCCATAGGCCCATCACCAAACAAGCATATGAAGGTGCAAACGAGGACCCCATTGCAGTCCCCTGAAGTTGTAAATAGAATTTATCATAGTATTTGAAAAAGTTGTTAGATAAAATGATCTCGACAAGATTAACAAGGAATTCTGATGGAGGCAAAACATCAATGGGGCGTTTGGTAAGGTAATACAATATGGCTTGTAGGCCTATATGGTGGGGTATGCATGTATAGAGACTTTGTACATCCAACGATACAAGGACATCATTGCTTTCACACTTCCAATTGTCAATCAAATTTAACACATCAGTTGTATCCCCAAGGTATGATGGTAAACTGTGAACATATTGTCTTAAAAAGAAATCAACAAATTGTGAGAGAGGTTCGGTTAGGCTGCCTATACTAGATACAATAGGGCGCAAAGGAGGGTCATCAAGTCGTTTGTGAATTTTGGGTAGACCATAGAATACTGGACATCGAGGGTGGTCAATAAGTAGAAAAGCCTTTTCTTTATCGGTAATCCAGCCTTTTTTATGAGATGTATCGATAAATTCATTAATCATATTTTTTGTGCTGGAAGTAGGATTGTGAAGAAGGAGCTGATAGTGTTTTTCATCATTTAATAATTTAAATATACCACAATCATAGTTCTTTAAGCCCATAACCACAACAGCGCCTCCCTTGTCAGCTGGACGAATAATAATGTCATGTCTAGATTCCAAAGAGCGTAGCGCATCCAGTTCACTTTTTTCCATATTTTTATTTTTGGGAGGAAAGGGCCTACTTATTTTAGCCATGTCTTGCTCAACTAGCTGACTAAAAGTGACAATGGTAGGATTTAAATTAGAAGAGGGCAAAAACCTTGATTTCTTTTTAAAGGGAGTCATTTCTCTAGGGGTCTCCTTAGTATTAGAATCATAGTTTCTACATACAGTATGACCGTTGGATAAGACATTGGACCTAGAAAAGAAATGTTTAAGATGAAGCTGTCTAAAGAATTTGAATGAGTCCACTTTAAGAGAGAAAGAGTCACTTTGATTCGACGGGGCAAAGGAGAGTCCTTTGCGAAGCACTACTTTCTCTGTATCCGTGAGGTCAATGTCCGAAATATTGATTACAGTCTCCTCTGGAGGTTCCTCGGGGACCAGCGCGTGGGTGGTGGGGCTTCTCTTCTTCTTCCCCCTTGAGCCCCGCCTCGTCTTTGTCTTTCGCGTTTGTAACCTCGATCCAAAAAAGAAGTGGAGTTGGGATATAGTGAAGCGCCGCCTCCGACGTCACTCAGATCTTCAGAGGAGTCTCTCTCACTCGCTGTAGAAAGAGGCGTGTACCTATTTGTTTTAGGCATGGGTGGACGGTTGTTCCTAGGAAACTTCCTTCTGCTTCCTTGCCAATCATATACTGTCCCGTCTGCATAGTCTTTAGTGTCCCGTTCATATTTCCTTATCTTATAGGTCTGTAAGTCCTTCACAAAGCCAGATAGAGTAGAAGAGATTTTTTCAGCAGCCTCAGCAAACTTTTCTGCATTAACTTTGCTCTTCATTTCATCTTCTACCCGTTTCACTTCAGTTTTTATTTTGTCTTGTTCAGATTTGGTCTTCTCAATTATCAAGAGCATAAGATCAAGGGAGCATTTATTTAGAATGTGTTCCCATTTTTGCATGAAGGATTGATCATCCAGACCAAATGACGGGATTTTGTTCATGCGTAAACCGCGAGGGATACGCTTGGCTTTCCAATATTCTGATAAAGTTATGGAATGCCAAAGAAATCTGGACTCTGATTTTTTCAAGTCTTCTAATTCTCTAGTCAGTGACAGTATATTAGGCACTGGAGGCATAAACGTATCTTTGAATAAAGAGTGTGACACAATAATGTTAGCACCTTGTTCATCAGTAAAAGATAATGTCTCTGATCGTGCATTTGTACTTGCGTTAATAGATTCAAAGCTGGTCATCTTGTAATTCTTTCACAGCGTGCAGCAGGGAGCGTGGAGGCCTGTCCTATTGGCCTTGGTAGTAGTCAATTGAAAAGAGAGTTCTCTGCGCTTCTGTAATCCACAAACAATCCGGTGCAACCAGGGCAGGACAAAACAATTCAAACAAAAGGAATCGCCGGTGCAGCACAGATGTCTACTGATTAAAATATTTATTTAAGGTGCATAACAATAAATGACTAACGTTTCGATGTGGTTACATCTTCATCAGAGTCCTTGGAGAATTAATGATATTAAGAAGAGTATCTATGACCTCTGGAAGTATCTCTTTCAGTAGCTTAGTCGGTATAGGGCAGTGGTTCTCAATTCCAGTCCTCGTGACCCACTGCTCTGCACATTTTGTATGTCTCTCTTATTTGACACACACAGATCAGTTCATGGAGTCTCTCCTAATGAGCTGATGATCTGGTTCAGGTGTGTTAAATAAGGGAGACACACAAAATGTGCAGAGCAGTGGGTCACGAGGACTGGAATTGAGAACCACTGGTATAGGGTCTAACATACATGTTGTCGATTTAGATGATTTAACGAGTTTAGCAAATTCTTCCTCTTCTATAACAACGAACGAATCAAATTTTTCCTCAGGGAGACTACAATGCACTGCCTGATGTGATACTGTAGTAGACGGTTGCATAGTTATAATTTTCTCCCTGATATTATCAATCTTATAAGTGAAGAAGTTCATAAAGTCATTACTGCTGTGCTGCTTGGAAACTTCTGGGCTTGAAGCTTTCTTTTTTGTTAGTTTAGCCACCGTTTCAAATAAATACCTAGGATTATGTTTATTTTCTTCTAATAGGGTTGTAAAATAAGCAGATCTAGCAGCTTTTAAAGCCTCTCTGTAAGCAATTGAGCTCTCTTTCCATGAAATGCGAAATACCTCTAGTTTTGTTTTCTTCCAGTTGCACTCCATTTTTCTGGCTGCTCTCTTAAGGGCCCGAGTGTGCTCGTTGTACCACGGCGTTGGACTATTTTCTTTAATCTTCTTTAAGCGCAACGGAGCAACTGTGTCTAAAGTGCTGGAAAAGAGAGAGTTAAAAGTTTCTGTCGCAATATCTAGTTCTTCTGAGCTATCTGGGATGCTGAGATGATGAAACTGATCAGGAAGATTATTAATAAAGCAATCTTTAGTGGCAGGAGTGATAGGTCTCACATATTTGTAACACGGAGTCGGCTTTGCAGCCTTGGCTAAATGAAGTTTACACGAGACTAGATAATGATCTGAGATGTCATCGCTCTGCTGCAGAATTTCAACTGCATCAACATCTATTCCGTGTGATAATATTAGATCTAGAGTATGATTACGACGCTGAGTAGGTCCTGACACGTGTTGTCTAACTCCAATTGAGTTTACAATGTCTTTAAATGCCAATCCCAATGCATCTTTTTCATTATCGATGTGTATATTAAAATCACCAACAATTAGTACTTTATTTGCAGTCAATATTAATTCTGATAGAAAGTCCGCAAATTATTTGATAAAGTCTGTATGGTGCCCTGGTGGCCTGTATACAGTAGCCAGCACAAATCTCAAACGTGATTTATCATACTATATATTTTTACATTAAGCACTAACACTTCAAAAGAATTATATTTAAAACTTGATTTCTTAGTGGTTTTGAAGATATTACTATAGATTACAGCAACTCCTCCCCCTTTGCCTTTCAGACGAGGTTCATGTTTATAACAGTAATCTTGCGGGGTTGATTCATTTAAAGTAATGTAATCGTTTGGTTTTAGCCAGGTTTCTGTCAAACACAGCACATCTAGGTTATTATCTGAAATCATATCATTAACAATGAGTGCTTTTGAAGTAAGCGATCGAATATTCAGCAACCCAAGCTTTAGCATTTGCTCATCTGTATTATAGCTGTTTTTTATTTGTTGAACATCAATTAAATTTTTAACCTTAGTTGGGTTTAAACGTTTTTTGGATTTCCAAGTTCGGGGAACAGACACAGTCTCTATATGATGATAGCTAGGTGAAAGAGGCTCTATGTGATAGGATTTATCTGACCTGGGTGACGCGAGGCCGCTAGCAGACGGTCGGTTTAGCCAGTCTGTCTGCTTCCTGACCTGAGCCCCAGATTGTCATGTTTGAGCTCTAAGACTATGAGCCATATTACTAGAGAGAAGAGCAGCACCATCCCAGGAGGGATGAATACCATCTCTTTTCAACAGGTCAGGTTTGCCCCAAAAACTTTTCCAATTGTCTATGAATTCTATATTATTTTGCGGACACCACCGAGACAGCCAACCGTTAAGCGAACACAATCTACTAACTATCTCATCACTCCTGCGAACAGGAAGGGGGCCAGAGCAAATTACAGTGCCTGACATCGTACTTGCAAGTTCACACACCTCTTTAATATTAATTTTGGTGATCTCCGACTGGCGGAGTCGAACATCATTAGTGCCGACATGAATAATGATCTTAGAGAATTTACGATTAGCATTAGCCAGCACTTTTAAATTTGCTTTGATGTCAGGCGCTCTGGCTCCCGGCAAACATGTGACTATGGTGGTTGGTGTCTCTATTTTCACGTTCCGTGTAATAGAATCGCCAATAACTAGGGCACAATCATTCTCAGTGGGTGTTTCACTGAGCGGGGCAAATCGATTTGTTATGGTAATCGGAATGGAAGAGTGGTTTTTAGATCCGCGACTAGAGCGATCCCTCACTGTCACCCATTTGCCCGGCTGCTCAGGCTCTACTTCAGCCGGAACCGACTCATGTAAAGAGTTCACTATTCTATGCGCATCCAAAACATCTGAAGCTCTAGCACTCTTACTATCCTCAATTAAAGTTTGGATGCGTGTCTCTAATTCTGAAATCTTCTCTGTCAGCCTAACTGTCTCCTTACATTTATCACATATAAATCCTATATTGCCGACAGAGAAGGCTATACTAAACATGTGACATGAAGTGCAAGTGACAATAACAGGACAAGACATTACTCACCGTGTTTGTTGAGTGATTCTTACTCACCTGAGCTTTTATGAACTCAAAGGCGCGGACGCGCGAGAGAAAAATAAATAAATAAAATAGCTGAGCGCACGGGTGGCGCGCTAACAGGCTAGCTGCTAGCGAATTACTAGCGTGTTGTGCTAGTAGTAACGGAAGCTAGCGATGTCAGGTTAATCTGAGATGTTGGGTAAGCTGTATTTAGTAGTAGTATAAACAACTAGAAATGGTAGTAAATGATGGTTCAAAACAAGGAAATACGAGGCAGACAGGAGCAATCGATCAGCGATTAGACAGGAGCAATCAATCCTTTTTTTTAATTTTTTTTTTAATAAGTTCTCTTTAATAAACACTTTAGAGAAAAGCTGGAAGACATTTTACATTTAGTGCAACAAGAACAAGGGTTTGTAGGACAAATAATACAGTTAATCTCACAAATATTCCACATATAAACAATAACTTGTCACCATGAAAAAAATATATGCAATTAAAAGTGTTACAGAATTATTAATATAGATAATTCAAGAAATTCTACTCCCATAAACAATCTTCAGAATGATAAGCAGCGTACGAATAACAAATAAAACAAAAAGACTTTTACAATATCTTTTGTCACATGCTTATAAAACCTGAATATAAAATTCTCTGCTTGTAGAAGACCATTTTTAAGGAATGATAAAAATCCAATATCTACTTTACAAACTCTCTCGTGCCATTTCACGAACACACACTTGAGTCTCAATGTAACATAATACACTAATTCTAAATATCCACATTAAAAAGAAACACCTTGATCATTAAGACCTGAGATAAAAAGACCTGGTTCAGTGGCCAAACATGTAATATGGCTTTAGTTTAAGTTCAGAAACCTGTACTGAGTACTTTTGTCAAGGGAATGATTCATATGACCCGTCCTACACTGCAGCCAGCCTACAGTAGATTGGAGTGGCAGACCATAATGTTTTAAAGATTCTGGTATCATGCTTTGGCAGTGGTGCTGTTGTAGACCATCTGCTGGTCTTCTTCACTGTAAGCCACTGGAGGACTGCTGGTGGCCACGCGCTGATGCTGATGGTTTGTTCTTGAGGAAGAAGTAACCCAGCACAGCCAGAACGGCCAAGACGCCTACGACCAACACCACAGCCAGCGCAACAGAAGCTGACTGGCTTTCCCCTAGGCTTTCCTCATCAACTCTTGCAAACACATTTTTTTCTGTGACACCTGAGCAGTTGCTCATGCATTTGTCTGCTGTTTCAAAGTTGTTCTCATTGCCATCACAGCCACCAAAGATGAAGTGATGACACTTTTTGTTGAGAGGGTCATAATACCAGCGAGTAAAATGGGCTCGACATGGGCCCGTTTCAGGAGGATCTGTGCAGTGGGCTTTTTTATTCACCCCAATCTTAAGTCGTCGACTCAGGCTTTTATTCAGTTGCTCACAGTTGTTCTCATCAGAACCGTCGCTGCATTGCTGCAGTCCATCACACTCAAACCCTTTCTTCACACAGCAGCCGCTGGAGCATTTAAACTGCTCTTCTCCACATGAAGGAGAACAGTCTTCCTTAGCCCCCATTCTCCTATCTCCACCAGGGATGTCTTTGATGTTTTTACAGGCATTTAAACACTCTTCTTCGGAGAGATAGTTGTTGTTATTTGCCTTACACCCTCCAAAGACGAACTGCTCACACTTGCTGGATGCACCGTTGTAATGCCAACGAGGGAAAGCACCTTTGCAGGGTCCCACCTTTTTAGGGGTCAAACAGTTATGCTCAGATTGCTCAGGAGTGAGAACCAGGACAGACACTTGATCTGAATCAGAATGGTGTGCTGAATCCGTCACGGTCAGTTTGAACTCATACACCCCAGGCATCAGGTTGGACACCCTTATCTGGTCCGTCAAATCAGTTTTTTCCATCTTGACAGATTCATCTCCACGGATGAGGCTCCATTCGTAGTTTACGATCTCCCTATCATCCCAACTCTCAATGCCATTCAGCAACACCTCCTCATGAGGCTGGACCACCACATCTCGTCCAGCATTGGCAATGGGAGCTTTGTCCTTCTTATCAGTTTTGCGGACGTTCAGGTAATTTTCATAGACTGAATCCAATATATAATTTGCAAACCCCTCCTTTTGAAAAAATCTGCACACATATTTATGCTTGTATAGGCAGTTGAAGAGAAAGCAGCTGTTGTTGAACCCCTTCTCGTTTCCTTGCTCAGTGAGGGCCAAGTTGCACCTGGGATCTCTGCAGCACGCGACAGCGCACGCGACGCTGTGCTCGACGCTCGGGTTCGCCAGGAAAACCGCCCCATCCTTGATCGACTCATCCGTGTCCAAAACAAAGTTATCCCGACCTTCCCTGAAAGCGTTTACACACTGTTGGTCTTTTGCAGACATGTCGCTCTGGGTTTCTCCGACATAAACACCCACAATAAAAAATAAGCACGCGAAAAGAAAACACCACGAACCCATTTCTGGTGGATTTAAAGTGATCCTGATATACTTGCGCATACAGTCCTCAAAATCACTCCAATCCACTTCAGCTGTCAGCCGAACTGACTGGTAAAAATCGCTTATGATTGTTTCTTGTCACTGGAATTTGTTTAAATTCACGGGTCTCCTGACGAAAGATGTCATGAGAAACCCATTCGTCTGATGTCTTCCTACTTCAGCGCTCCAGTGTGTGTGTGTGTGTGTGTGTGTGTGTGTGTGTGTGTGTGTGTGTGAGTCTGATTGAGTGTGTGTGTGTGTGTGTGTGTGTAGCCCTTCTGGATGATAAGAAACACATTCTTCAGAGAAACACACATCGTCTGAAACACAATGAGAACGACAGGAAACTGAGACGCTGCTGTTTCTTCTCATGCAGTGAGAAAATTATTAATATTCCATCATTAAATCAATAACCGGTTACTGGATCATCAAGACGAGCATGTGACTGACTCCCAATGAATTATACATAAAGAAATGAAGGGAAAGTAAAAGAGAAAGTGGATAATCTTTGGTTTTCCTCTCAAGAGGACTTCTGCTTTGGGAACCACAAAATAAACTTTTTTTTTTACATTTATATTTATCTATATATAATCCTGGAATATATTGTGGGTGTGTGAGTGAAGATGATGAAGATGATGAGAAGAAACGGAGGGAATCTTTGGTTTTCATTCCTGCAGAAAACAATAACGCCGCTAAAGATGAAACTGAAGACACTGCAATATTTCATTATTAAACTTCACAAAAGCAGAATGGAAAAGAATGATATTAATAGATCAATGTCGCCGCCTTGCGTTTCAACAGTGTCATGTTCATGTCAAGTCAAGTCATCTTCATTTATATAGCGCTTTTAACAATGTAGATTGTTTCAAAGCAGCTTTACAGAGATAAACGTATAATTTAAGGTAACAGAGATTGTTTTGGCTTTATAGCGGTTCTTTAATAAAGTTATTTTCCAGCTAAGGTTAGTTTTGATTGATTCGCTTCCGTCGCAACGATCATTTGTTATTAAATTAGGGGCCGCTAAGACGACACCATTCTCTCTACACAGACTTTAAACGCGAACCTGTGAGAAACGCTGATGGCGTTCACATGCGCATTAAGAACTGGTTCTATAGTTATGTGCGTTTGAATATATGTGTGCAGGTTTGGAATTCCCTACAGACCAAGCCTAAACAAAGTACTGGCGTTTCCTTATAAATTTTGATACAGAATTTTATTTTATTTGATCAATTCGGGGTAGATACGCGAATTGAGTTTCCCGACAACCCTTATCTGTAGAGTGGTAAAGGGATCCTCCATAGGGAGAGACTAGTTGGCACTTCAGCACTGCGTTGTCATCGGGTCCAGGCGAAGGTCCTTCATCAGATCTGGATATGGCAAACATGACAGATGTGTAGAGAACTACAAACATGACAGATGTGTAGAGAGGTTTAGATAAAGGGATTATCATGAATAACCGTAACGCCGCTGAACGCCTCAGAGCGGCTCATGTGGAGATGTGGAGTTTCCAGCAGAGGAGAAGAAAGCAGAAGATGAAGATAAACACACAGATGAAGGAGAAACGAGTGTAAAGGACTGTACACAGTAGTATTCTCTGACTGAAGATCAGTGCTGGAGGTATTTATACACACACACGCGCTGACCTCTGACCTCAGGTCTCTGACCTCACGTCTCTGACCTCTGACCTCACGTCCCTGACCTCTGACCTCACGTCTCTGTCCCTGACCTCTGACCTCACGTCTCTGACGTCTGACCTCATGTCTCTGACGTCTGACCTCACATCCCTGACCTCTGACCTCACGTCTGACCTCTGACCTCACGTCTCTGAGCCTCTGTTACATTGTTACGCTTGTCAATCATCTTATCACAGTTAACTTCCTCCTAATTTCGTTTAATTTAAGTCGTAGGTATTTCTCTCCTCATTATTATTGCATAGTGATGCATTTAAAAGTTAATGGCCAAACAAATCCTTATAAAAGTTTACATTTGTTGCAGATCAAATATTTAACACGGATAAGATTAAATGAATATTTTTTTAATCAGGCTAAACGTTTATTTTTAGTCATTCAAACCCCTTTATCTAAACCTCTCTACACATCTGTCATGTTTGTAGTTTTTTAAACACTATTATTTCGTGTTTGTAGTCCTCCAAAGCACAATGGGTTCTGGTCAACATTAGCCGTTGTGCGCAGGATCCACACGTCAGCATGTGTCTCAGTTCAGAGGCTGCATCCTTCCACGGCTGACGAAGACTGTCCCAATTCAAGGCATCTCCAAATGCAGCCTTCGCTTCCCGTGAAATGAGAAATACCACAGATGATCCTTCAGCCTACCCCAGAATGCATTGCATGCCAGTGACGACAGAATTGCCGAATTACACGTTTAAATGTAAGTTTTGGGTTTCAACTTACTCAAATATCTAATGATACAAATGTAAAAAATAAAATAAATGTTGACATATCTTACTAAGATGCGATTGTATTCTTTATTATGCAGAATTGGACCATGGTGAACATATTTAGACAGTTTGTGAACCCTGTTTTGTTTTTAGGCAGTTTAATAGAACTTTTAAAAAAGTCCAGTACAAACGTTACTGTCACTCTAGGCGACAAGAACTGAGTCCACTGAGAACTGTTGTCTGGACTGTTCACGGCCTTGGAAGGATGCAGCCTTTGAATTGGGACACAGCAATCGAAAATTGGCTTAACCCTTTAACTGCCCCACCAAGAAAAAGACTTTTGAAAAAAAAAATGTGTTTGCATTTCTCATCTCCTTATGTCACTAGTTACCACAATCAATGCATTTTTTTTCAACACATCCCATAATTTTAAAAATATCGCTCCCTCTACCAAATGGTTGATATGGCACTTGAAGGTAAAAAAAAAAGTACTGGAATTCATACACATAACTGTGAAAATCAGAAAATATGAACAATAATACTAATTTATTTAATTTATTTAAAACATAATCAAAATAAAATATTTTTGTATATTGAATCTTTATTTATTGAAGTATGCCATTAAATATTTCAGGTTTAACACAGGAAATTATATGTTTTTTTGTTTTTTAACAATAAACAAAAATAAATAACACAAATAACTAAAAGTAACAAAACCAAAAAGACATTACATTCTTTCTGCATTCAAAAATTAAAAAAAATAAATAATAATAATTGCAAAAGATATAATATAATAGCATTTTTAGGCTTTTATGTTTCAAGAAACACGGCATCAAGTCTGGTAGAGCAACAGGATTTGTTTTTTCTTTGCCCATCGAGGTGGTCTACACTCGTCTACGGTGGTCTACGCTCGTCTACGGTGGTCTACGCTCGTCTACGGTGGTCTACGGTGGTCTACGCTCGTCTACGGTGGTCTACGCTCGTCTACGGTGGTCTACACTCGTCTACGGTGGTCTACGCTCGTCTACGGTGGTCTACGCTCGTCTACGGTGGTCTACACTCGTCTACGGTGGTCTACGCTCGTCTACGGTGGTCTACGCTCGTCTACGGTGGTCTACACTCGTCTACGGTGGTCTACGCTCGTCTACGGTGGTCTACGCTCGTCTACGGTGGTCTACGCTCGTCTACGGTGGTCTACACTCGTCTACGGTGGTCTACGCTCGTCTACGGTGGTCTACACTCGTCAACGGTGGTCTACGCTCGTCTACGGTGGTCTACGCTCGTCTACGGTGGTCTACGCTCGTCTACGGTGGTCTACGCTCGTCTACGGTGGTCTACGCTCGTCTACGGTGGTCTACGCTCGTCTACGGTGGTCTACGCTCGTCTACGGTGGTCTACGCTCGTCTACGGTGGTCTACGCTCATCTACGGTGGTCTACGCTCGTCTACGGTGGTCTACGCTCGTCTACGGTGGTCTACGCTCGTCTACGGTGGTCTACGCTCGTCTACGGTGGTCTACGCTCGTCTACGGTGGTCTACGGTGGTCTACGCTCGTCTACGGTGGTCTACGCTCGTCTACGGTGGTCTACGCTCGTCTACGGTGGTCTACGCTCGTCTACGGTGGTCTACGCTCGTCTACGGTGGTCTACGCTCGTCTACGGTGGTCTACGCTCGTCTACGGTGGTCTACGCTCGTCTACGGTGGTCTACACTCGTCTACGGTGGTCTACGCTCCCCGCATGTGGCAACTCGCCCGCCATCTCCTCCTGGAGCCAGAGCATCTGAGGTCACTTCCTGTCACTTACATCCCCGGCCCGCTCAATCGTGCCGCCGCCGGGCTCTCACGGCAGCCTGTGGCCCCGGGGACCACTCGGGGCCGCACAGAACGATCTGTGTGCCTCTCCGGACTCGTCCCATTGCCAGTTGTTTTACTCCCTGATTGAGGGCATCCTCGGCACGGATGCACTGGCACACAGCGGCCCCGGGGCCTCCACAAGTATGCGTTTCCCTCTGTGAGGCTTCTGGCACAGACTCTGTGCAACGTCAGCGAGGAAGAGGAGCAGGTCTTGCTAGTTGCCCCTTATTGGGCCGGACCAGAACTGCCTGGTTCCCCCTCCCTCCTTCAGGGAACGAAGGTTATACAGACGTAACCCAGACGTTTTCTGGTACAAAGGCCTGAAGAGTGCGCATTCTTGTACCATAGAAACTGTTGACTTCCATCTAGTAAGTGTAAAAAATTACAATCTCATACAATTTTAGTAATGTTATTAAACCAGCATTTGTCATTTAAGAAGTAATTGCCTCTGATAATTATGATTTCCACACATTAATTCTATGAATTCATTATATTTACTTCAAAAAATATCCAAAAGTGGCAAAAAATATCCAAAAGTGGCAAAAAATACATACTTAAGAAATAATCTCAGTATATTCATGAAGAAATAACAATAGCTGTGTCACATTCATAGCTATGAATGATCAGAAGTTTATATTTCTCAGCAAATAGTCCATTCTGACTGCAGAAATGGATGATCTGAACACATTAGCTTAGCTTTTCTACTTTTAACTGCCAAATCAACCGTTTGGTTGAGCATGTTTTTGAAAAATTATTAAAAACATACTAAAGTTTTTTCATGGCACCAAGTAATTTTGTAAAGTTAAGGCTCTTACAGTGTAATATGTCAAAAAAAAAAAAAAGCTTACTTTGCAAAAGTTCACCAAAACCGTTCACATGGCAGGAGTGATTTTTTTGTTTCTGAAATCCATGTCAGAAGTCATGTTGTGACAAGCTCTGTTGACTGACACTGTGACATCTAGTGGATTTTTTTGGCATAACACACCTCACCCAGATGGCAGAGATGGCTCATCAGCTTGAGTTAAGTTAGGTACTCCTCTCAATAAAATACAGTGACTCAAAATGTGCTCAACCATTTGGTCAGCAGGCAGACAAACACACATGAGCATGAGTGTGTTGCTTTAATACATAGCCTAACAAGTCCAATTTGGACTAAACAAAACTGCATGGACAATAGTGTAATAATTACATTTGGTACAACTACTGTAAATGAGAAAAATACTTCACATCCTTTTAGCGAATAGAATAAGCAAACAATTTGATGTTCACAAAAAGATATTCTTTACAAATATGCATACTGGCAAAATAATGTAATTAAAAATAAAAAACTTTTGAAATGTTTTGTTTGAAAACTGTGCTTGTGCTGGTTTTGATATAATATACACACTACTGTTAAAAAGTTTGGTATTTGTAAGGTGATTTATGTTTATGTTCACCAAAACTGCATTAATCTGATTTACAAAAAACAACAACAACAACAAAAAAAAAAAAACAGTAATATTGCGAATTATTTTACAGACTTTTTTCTATTTTAATATATTTTAATATTTAATTTTTCCTGTGATGTCACATAATCCTTCAGAAATCATTCTAATATGATGATTTGCTGCTTAATGAAGAGTAAAATTAATTATTAATAATCTTCCTGATCAGTTTCATCATCTCAGCATCCCGGATAGCTTAGAAGAACTCGATATTGCAACAGAAACGTTTAACTCTCTCTTTTCCAGCACTTTAGACACAGTTGCTCCGTTGCGCTTAAAGAAGATTAAAGAAAATAGTCCAACATCGTGGTACAACGAGCACACTCGGGCCCTTAAGAGAGCAGGCAGAGAGATGGAGCAACTGGAAGAAAACACAACTAGAGGTATTTCGCATTTCATGGAAAGAGAGCTCGATTGCATACAGAGAGGCTTTAAAAGCTGCTAGATCTGCTTATTTTTCAACCCTATTAGAAGAAAATAAACATAATCCAAGGCATTTATTTGAAACAGTGGCTAAACTAACGAAAAATAAATCTTCAAACATATTATAGAATGATAGAATAAACATAGAATGATTTCTGAAGGATCATAAGACACCAAAGACTGGAGTACTTGCTGATGAAAATTCAGCTTTGCATCACAAAAATAAATTACATTTTAAAGTATATTAAAAAAGAGAACCATTATTTTAAATTGTAATAATATTTCATAATATTACTGTTTTTTTTTTTTTTTTTAACTGCAGGCTTGATGAGCATAAGAGACTTCTTTCAAAAACATTAAAAATAGTAATGTTTCCAAACTTTTGACTGGTACTGTATGTTCTATATAGTATGAATGTGTAGAATGAATGTCATTCGGACATACTACTTTTGTCACATACTGTTTTTCACCTAGCCTACTATATAATAACCGACTTCGGGTGCAGCCTTTGCTTAACCAACTTTACTTAAGTATACTTCATAAAATGAACATGAAGTATACTTATTTTTTGTCAGGGATGTCATAAAAAACTCATATCAATTGTCCTGACTTGTTTTGCATCCCTCTTCCTCTTCTGTCTCAAGATTTACCCAATGAAGGACAAGTCCATTCACAGAAAACGTCTAGCGCTCCTTATTAACAACGTTGAGTTTGAATATGGAGATGATTGTTTTGGGGCCGACCAGGATGAGCTGAGTATGGAGAGACTGCTGACGGCTCTTGGTTACAGTGTGGTGACACTGAGAGACCTCACGGCACAGGTACCTATGTTAGATGTGCATGTATACGTGTGCAATATGAACAGCTGAACAGAATCATGCCGTGTGTTGTTGACGGTCTGATGCCCAGGGTATGAGAGTTGCCATGCGAGACTTCGCCCAGCGAGAGGAGCACAGCCAATCAGACAGCTGCTTTGTGGTGTTCATGTCACATGGAGACGCCACTGGAATCTGTGGAGTTTCCAGAAGAGTGAATTCTGATGGGGTAGAGGACATGTTCTCCATAGATGAAATTTATAATTGCTTGAACACTCCAAACTGTGCTGGACTGCGGGACAAACCCAAAATCATCCTTGTCCAGTCGTGTCGGGGTGGTAAGTTCCAGATTAGCAGGAAGTGACATGTTCTGAAGTGATGCATGTTTATACTCCATACACTGTTTGAACAGTGCCAAACAATTCATTGCCCTTTAATTCAGTCAATTCAGCCCTCAACAATCCAAGTATTTTGTCTTAGAACCTTGGCAAAACCATTAAGCCAATAACAATAAAACATTAAAAATATCATTAACATAGCAATAAAACACTCTTTAAGCACTACCACGCAATGTGTCACAGCACGTGCATGACCTCTGAGTGCACCTTTGAAACAGGCTTTACTTTGACAGCTCTCAGCTCAGTGCCCCTGCCGTGATGGTGCACACTATAAGCAGATGCTGCTCTGACTGGCTGTGTCTCTTGTCACAGGTAATGTTGGATGTGTGGATGTCCCGGACAGTGTGCCAAAAAAAGAGCACATTGAGAAGGACTTCTGCTGCCTGAGGTCCTCTACTCTAGGTAACACACATTTAGAATATATTATAACATTCCACTAAATAATATATATTATATGGTCAACAAAGAACAATATAACCTTAATGAAGTAACCTTCATGCGTTGCTATCACTTAGTTTTTAACGCACTGAATTGTATTAGTTTTCTATTTGGCTCACATCTCAGCTGTCATGCAGTGTATGTGTGTATTCTCTATTCAGAGACGGTGTCCTACAGGAACCCTGTGTTGGGCTCATATTTCATCCAGGCTATAGTGGAAATATTTAATCGGCACGCTTATGAGGACGACATTGAGGAGCTTTTCAGAAAGGCAATGTTACTATGATCTACTCTGATTTGTTGTATTTTACTGCATGTCACTAACTATAACTCAGATCTTAAGTCCAATACAAGGAAAAGACTATAATAAAGGAATAACACATTTTTTAGTTAACTATGTTAGTATGTGTAGTTAGCTTTAATTTTGTCTTATATTTATTTAAACAGGTCCTTAAGAAGTTTGAGGATAATCCTCCATGTCAAATGCCATGCAAAGACAGAACAACGTTGTCTAAAAAGTTCTACCTCTTCCCTGGGCTGTGAAATGGAAGGACTTGAAATCTGCTCTCCTTTATAAGAAATGTGATCACACTAATGTCTTCTTTTTAAGCTTTGTATACACACATTAAAAATATAAAAAGGTGATAATACAATTTTTTTTGTGTGTTGTTTTCAAAATTGTACTTTTGACTAAAATGTCGTTTGATAGATCAGTAAATCTAATACCATGGTTCCTCTGTGAGTTCAAACAGGAAAAATGTGAATCTTTATTATATCTTAAAAATATAGTGATAACACAGAAGTGATATGATTAAATAAGTGCCTACAGTATCTTCCAATTATTAAACATTTTCTTATTAGAAAACATGTTTTTGCTGGTGTATATAAAAAATGAACAAATAAAGAGTAGAAAATACTACATGCAAAAAGAGTTTTTAATTTGAAGCCGCTAAATACACAATTACTAAGGCGTTTGCACAGGTGAGTCGCCTTCGGTTGATTACCAATTAGACTACGTGACAACTACAGCAGGGATCACACAATCAGCACTTTGCAGTTTTTGAAATTTCAATCAAATATCACACAATAGACATTATATAACACTTAACAGATCAGGAGTAGCTGTATAATCCGATATGAATATATATGAAAGATATGAATCAAAGTTTAATATTTGTTTACCATCTGAATGCACATTACCTAAAAGTTTTACCAATTTATAACACAAAGTTGTTTCTCTTTTCTCCATGAGACTTTAAATCTTTATCAAGCTTTTACTCTAATTATTGTCAGGTTGACTTCAAGTCAATTCTGAAGTACATTCTGAATCTTATGTAGATTTCCATCTGCTCTTTTGATGATTTGATGACGGTTTTCTTTTACTGGCTTTTTTCTCATGTGTTGCCTCAGTTTTCTCATGTTTCCTTTTTCGTTGTTTCATGACATAATATGGCCTTTTGTGCTCATGGTTCTCATCTACAGTCTTCCACAATTTGGTAACAAGTTCTTTTACCTGGACAAACAAATCTGCACCAGTGTCAAGAACATGATTATTTTTTATGTCTGCATAATCCTGCATTGCCTTTTTTATTTGTTCTTTTCTGGGACGACCCTTACAGGTGAAGACAATCATAATATGTTTACTGGACTTGGTTCCCATAAACCTATAGATTTCTTCAAATGCTTCTTTATCTTTCTTGTTACACATTAATGGAGCCATCCAAAGAACCATGTGGGGACCAGTTCTGCACATTTCAAGAGAATCTTTGATTGTTTCACCGTGCTGCAGCTGTGATTCAGGAGAGACTTCACACAGAATCTTTACCAGAGTTTTTATATCAGTCTCTGGCCTGTTCAGCACAAGGATCCTCAGATGTCCCGTCACAAAAGACACTGAGAAAATATACAGAGCATATATTAACATTCATCAGTGAGTATCAGTGGAATCAAACACTGGTGTGTATTAAGTGGTCACGATCTTAAGAAACTGTAAGAAATATTTCAACAAGACACCACTATTAAATAAAGAATGTTAATATTTTCTAATTTTCTAATATTCTGTGTGATACAAAAATGTTCAATGTGTGAAAAGAACCTCTGGATTCTTTGTAGGTTCTTTAGAATCTCTTTTTTAATTGCAAAGAAATAATCTTCATTTTTATAAAAACATTGCCAGAGGTGGGTAGTAACGAAGTACATTTACTCCATTACATTTACTTGAGTACAGCTTTTGGATACTCTACCCACATCTGAACATTACTAGTAAATTAAACAATTTACTCATAAAACTGAGGACCGAATGAAATCCAGAATTAATGTTAAATTGTCAGTTGGCTTCTCCATCCTTACCTTCAGTTGTGGTTTATCAGGAGCTCCACCACACTGCTGAAAAAGAAAGTCAGAGGAAAAATATGGAAAGGATTTAAAAAATAACTATTTGCAGTCATTCAATATATCACTTTCACTCCACTTAACAAATGTTTCAGCATATCTGCAACAAAACTGCAATTTTGTTAAATGATAAATCAATTCAAATTCCATCACCTCTGCTCTGTCAGCTTCTCCTGGTTCAGCAGTTTTCGTTCTGGGCTCTTCTCTCACGTCCTCCACCAATGGGTCTGATGAAGGTATTAAAGCACGAAGATCAGAAACGGCTGCTTCACTAAATCTGTTCATTCTGCTAGGCTAACCATGCTCAACAACAAGTTTCTCATGACATCAAATGTTTTTATCTGTACCTGAGGAAATTCACCTCATATTACAAATAAAACATGTGTTAAGATGTATAAATATTATGCTCTCATTTGTATTTGTTTTACCTGTTTTCAGTTTTGTTATTTTTGTGACCCAGGGGGCTGTTCCATAAAAGCCGCTTAGAAAAGCGGGGATTAAACTCCAAAACCGGACTTGAATGAGCCTAACAAATGAGTTGGGGCTAAAGTGGTTCCATAAAAGGTAATTGAAGCTCACGCAATCTCACTAATTTGATCCAGGTTTATCTAGTCTAGATAATTGCGTGTGCACGCGTTTCTGAAGCAGCCCTAGAGGTCGATCACAGATCAAATCGATCCACCATCAAACAGCGTATATTTTGTGCTGTTTTATGCGTTTGTGACATGTTCCCCCCCCCCCCCCAGTGCAAAACTTACATTTTACAGTTATATTCTCCATCTGTAAATGTTAGAAAGTCATGCAAATGTATCCATTTTGCTGCTAATCTTCATATTGAACGAGCGCTGCTGCGCGCATGCGCTATATAGGAGCACAATAATTCTGACTAAAATATACATTTTGCTTGGAAAATTAATATGCGATATTTAATAACACTAGAAATATCTTCTAATTATAATAATTTATCTTTAGGATGTTGGATAAGTTGCAGTGAACTTCTAGCGAACAGAAGTACTTCAGTGAACAGAAGTAGCCTAATTCAGGGAAGATTTTTTTTAAGAAACTAAATATATAAAGATACAAAATATAGTTTTGGGTATAGGACCTATGCTAATAGGTTATGCTTAATAAAGATGATGTATACTTATTTAGAATGCTGAGAATTACAGCTTTTAATGCAATAATTTTTTGGAGAAAGCAAGAATCCCCCGTTTTAAATGAGTAGATTTAGTTTCTAAAGTACATTATGGAGAGGATAACATGAAATTAAGAGCAAAAGTATACATTTTGAAAAGATATGTGCAACTCTAAAATCAAAGAATATTCCATAAAATAAAGGAATATATATTAGCCTACATTAACTACATTTTTATATAACCCTCCTCCCTTTTATTTCTAGTTATTTGTTATTTTATTTATTTACTAATTTAATATTGAATATTTGATATTCAAATAATATTACTTGAATAACTATTAGGAATTATGTGTCATTATAAGAGTTTGATATAAATATGTGAATGTTAAATTTTTATTACTATTTATTTATTGTTTTTTGTCTTTTCCCCCTAAAAATAATATGTAAAAGTGTCTAACTATGTACTTTTTGGTTATTGTTCTAATCATGTGTGTTTTTAGGCTATGTGTTGGTGGGTATTATCACAAAAGAAAAAAAGTAGAAGGAAAAATAAGGAATATTTATTGGGTGAAAATATGTCTTTAAAGGAACTGTCCATTTGTATAATTGTGTTAAATGTGTTTGAATTGAAAGACATAATATAGTAAATTATATATATATATATATATATATATATATATATATATATATATATATACAAAAATATTTGTTATTTGGACATTAGATGTGCCTTATTTAGAATTTAAACCTGTGTGTATATTTTTATGATAGCAATAACTGTAAAGGGACTATTGTAATGGGGTAAATCAAATGTAGGCTAATACTGTCAATTACTAAGCTCAGATTCATCTTACCAGTTAAAATGTATACTCTGCTTTTGTAATTATTTATTTTTAATTTTGTGATTTTAACTTCTGCTTTACAAAGCTTTTTTCAGATTGTGTTCTAATGTTCTTCTAATCATAAACATGTACTACAGCAGCCAAACAAAACCAGAGAGAAATGTATTCATAAATCTTTAAAACAATCTAATTAAATCTTGGGCACAAAACATTCAGCCAGTAAAAAAAGAAAACCTGTAGTATATATATTGTATATCTATCTATCTATCTATCTATATATCTATCTACCTATCTATCTATATATAGGTCTATATTGTCTAATTTATCATTGTTGCCTTATTTAAGTTGATTTTCTGTATACTGTGTATTTATTTTTGGACTAATAGTGGTTAATAAAGTCCAATAATGGTATGAGAGAGTGTCAGTGGTAATATCATTGTGTTCTTGTTGGTCAGTGTTAGAGGATCTGTGTAACAGCTGAGGCTTAGCCTGACAGTTAGCCTGCCCTGGACCAGGCTAGTTTCCCAGCATAAGTTGCCAGGGTAACTGAGTTTGAACTATTTTAAGTTTGCTTTATGAAACAGAATCCACCGACAATAAGCCTGACTAACCGAAATAAGCCTGGCTTATACTCTAATCTTGGTTTATGGAACAGCCCCCAGGTCATGTGACCTAATCAGTGACTGAATGAATGCAGGTGTTTTTGTTTAAATAAAGTGTGCCAGTCAGAGAGACTGGTTGTTGTGAAACAGAACTGCGTGTGTTGTCTGTGTACTCTGCTAACAGGTTATGGGCCCAGATAACGTATAGTTTGGGTATTAAGGCGCCGGGTGAAAGTCGCAACGAGTACTGCGTGTACCCGAGTTTAAGTTTGAGAGAGAAGTGACCTACTGACATGAGTAGAAGGACAAATGCAGCGGTAACAAAGAGCCGCTGGTCAAGACTAGTCTTCGACGGAGATGAGAAGAATTATGAGTTATGGGAGACAAAATTTTTGGGTCACCTTTGTCTGCAGGGACTGAAAGAGACTATTTTAAATGAGCCTTCTGACGAAGATGAGGAAGACACGACGAAAAACGCCGAAGCCTATGCAGAGCTGATACAGTTCCTGGATGACAAAAGTCTGTCGCTGGTCATGAGAGAAGCAGCAGATGCCGGACGTGCGGCGCTGAAGATTTTGCGTGGATATTATGCTGGCAAGGGGAAGCCCCGGGTAAATCATTTTTTTTAAGAAATGCAGGTGAGAATCTGAGTGACGAACTTTTAACAGCAATGGTTTTGAAAGGACTTCCAGAGACATTTAAGCCATTTTCTATCCATGTCACTCAGAGCGATGACAAAATGACTTTTGCTGAATTTAAAACAAAGCTCCGAAGTTATGAGGACATTGAAAATATGCGGACAACTGCATCCGGGGACAATGTAATGAAAGCAAGAGCGCAGCTTGGAATGAAATCCACTTTTGCTGACTATGCTGTAAGTGCAGACATTGTTTGTTACAGGTGTGGAACAAAAGGCCATAAAGCAAGAACATGCCAGCGTAAACAGTGGTGCAATCAATGCAAAAGTACCACTCACCGCGATGCAACTTGCAGGCGGAGAAAGCAGCGGGATAACGCAAGGAAAGTGTCCGAGGAGACGGGTGACAATGAGTATGTTTTTCGGGCAAGCGACGCTGAGATGTGGAGGCATGAGGATAAGGGAAGAGGCCTAATGGTGGATGCAGGTGCAACTTCACACATCATCACAGACATCACCTCAGTTGCAGAGGTTTGACAGTAGTTTCCAGGCTGACACACACTGCGTGGAATTGGCTGATGGCACGAGGTGCAACGGAGTCGCCAAGCACAGAGGTGACGCAGTAGTATGTTTGGTGGACAGCAGAGGACGACGTTTCAAAACAACACTAAGAAACGCGCTGTACATCCCGACATATCCACAGCACATCTTCTCTGTGAAGGCAGCCACCTCGAACGGCGCAACGGTGATCTTCAGAGATGGGAAGAACGTTCTGCTACATAAAGACGGTACCGAATTCCCCATACACGTGCACAACAAACTGTACTATTTGCACACAATAGACAATGAATGTGTTGACTAATGTAAAAAATGTTATGACTTGCAGACATGGCATGAGATATTAGGTCATTGCAATTATGGAGATATAATTAAGCTGGAGAATGTTGTTGATGGCATGGAAATTAAGAGTAGAGCAGACAAACCTATCCCACGTTGTGAGATTTGCACGCAGGGGAAGTTTATTGAGACTAGAAACAGAAGGCCAGATGCGAGAGCCAAAGCTGCTCTAGAAATGGTACACACCGATTTAGCGGGACCTATAGACCCAGTGTCCAAAGACGGCCATAGATATGCATTATCTTTCACAGATGATTATTCTAGTGCGGTGTTTGTATATTTTTTGAGAAACAAGAGCGACACAATGACCACCACAGAAAAATTCCTTGCAGATATGGCTCCATATGGGAAAGTTAAGTGCATCAGGTCTGACAATGGGACAGAGTTCACAGGAAGGGAGTACCAGGCATTATTGAGTAGAAGTGGTATTAGACATGAGACCTCTGCACCATACTCTCCACACCAAAACGGCACTGCTGAATGAAACTGGAGAACCTTATTCGACATGGCTAGGTGCATGTTAATAGAAAGTGGGTTACCAAAAATACTGTGGACCTATGCAGTCCAGACAGCTGCTGTAGTGAGAAACAGATGTTTCAACAACAGAACTAAACAGACAGCTTACTTCATGTTAACAGGCAAACGAACATTTCTAGGATGCAGAAGTTACCAACACGACAAAGGAAAGCTGGACTCAAGGTGTGAGAAAGGCATTTTTGTAGGATATGACAAGAATAGTCCAGCATACATGATCTACTATCCAGATAGCAAGAAAATACAGAAATGCAGACTAGTTGAGTTTGTACCCAAAGTGAGAACTGAGGCAGACATGATAACGATTGATGATGATTTTGGGGTCAAGAATAATCTTCGAGAATCAGGAAAAGACCCCGAAGTTAATCTGCAAAGTTCTCAGGAACAGGTCACAGTAAAAGAGCCAGAAGTGTGCAAGAACCAAACACAAATAGATGAAGATAAACCTGAACAGATGAGAAATTCTGCCAGAGAGAGGAAAAGGCCAGGTTATTTAAGTGATTATGTTTGTGGTTTTGAAGGTGATGTAGCTGACATTGATTATTGTTACAGACTTGTATGCAATGTACCCCAAACATACAAAGAAGCCGTAACTTTAGTGAATGCAGATGAGTGGGTTAAGGCTATGGATGAAGAGATGAAATCATTAGAGGAAAGTGTAACTTTTACCCTGAGCAATCTACAGTACCTGAAGGTAAAGAATTAGTGGGGGGTAAATGGGTCTATGCAATCAAGAAGAATAATGATGGAACAGACAAATACAAAGCAAGATATGTTGCCAAAGGTTACAGTCAAGAGAGAGGTGTGAACTGTGATGAGACTTTTTCTCCAACTGCCAGTATGACAAGTATCAGAGTGTTGATACAAAAAGCAGTACAGGAAGATTTGATTGTTCATCAGATGGATGTGAAGACGGCATATTTACATGCACAAATAGAGTGTGACATTTATATGAAACAGCCAGAGGGTTATGAGGTAAAATCTCAAGGTAATGCAAAACTGGTGTATAAACTGGAAAAATCACTGTATGGACTTAAACAGTCGGGCAGGAACTGGAACCGAATGTTGCATGAGTATTTATGTGAAATCAAGTTTGTTCAAAATCCAGCTGATCATTGTGTTTACACAAAGGTTACAGAAACTGAGAAAGTTTTCATAGTCATATGGGTTGATGACTTGATTATTGCTGCCAACAATATGAATGTGCTTGATGGTGTGAAAGAGATGCTCAGTGCAAAATTTAAAATGAAGGACTTGTGAAAATTGACACATTTTCTTGGCATTGATTATGAGCAAGATTTCAATTGTATTAAAATGTCACAACACAAGTATATTGAGAAAATACTTGAGAGATTTGACATGAAAAATTGTAAGTCCAGAGCTATTCCCTGCGAACAAAAACTAAATTACACTGATGCTGAGGAAATGAGTGATGTCAGGAAATACAGGAAGGCAGTAGGTAGCTTGATCTACCTGGCAACATGTACAAGGCCAGACCTGAGTTTTGTAGTAAGTAAACTGTCACAGTATTTTATTAGCCCAACCACAGAACAGTGGAATACTGTCAAACATGTTTTGAGATATTTGAAAGAGACACAAACTAAAGAACTGTGCTACAGAAAAGGTGCACATGAGAACTTGATGTATGCATTCAGCGATGCGAATTGGGCAGCTGATGTAACTGATAGACGAAGTACTACGGGTTACTGCATTAGCCTAAACAAAGATGGTTCATTGGTCTCATGGAAGACCAAAAGGCAACCTACAGTTGCACTGTCCACCTGTGAGGCTGAGTATATGGCATTGGCTGCGACTGTACAGGAGTGTTTATACCTACAGCAATTGCTAGAAAACATTGATGGTCTGAAATATGAATCTAGAGTCTATGAAGACAATCAGGGGGGTATTCCAGAAAGCTTGGTTAACTTACCATTTGGTAAATCATAACCTCTGGGTTGATTTACCCCAAACCCTCATACCATGAGTATGTCGGTTCCAAAACACCTGAGAAGAGTTAGTTTAATCAACCTCCTACTGGTTACCCAGAGTTAATGCGCGCGCACGGTGAGTACATAAAGACATTTTCAATGGATCGCCGATTTCAGGAGTCACCATGGAAACCCAGGGAGAAAAAAAGCGAGCTACATACTTAGGTGAAACTGAGTTGGAGGTTTTAATGCTTGCTTATGAAGACTATAAGCCCATTATAAAAAAATAAAATAAAAAAAACAATACTGCTGCATCCGCAAAAGAAAGAGTTGGCTTGGCAAAAAATAACGGACAGAGTAAATGCACCAGTTTATAAAATTATAAATGGGCTATTTTCCCCTTTCATTGTGACGCAAAAATTATTTGGGGCATGTAGTAAAAAAGTATTTACTTGTTGGCCTCCATACATTTCTTAATATTACAGTAGTAATGCACATAATTGGCTAGTAATATGTTGGCTTCTTGTTTTATCAGGTGTAATCCTTCTGGAGCCAGAAGAAGTGTGAGCCAAGTCAAAATTAAACACAAAAACATTCTCCAGCAAGGTAATATTTTCTAAACTTGTTACTGACGCCATGTAATTTAGTTTTCTATGTAGCCAATAGAAAGAAGGCTGAGGCCCGTAAAACAGGTGGGGGTCCACCTCCACCTTCCCTCACCCCAACTGCCCAGGAGCTGGCACTGTCCCTTAATAAAGGGCGACCCGTGGTCGATGGGATTCCAGGGGGCAGTTCATTAGACTCAGCTACCGAGACAAGTGGCTTAGTAAAATGTAGGTGTACCATATTAATACTTATGATTTATTGATGTTTTCACTGTTTTTGTCAGTGTTTTAATAAAGAAAATCATCAACATTGTCACCATTTTAAATAGGCATTTTGAATGCATTTTACAGTAATTGATTCACTTGTGCAGTATGCATGCTGCTTTGACTGCATATGCTGTGTACTGTAATCTTATTACTAGTACTCTTAGATGTTCCTAATGTCCTTCTTTATTAGTTGTATTTGTTTAAGAATATACATTGAGTATTGAATATGCATGATTATCATGTTGCTGATGGCCACATTGTATTATTGGATCCTCCTGCAACACCACACTCTGTCACAGTTGTAAGTGATTATTGTCTTTAGGTTTCTGTTTGCTAGACCAAGCATCCTTCCTTATTTTCACTGTAGGATGACGATGAAGAGACCACTTCTGCTGTGACAGAAACAGAAAATGTGGGGAGGCCCATAGAGGTATGATGCATAGAATGCATTCCCCCTTTTTTGCATAAGAGAATAAATAAATTGTCATTGTCATTTTACAGAATATGTTAAGAGATTTTAATACAGATGAGGGTCCATCTACCTCCACACAGAATCTTAGCAGTGTAAGAAATGTTCTGCAGTTCTCCTTCCTCATTTAAATAGTTGGTCTGTGTTTGTATTACAGACTTTATCAGTCATGTTTAATTATTCTGTCTTTCTAGTTGACTGCCAAAGAGCTGTATAAGGTCCACCTTCAAAAGCAAATCAGAAAAAGTGACATGGAGATGGACCTTATACAGCTTCAAATGGAGGAGAAAAGGCTTAACCTAAAAAAAGGCCAGACTTGAATTGCTGGAGCACCAGCTTAAGGTGGGAAACAGTATGTGAACAGTAATCTGTCATTGGTTGATGAATGAAATCTAAAGCAATAAATACAAATGTCTTTTGTTACAGGAAATAAAGAAACAATGAACAACACTTGACTGTTAACTGGTTTTAATTAAAGTGATTTTGGCAAATCATGTCTCGTACCACCCTGCCATCTCTTTGGTCTACTGGGTTCACTGGGGGTTCCTCTTGGCCATCTTCAAGAGAAGGGGGGCCCTCTCACCTCTCAGTGTGGCAATGTTGTGAAGAACAACACAAGCAGCTGTGATGTCACATGACCTTTCTGGGTTGACCCTGAGCCCACGCAGGCACTGAAACCTTGCCTTTAGGATGCCTATGGTCCATGTTCTGCTGTGGGCCAGGTTGAATTGTGCCTGTGGTCCAGGCTCAGGTTCAGGGTAGGGTGTCATCATATAGGGCAGACAGGGGTACCCTCTGTCCCCCAACAAGTAACCATTGAAGTGTCATATAAAGGTAGTTAAAGTGTATAATTGCATTAAAAACCCTTAAAAAACAAAACAAAACAAAAAAACATTGTGTAAGGCAAAACATACCCTGTTGAAATTTGTGGCACAATGATGACTCCCTAAACATTCTGGCATCATGTAGGCTACAGACCCTGGCCATTTGGCTTCAACATTAGTAATGAGGTGGGTTGCATCACATATTACCTAGTTAGTGGGGACCAGTAATGAGGGTGATTTAATGGTTTAAACACCCAAACATTTAGCACCCAAAAAATCTATTGTCACCTGCACATTGATGCTATGGATTGACTTCCTATTAACATAGTCTCCTTCATTGACTGAAGGAGCTTTAATGGGAATGTGGGTTCCATCAATGCACCCAATCACATTTGGGAACCCTGAAATTGAAAGTTATATAATTAGAAACTTTTAAAATTATTGTGACTGTCACTGTATACAGTATGAATAGATTAAGTATAGTGCTATGTAACTAAAATGGTCTTTCATAGAATATCATAGAATGGACAAACCCGCCACTCTGTGGAGTTCCTCTTTAATGACCCTCAGTGGTTTATGGCCAGGGAACTGCACAAAAGTGTGTAGGAACCGTTTGAGTGCAATGCATACTGTACGAACAGCCCTACACACAGTTGCCTTTCCCACATGCTCTGCATCGCCTATTGTATACAAAAAACTCACCGTCGCAAAAAAGTTAAATAAATTGAGTTAAATATTTAACTCCATTATCTTTGTTTAATAAATGAACGATTCTTTTGAAAAACGGTAACGCTCCCGCAAATATTCATTTGGATACGAAAACACATTGATACGTGGTCGGATCACCCTCTCACGGCGGAAAAGAATTCGTATTATCTGTGCTTCCACATCCACTGGATCGTCTTTAAAACGGCACGCCATGCTCAGTAACCTTCTGAAACAAACTAACCCTGGAACATAACCTGCTACCGAGCAGGTTATCTTCAGAGAGTAAGTTCCTATGGTTACATACATACCCAGAAAGTTACCTCCGTTTTTGGAACCGAAAGTTGAGGTTATCCACTAACTTACCCTTAAACTTACCCGGGTATGTCACATAACCTGCTTTCTGGAATACCCCCCAGGGTGCCATAGCCTTAGCAAAAAATCCTGTGTATAGACAACGATGTAAACATGTGGACATTAAGTACCATTTTGTGAGGTCTGTAATAAAGGAGGGCAGGATTAGTCTGGAGTACTGTCCAACTGATGAGATGGCTGCAGATGTACTAACAAAACCAGCAACGAAGCTTAAGTTAATGAAATTTAACTCCTTTATGTTTGGTGTATGAACTTTGTATACTTATGTCAAAATGATCAAATAGAAATGTGAGAGCAAGTGGGGGTGTTAAGATGTATAAATATTATGCTCTCATTTGTATTTGTTTTACCTGTTTTCAGTTTTGTTATTTTTGTGACCCAGGTCATGTGACCTAATCAGTGACTGAATGAATGCAGGTGTTTTTGTTTAAATAAAGTGTGCCAGTCAGAGAGACTGGTTGTTGTGAAACAGAACTGCGTGTGTTGTCTGTGTACTCTGCTAACACATGGATTGAAATAACTCCTAACAGGATTATTATTTTAAGTTTAGTTATATATTTCCACACATTAATACACATTTTGTTAATACATCTGAATTTGCTAATAGGCATGGAATTGGTTTTCTACATATCAATGCTAGAAGTTTACTACCCAAACTGGATTTATTGAAAACGTGGTTTATGTCTGCTAATCCAGATATTGTCGTGATCTCTGAAACTTGGCTTAAACCGTCTGTCCCTGATGATGTTATTTGTGTTGGTGGTTATAATGTTTACAGAATAGATCGAAAAGGGCGTGCAGGCGGCGTAGCTATTTATGTATCTAAAAAATTTCCTGTGTCTGTTTTACTTTCCCAGTCAATCCCAAGACAGTTTGAACTTATTGCTTTAAATATTGGGGTTGCAAATGCTCCATTTACTCTTATTGGGTGCTATAGGCCCCCCTCTGCTGTTAACGAGACCCTATCGACTTTAACTGAAGTGTTATCCAAGTTAAATAATTCTGAAATAATTTTATTTGGTGATTTAAATTGGGATTGGCTCAGCGACAAATCAGAGAATTTTAAATTGGCTTGTAATTCTCTAAATTTAGTACAACTCATTGATAGCCCCACCAGATTTAATCCATCTAAGCCTAATAGTGACACTCTGTTAGATGTCATTCTCACTAACAGGGCTCATAAGTATACAGCAATAGGTGTGTTTGTAAACGACCTAAGCGACCATTGTGCAATAGGATGTGTTAGAAACACCAAAATACCTAAACTTAAGGGTCTCACTGTTTCTAGACGCTATTTTAAACACTTTTCAGAGCAGGCATTTTTATCTGACTTGGCAAGACTGAACTGGAATCATGTTGCATTGATTCCTACTGTTGATGAAGCTGTTGATTTTTTTCAGCAACAGTTTCTATTGATTGCCAATAAACACGCTCCTTTTAAAAAGCATAGAATAAAAAATAGGGATAATCCTTGGTTTTCTCAAGAACTAGCCCAGTTAATTCAATTAAGAAATAAACAGTGGTCCCTTGCAAGGAGGTCCAGCAGTAATGTAGATTGGCAACGTTTTAGAACTTTGAGAAATAAATGTACCTCAGCCATTCGGGCCTCTAAAGCAAATTATTATCTTAATGCAACTACTGATAACTTTAACAATCCTTCTAAATTCTGGAAAACAATTAAAGTATTGCAGAACAAAAAGGTTTCAGACTTTCCCCAGAAATTGATCATTGGAAATGTAACCATCACAGATAAAAGTGACATTTTAAATGCCTTTAATGTACACTTTGAGAGGGCAGGTCATCTATTTGATCAGCAGTTTCCATCAATTTCAAGGGATGCTTCAACACATTTTTTGCCACCTAGTACATCTTCTATCTCTGATTTGTCATTTGATTTTGAAGCCCTACAAGTCCAAGATGTTATGAAATCACTAAATTCTATTGACCCTAAAAAGGCGCCTGGACCTGATGGTCTGGATCCCTTTTTGTTAAAGGTGGCTGCACCGGTTATAGCTGAGCCTATTACTCATATTTTTAATATGTCATTAAGTTTTAATCAGATCCCAGCAATCTGGAAGCAAGCTTACATTACTCCCCTATTCAAATCTGGTGATCGATTTGACATGAATAATTTTAGACCCATCTCTAATCTTTCTGTTCTTTCTAAAATATTGGAATCTTTAGTTGCTACTCAACTTAAATCATATTTGCACTCACATAATATCCTAAATGAAATGCAATCCGGGTTCCGGTCGGGGCACAGTACAATATCCGCCACTTTAAAAGTCATGGATGACATCAAAGAGGCTATGGACAGTAAACTTAGCTGTGTTTCTCTGTTCATAGACCTCACAAAGGCGTTTGATACTGTGGACCATCCATCATTGGTTAATACCCTGCTGAGAGCTGGCATTGGATGTAACACGGTCAAATGGTTCCATAGCTATTTGACCAATCGTTCACAAATGGTCAAATATGGCAATGATCTGTCAAATTCAGTCCTTGTAACTAAGGGTGTTCCACAGGGTTCTGTTTTGGGTCCCTTGCTTTTCCTAGTTTATATTAATAATATTTGTGATAATTTTAATTTTTGTAAATATCACCTCTATGCAGATGATACAATTCTGTATTCATGTGCCCCCACAGTGAAATTAGCTTTTTCAAATCTACAGGCAGATTTCAATATCCTGCAACATGCCCTACTAGATTTAAAGCTGTTGTTAAACCCACATGAAACTAAAGTTATGGTTTTCCAAACTGGGCGAACAAAGCTACCATCCTTTTCCATCAAGTCACTAGATGGAATTTGTATCCAGTCTGTAGATAATTACAAATATCTGGGATTTTGGATGGACAAAAACCTAAATTTTAAATATCATGTTGATTTTCTTGCAAAGAAATTAAAATTCACATTGGGTTTTCTGTATAGATTAAAGTCCTGTTTTTCCTTGGCTTCAAGAAAACGTTTAGTTGTTAGCCTTTTTCTGTCACAGATTGATTATGGGGATACTATTTACAGATTTGCTTCTCTGTCTACCTTGTCCAAACTTGACCCCCTTTATCACTCTGCTCTCAGATATATTACCAATTCTAGTTTTAGGACACATCATTGTTTACTTTATAGTTTGGTAGGATGGTCATCTCTGCATATGCGCAGGCTTGAACATTGGTATATTTTAATTTATAAAGTTATTTTAGGAAAACTTCCAAAATATTTATATAGGAAATTTTTATCATTTCAAAGCTCCTACATTCTCAGGTCACATAACTGGTTGCAGTTTAAAGTGCCGACTATTAGAACAGAGGCTGGAAAGCTAAGCCTGTTCTATTATGGCCCCTGGTCCTGGAATGACGTGCAGACTAAACTTAAACTACAATCCCTCATCTCTTTAAATGATTTTAAACATAGAATAAAAAAATTGGTCATTGCTAAGTGCAGATGTTTTGATAATTCTACTTCCACTTAAATTCATTATAAATATGATTTTATTAATGCCGTTTCTGTGAACAGTATTATTTAGGGTATAATGTAATACCTAAATGTTTATGCTGCTGTATTCTTGGTTGTATTTATTGATGATGTTGGTTTTGTCTGTGGTTTGTTATCTGTTTAATCCTGCTATCTGACCCTGTCTTGACTAGGTCTCACTTGTAAAAGAGGTTTTAACCTCAATGTGACTTTCCTAGTTAAATAAAGGTAAAAAAAAAAAAAAAAAAAAAAAAATCTGGAATATACTTTTAGAGCAATTTCTTCTTCTTCTTCTTCTTCTTATTATTATTATTTTTAAAGATTGATTTTAGCCATTTTTGCCTTTGATTGTATAGGACCGTAGCTAGACAGGAAGCAAAAGAGCAGGGGGGACAAGATCGGGAAAGGTCCACGAGCCAGGACTCAAACTCGGGTGATCTGAAGTGCAACAGCGCTACATGTTGGCGCACTGCCCATGAGGCTATCGGCGCCGACCTTTCAGGGCATTTTAATGAGTGTGGAGTCTTTTCATGACATACACCTGCCTGTTTCTGACTTGTTGAAAGTTTCCTTAGTTAAATATACACTACGGTGCCACAGCCATCATTGATGAGAACAATGTGTGTGTCACGGGCGGTTGCGGCAATGATGAGAGGAATAGGATCTATGCGCAGGCAGCTACAATTGTATTAAACGCAAACTCAAAAACAAAACACTCAGAAAACTATAACTCAGAAAACTGAACAGAACATCATGGTTACTGTTGTGACTTCTAATGGGAGGAAGAACACTACAGAGTTCACATCCTATCCGAAGGGGAGGTTGGTATGTGGAGAATACATCACATGGACTTACATCTGGGAAGAACCACACATGGAAAAAAGTCCCTGCGGCAGGTCCTATCTGAAAAGGGAAGAACACTACAAACGCAGCGGGTTTCCCATTAGTGAAACTGTAACGTGGACAAAACATCATATGGCATTACCACCAGGGAATCACTACAGATGGGCATAAGGCCTAGCTCCAGCATTCTCTTCTTCTTCTTCGGTTGTCCATCGAAATCCGATGATGACGTCCACGCCTTTAACGGTGAGATCTTTGATGACTGAACAGTCCTATCCTGGACCCACAAGCTCTATTGCAGGTGGGACATATGTATGTGATGGTGGTGGTGGTCACAGTGGCAGCTATGGCTGCATTTCTCCTGGCTCGCTTCTGCTGTCTTCTGGTTGTCCTCTCCATCTCTAGTGTACGAACCCCATCTCCACATAGCTGTCGCCAGATGGTGCGCTCAGCAGCAACATCCTCCAGATCCTCAGGTCTGATCTTACACTTTCTCAAGGCGTTCTTCATCTGATCTTTATAGCGCTTCTTCGGACCCCCAGCTGATCGTCGACCATGATGTAACTGGCCATATAGCACTCTGCGGGGCAGCCGACATGGGGGCATCCTTATCACATGCCCCAACCACTGCAGTTGGCGCTGGGTAATAATGGCCTCAATACTTCTGCAGTTCGTCTTTTTAAGTATTTCAGTGTGAGGCACATGATCGCGCCAGGTAATTCCCAGAATGCGCTGAAGGCAGCTTATGTGGAAGTGCTCTAAAGACTTGATGTGACGAGAGTAGGTTACCCATGCTTCACAGCTATAGAGGAGGGTGGTGACACAGACTGCTTGGTACACGGCGACCTTTGTGGAGGGATGAAGGTTCTTATTATGAAAGACTCTACATCGAAGTCTCCCAAAGGCAGCTGATGCCTGTTTAATGCGGCTCTGGATTTCATTATCGATGCCGCTATCCTCAGAGAGAAAACTCCCCAGATATTTGAAAGATGGCACTACTGACAGCTGTTCATCTCCAACAGTGAAGGCAGTAGATGTGGGTGGGACATTGGAACTCCATTGGCAGACCACTTCTGTCTTGGTGGTGTTGACAGTCAGCCCCATCCTGCTGTACGCCCTCACCGCCACATCAAGGACAGTTTGAAGATCCTCCGGAGTATGGGCTACAAAAGCACAGTCGTCTGCATACTGTAGCTCCAGGACCTGCTCTCTACTGATTTTTGTTGTTGCATTTAGCCTCCTAATATTAAAGAGGTTGCCATCTAATCTGAAGTCCACTGCCACACCACTGCTGTTTTCAATCTCATTGTGGAGAAGCTTGGTGACACACAGGAGGAAGATGTTAAAGAGCACTGGCGCTAACACACACCCCTGCCTCACCCCTGTGCGTACAGGGAAGGGCTCGGACTCTTGTCCGCCTATGGTCACCCGAGCAGTCATCCCATCATGGAATTGGCGGAGGATGTTAACAAATTTTTCTGGACATCCAAACCTGAGGAGGACAGCCCATAGGAGCTCTCTTTGCACAGTGTCGAATGCTTTCGAGAGATCGATAAAGGCCATAAACATGTCCTGATGTTGCTCCCGGCACTTTTCCTGAAGCTGCCGGGCTGTGAAGATCATGTCGATCGTGCTCCTGTTCTTTCTAAACCCGCACTGTGATTCTGGCAGCATTGACTCAGTGATGTTGTTAATAAGTCTCTGATGCAGCACTTTGGCCATGACCTTACCACCAACAGAAAGGAGTGATATGCCCCTGCTATTGCCGCATACGGCCTTGTCACCCTTGTTCTTATAGATGACTACAATGTTTGCATCTCTCCATTGCTGTGGGATGTTCTCATCAGTCCAGGCCTGGGTGATGTACTGGTAGAGGGTGTGCATACATATGTACCCTCCTTCCTTCAGTAACTCAGCAGGGATGTTATCAGCGCCAGGGAACTTGTTGTTCTTAAGGGAACGGACAGATGATAGAACCTCCTGGAAGGTTGGTGGTAGACTGAGATTGTGGATGGGAGGAAGTTCAGGCAGTTCGTCCAGGATGGTGGGGTCTGCATCAGAGTCCTGATTAAGCAGGGTGTCAAAATGGTCAGCCCACCTCAACAGGATACTATTCTGGTCCTTCAGAAGTGTTTGACCATCAGCTGTTTTCAGGGAAGTGACACAGCGATTTGTTGGACCGTAGATGGTTTTGACAGCATTATAAAAATTATGTATGTCATTTTTATCTGCAAAGGATTGGATTTCATGTGCCTTTTCAGTCCACCACTCATTCTGTATGGCCCGTATATTCTTTTTTTTGGACTTTTGTCGCCGCAAAGGGGAACGTACTTCCATATTGAGCTTGGCCACAATCATACGATGGTCAGTCCAGCACTCTGCACCTCTCATGGCACGAGTGATGAAAACATCCTTGATGTCATTACTCCTCACCATGATGAAGTCAATCATGTGCCAATGTTTAGAGCGAGGGTGCATCCACGAGGTCTTATATTTTGCCTTCTGCTGGAAGATGGTGTTGGTTATGGTAAGGTTATGCTCAGAGCAAAGAGTAAGTAACCTCATACCATTTGCATTCTCCCTGCCAATGCCATGCCTACCTAGTACTCCATTCCATATCCTGTAGTTCTGTCCCACCCTAGCATTAAAATCCCCGAGCAAGAGGATCTTATCACTCTTAGGGATCCGGCGAAGAGTTTCATCCAGTGCTTGATAAAAGCATTCCTTGGCTTCATTTTCAGATGGCAAAGTTGGTGCATAGGCACTGAGAAGTGTGGCATAACGTTTTTTTGACAGAGGGATACGGAGGGTCATTAGCCTTTCACTAATGCCTACAGGTGTTTCTGTGATACTTGGTAGAAGCGTGTTTTTGATGGCCAGTCCTACTCCATAAAGATGTTTCCCACCTGGGGGGAAACCTTTCCAGAAGAAGGTATAGCCCATCCCTTCCTCTGTTAGAGATCCTTCATCCAGAAGCCTAGTCTCACTCAGGGCAGCAATGTCGATGTTGTAGCGGCTCAGCTCAGCAGAGATCAGGGCTGTTCTCCTGTGAGGTCTGTCAGAGATGCCATGCGAGTCCAGGAGAGTCCTTACATTCCATGTTGCCAGTTTTAAATGGTATTGTTTCTTATTTTTCTTATTTCGACCGCAGTAGTGGAATAACCCGATAGGCGCGGTAACCTATCCAGGTAAATGGTTGAATGGGCAATTTTTAGGCCACCTTTTCTAGGCCCTTCCCCAATGGGGGTGAGCAGTGCGGTCCCTAAATAGGGCTGCTCAGTCGCACAGGGGTCTGCCGAAACACCTGCCACTCAGTCCCAGTTGATAGCGACCAAATACCCTGTGCCGCTGCCGTGCAGGGCTCTGACTAAGAGCTCCCAGTCTATTCAAACCTGCCCCCGTCGTCAGATTCCCCATCGCCGTCAGACTTTAACCATATGTAAGGTCCAGGTATTGTCACCGTGGTCAGAGGTGGAGACCTGCGCAAGGAAGGTTTTAAAGTGCCAAAGGAGGTGCACCATCCCCAGTAGCACTATCTTCACCATGATGAGGTTAATCCCGATGGCAAGGGTGATCCCAGGACAACCGGTTCCCCATCTTGGCTGCAGGAGGCTGTCGGGTACTTCGTCTGTTAAGGCCCGCCTATTGCGCACCTCCAGCGCATTGCTTTTCTGTCAGGGTATGCTCCCTTAGCCTTATCTCAACAGACTAGCCACAAGGCAGTGGGGCTATTTTCCCATAGCTGGGACAGTGGTTGACGGGCGCCAGGGCATGTCCACACAGTGGTGGGCCTGCACACCGTGTCTCTGGGGCCCACTGCTGCTCCGAGATCCCCTGTAGTTTAGCCTGGGATCGTATGATACCCAGTTTCCGTGTGTGGCCCCGAGGCGGCACTACAGGAGTCTTGGTGGTGGAGAGGCTCTGTACTGGCAGAAGGAGGCTTACGCACTCGGCTCCTCTTTTCACCCTCTATCAAGAAGGCTAGCCAGCGGCAACAGCTGTAAGCAGAGTAACAAGCAGAGAGCACAGCACAGCATGTACTAACTACCAGCACCACTACACTACTGCACTAGACGCTTCACACACACCCTGTGTGGTACACACACACACAGCTCCAGCATACGGGCTGACCGAAAGGCCATGCATCACGAATACTGGGCCTGACGTTGAATTTTTAAGTCGAATTCGACTGCGGCATAGTGCAGGAAAAATAAGATAGATCAGGGCTATTCAATTCCATTCCTGGAAGGCCATGACCAGTAGAGTTCAGTTCTAGTCATAATCAAACATACCTGCCTTTCATAATCAAGTAAGGGTAAGGGTTAAATCCTGAAGACCTTGATTAGATGGTTCTGATGTGTTTAATTAGGGTTGGAACTGAACTCTGCTGATCATGGCCCTCCAGGAACAGAGCTCAATAGCCCTGAGATAGATCCAGGGTTTTCCGGTCTCAAAGCTAACGTGCACGTTTTTAGCTCAGGAAGGGAAAAGGCGGTGTGTACAAGCAGAGTATCCGGCCAGTTGATCGCAGCTTACTTGCTCATACCTGACAACACAAAGGATTAAACTGCCTCAACCCGAATATTGTAAAATCTCGTGAAGTTATTAGGTGTCGTCCAGCTTGCCCTCTGCAGATGTCTGTTAGAGAGGCGCCAATGGTTAACATCCAGGAGGATTCAACACTCCTCAAGGAGTGAGATTGGAATCTGAAGGGGCAGGGCATATTTCCTTGTGTCTGGTATGCCAATACAATAGCATCTATAATCCAGAGGGGGAACCAAAACAGACAAATAGCTGCTCAGAGCACCTGAAGCGGTCCAAGTAAATACCCAAGACGAGTACTGGACACAGCAACAATAAGGCTGGGGTTTCCTTGTCTCGAGGTAGTTCTTACAAATTTACCACTTGATCCCTAAAAGGAGTAAAGGAACTTTGGGCACGTAGCACAGTTGTGGTCTCAGGATTATGCAAGAGTAAGCTGGACCGAACTCAAGACATGTTTCGCTGACAGAGAACGCCTGCTGGTCCCACACCCTCTTGTTGGAAGTGAGTGCGGTCAGGAGCGCTAAGAGGGTCCTTAGCTTGCCTTAGCTTTGATTACTCAAAAGGAGCTCTCTGTAGGTCCAGCAAGACAACAGAGAGATACCATGAGGGAATAAGGCATTGCCTAGGAGGATTCAACCTCCTAGCACCACTAAGGAACTGATGATCAGGTTGTGCTTGCCTAAAGACTTACCGTTCACTGCATCATGATATGCCACTCTGGTGGCCACATACACTTTAAAGGTGGAGGGGAACAGCTGACCTTCCAACTTCTCCTGCAGGAAGGAAAGCGCCGACCCGACTGCGCATCTTTGTGGGTCTTCCCCTCGGGAAACACACCAGTTAGCGTAGAGTCTCCACTTCAAAGCATAGGCCCGCCTCATTGACTGAGTGATGGTGTCTAATAACCCACTCAAGTCTTCTAGGTCCTGTCCAGGGGCCAGATGTGGAGGTTCTCAAGGACTGAGCATAGGTGCCAAATTGTACCCCGTCTCCAAGAAAGGAGGTCCTTCCTCAGAGGAATTTGCCAGGGAGGGGCTGTCATCAGGAGAACCAAGTCCAGGTGAGCCAGTACGGCACAACCAACAGGACCCGTATTCTCTCCTCCCTGATCTTGCACAACATCTGTGCAGGCAGACTCACTGGGGGAAACGCTTATTTGCACAGGCCAGCTGTGTGCCAGTTCATCTGTGCCAAGGGGGGGCTCACTCAGGGAATACCACAGAGGGCAATGCGAGGATTACTGGGTAGCAAACATCTATCTGCGCTTTGCTGAATCAACTGAAGATCAGCTGGACCACCTGGGAGTGGTGTCTACATTCTCTGTGGAGCTAGGATCAGCCAGTCATCGAGATAATTGAGAATGCAAATGTACACTTCCTTTAGCTGGCAAAGTTAAGTGACTTTCTTCAAGACGCAAGGAGACATGGACAGCCTAACCCTCGAAGGCAAACAGTTCAAATTAGTTTACATGGGGAGTTAGTGTGTTCAACAAACTTGCATCCGATGTGAACTCCATGTCGGGAATGCGTTCCTCACATGAAATCCCCAATTGAGTGGATTCCTATTCAGTTGCCTGTTTTTTGCCTGCAGAGTTTTGCTGTTTAATTAGCTCCTGAGCAACACAATAAAGCTGCTGATAATACTGAATGGACCGTATATAGGGATGCTGTAACAGGCGTTGTATTTCCATAGGTAGACATGAAACAGCTGAGAGTCAACTGATGTGACCAGACAGAATTAACACCACGATGATTTGATGTGTTACCATGGCAACACTATTTAATATATCAAATCCTTTTGCAATTTCTTATCAGCCATGCCTTGATATTATTCTGACCAAGATTGACGCAATCTGGGTAAATGGAAGAGTATAATTTTAAAGGCTGTTGATTTCATACAGCTCAAGTTTGATTTAAATCTCTCAATGCACACAGAGTATATGAGACACTTACTGTTTCCCATTTCTCTACATAAATGTATTGCCTCACCATATCAAAGTCATTCGAGATATCAAATATCTGTTAGCAATTTTGTTGACAATCAGAAGAATCCCCTCGTAGGAACCAAAACTAAGAGTTTGTGAGCATACCCAAAAATGTTTATATTTCTTTGTTAAAAAATAAATAATAATAATACATTTATAAATATAAATAAAATACTCCATAAAAGAACACTAGGGTCCTAATTAACATACTGTAAATAATAATAAATAAAAATATTTAGGCAGCCTACATCAGATATGAATATGCAATAGCATGGTTTAACATCATTGTTCAATTGTATTTTTTTAGAGACAGCTTTTGTTGAACACAAGAGAATCTCACATTAAATGCAAAAATTGTGAATCTACTCACTTTTCTGGTACAAAAGCAAGTAAGCTTCCCCAGACCTACATTGAAAAGATTAAAACTACAATCACTTTCATTCTCAGTTGATTAAGAAATGAACAGAGTAATTTGACGTTATTGGCACGTACCTTTTCAGTTTGCTCTCATCAGTCTGAGGGAAATCAAGAGAACAGTTGAATGAGATTAAGCAACAGAAAACAGTGGTAATTTAAATATAAAATAATAACACATTACCTCTGTGACACGACTGTCATCAAAACGGTACCACTTGTTATCTGTAAAAGATTGGATGACAGCAGTGTAGTGACCGCCAAAACGGCTCCCTGTGTGGTTGATCACAGCATAGAGCGAATACTCCTGCTCCTGAAACAACATAAAGCAGGTTATCACTAAACTTATGCTTTTTGGAAATATATTAGAGTTGTCTGTATTTCATAGATTGTGTTCTCTAATCCTTACAGCTTGATATAACTTCATCCTATCATAGCAAAATAAAATAAAAGGGTTTATGGTGTAGTGTTAGGTGGAGTTACATACCTGAAGAGATAAATGAAGCGGAACATCCATGGGGTGATCATTTTTCACAAACCCATGTCTATAGTCATACACAAACCTTTTGAGGTGCAAAGGCAGTATTGTTGGATATTCGTGTATTTCACAACTCTGTGTAAAAAAGTAATACAGGTTTGTTTTTTGTAAGGCAATTTAATTGCAAACCTGTAAAGCTGCTTTGGAAAAACTTGTATTGTGAAAAGCGCTATACAAAGAAAATTGAATTGAATTGAATTGAATTGAATGCACCAGAGAAAATGGGGTGCCACTGAAAATGTGAGACAAGTGTCATTTGAACGCTATTCAGAAGTATACTAGCTTTGGAAAAATTTGGCTCTTAAACATACATTGAACTTTGTATAGAAATGCAGCAAAAATCCATTTTACCCATTCTGTATCTCTTTTCTCATCGCAAGTCTCACAGTACATCTGGTCATCTGCAACTAATTTTGTAGGCTCAAAATATTTACTAACTCCATCTTCCTGAAATCAGAATAAAATGTTTTATTATGATCTGCACACAAACCCTCTTTTAACATATAACCGTGAATACAGAAAGTCATTGAATTTTCCCTCACAAGTGTGAACAATCCATCTCTGATGATTACAGGAATCTGCAGTGACTTGAATGGGCTGTCATCATGGGACTTGTGATTTTCTGAACATATTCTGATGTTTCTCAGAGTTCCACTAAATACCTATTTCAGTTAAATGAATCATAGAGTACACACTATGAGTTATTACCAGAAGATCAACAAGGAAACGTTCTGTTTTTCTGCATTGTTGCATATTAAATGAACAGGAACAGAAATAGGCTACCTTGGCCAAATCAGGGCCTACTTTCTCTAGGATATCAAGGAAGTATTCCACAGCATCCTGCTGCACATATCCTGAAAGAGAATACAACACACTTCAGTTCATACACACAAACACACTGCAGTTACAACAAAATATTTCCATATATTATATATAATTCCCATCATAAACTTACTCTGTATACCAAGAGACTTGATAATTCCATGAGTTGAGACACTCTTAGCACCCCTGTCCTGATTGCTGAGCTCTTCAAATATTTCCTTTAATGCTGACACTAATTTCCCATTCGTTTCACTGGGAGCTCTAAAAAATTATACAACTGTTTTTTTTTTATTTCAGTACAATTTTTCAAATTATCCACTAACAATTCAGACAGATGAAAAAATAAAGAAGACAAAACCAACAACACCACTGACCCCAGTAGAACTCTCTCTCTGAATGCTTTGGTCATGAAGAGCACCTGCAATGTTGCATTCAAATAGCAGGTTGCACCTCGATTGGGCAAACCTCTATAAGAACCTAAGGAGAGGCAGCAACAGTTTTAACAAAAACAATAATCATATCAGTAGTAGCAGTCATACTGGGAACGGCAGTAATTGACTATTGACTATGATTTTGAGATTATAGATTGTAAAATCATTAAACAAAGTCGACAGCTTCATTACATTTTTGTCAAATCCAATCATGAACTTTGGCCTCTAAAAGAGTCATTAACGGTACATTATCTTTTTATATCTATATAAATTTTTTTTTATTGCAGTTTCATGTTTTGCATAGCTATGTTTCAAGTCTAGTTTATTTATAAAGCCCTTTCCACTACAAAGTAGACCAAAGGGCTGTGCAAAAAAAGTCTTAAAAAAACCCAACAGAAAACCAACAACAAGTTAAAATAAACAATACCTTTCACTATTTAAGAGGTTTTCATTTTATTTTTAAATTACTTATTTTTACATTTCTCTGATGTTTTAAGAAACTGGACAAGTATGTCAACTCACGAGGAACTTGGTTTTTTTGTCTTGTCTCCTTTGGATCCTTTATATGCATCATTTTAATGTCCATTGCCACCTGATTTACTTCTTCAATTAAATTACCTGCAGAGAGATACAACTACAACTTAACCTCTCTGTACCACATTTAAATACAATCATAGCACACAACGAAAGGAATAGGGAACAAAAACAGTCTTTATTAGATCCACAATGAACACTCAAAATAAAGGTAAAAAATAAAAATCAGTAACACTTTCTATGAAGCCTGTATTTATACTGTAAGTAGTATGATACTGTGCAGATCCTAAAGGCACAATATGCAATATTTTTGTAATAAAATACTCAAAAACCACTTGCACAGTGTGATATATTTCATGCAGTTGTGTACTTACATTATCCCAAAAGTTCCCAAAGATTTGTAAATACAGAGGAATTCCAATTTTAAATAATGGCTTGTACCTTGTGATTGTCGCCTATCAATGATGTAATATCCGCACTATCCTCGGTTTCCACTTTATAGAAACCATGACAACATACGTAGACAAATGCGGACGTGGTGTTATACAGCATCTGGCATGCCGCTGTTGTGTCGTTCAGTCATCATGGATCGTGATTATTAACTGGCGATTACAGAAAATCCCCCCAAAAACTAAACGTAGATCAACTGAGGCAAGCAGGCTTTGGGACAAACGGAGTGTGGCAAACAGGACGCGGCCGAGAGCCGTGAGAGAACAGCGTGAGGTTGGTGTGTGATTGAAGCACCACCTGCGAGCTGCATCGGTCTCTATCTCTCATGGAGGAGCTTCATAAGCATAAAAGGGGGAGCGACGATAGTGAAGGACGAGAGAGGACCAGGCCTGGACTACTTTACCTTATGTTTTGTTCATGTCAGTCGTCCATGAGGGGCTGACGCTTTTACTTTCGTTTTGTTTATTTTATTATTAAAGTGTTTAAAATTGTATTCTTAAAGTGCTTGATTTGCGTGTTGAGGATGATTGCCTTAAGACTAATTTTATCACTGAAATGGCTGAAATGGTACTGACTAAAAAATATTTCCTATTTGAAAACCGGTATTATTTACAGAGTGAGGACACGGCCATGGGGGCTACCATGGCTCCTGATTATGTTGATTTATATTTGGGTTTCTTGGAGGACAGATATGTTTTCAATAATTACCATTTTTTCTGACAACATTATTTTGTTTAAAGGACAAGTTCGGTATTTTACACTTAAAGCCCTGTTTACAGATCATTTCTGATGAAATAGAACGGTTAAGATTAAAATTTGGACACATGCTCCTGTCCCGAGAATTTTAGGTTTATTTCGCTTTCCCCCCCACCCCCACAATGGTTGTCTAGGTGCACTGGAACATTCCTTCCTAAAACACATTAAACTTTTGTTTACAAAGACGTGAAACTCACCGAGTGGTCAGGGGTGTTCACTGATATGCTCATACAAAAATCGCTGCAAAAGATGCTTTCCAACAGGTTTTATCGTAGTTTTTGTCTAACTCCATTGACTTCTATTGAAAGAGCTGTGTGAGGTATGGTATTACTCCGCCGCTTCTTCTTCTGCTTCTTCTGTGTATTCAATGAAATGCCAGTGGTTTGCTTGTAATTGGCAAAGGTGCATTATCGCCACCAACTGGGCTGGAGTGTTTATTATTCAAGCTCTCAAAGGAAGAATCTACGGGTGTGAGACGTTTGGAAAAATAGGTCCACAGTTTTACAACGAATGGTAAAACACCTGTTGGAATGCATCTTTTGCAGCGATTTTTGAGTGAGCATATCAGTGGACACCCCTGACCACTCGGTGAGTTTCACGTCTTTGTAAACGAAAGTTTAATGTGTTTTAGGAAGGAATGTTCCAGTGCACCTTGACAACCATTGTGGGGGTGGGGGGGAAAGCGAAATAAACCTAAAATTCTCGGGACAGGAGCATGTGTCCAAATTTTAATCTTAACTGTTCTATTTCATCAGAAACGATCTGTAAACAGGGCTTTAAGTGTAAAATACCGAACTTACCCTTTAAGAGATACATTGATGACTGTTTTGTTATTAACAAAGGCTCTGAAAGTGATTGTGAAGCATTTGCTTTATATGTGAACTGTTTAAGACCTTCAATCAAATTCACATATCATGTGGGTATCACTAATGCCAATTTCTTGGACACATGCATATCAATTGTTGATAAACAAATTGTCTTTTCTCTGTATAGGAAAGATACAGCAAAGAACAGCCTCCTTCATGCTAAGTGTGCTCATCCAATCCCCTTAAAACGTGGGTTACCCTATAGCCAGTTTTTAAGACTCCACCGTATCTGTTCTAAGAAAGAGGATTTTGAGCCTAAAGCTCAGAACCTGTATACAGATTTCAATCACGGGGATATCCTAATAAGTGGCTCGATACTGCACTTGAGAAAGTTCGTATTTTACATTCACAGGAAGTAAGCAACTTAATCACAAATAATAGAAAGAAGAGCTTCCCATGTGCTTTCAAATACACTTATAGTCCATTGCGTAATGACAGTAGGAGGATTATTAAGAGTCATTGGCACATTGTTCAAAGCGATCCTCAGTTATTGAATATATTCAATGATCAACCACTTTATGTGTCTTCTGGGAGCTCTAGTCTGAGGGACAAGCTTGTTCATGTGGACACTCACATCTCTTTTCCGACTACTCTTGTCAATGCCCAGGGTAATTTTCCATGCTTTAATTGTACTTCTTGCACTAAATACGTCAAATGTAAATCATTCACACAATCCTTCTACACTAAAAACATACAAGATTAGACAATTGATTACTTGCAAGGGTACATATGTATATGTACATATGTATATCTATATTATCATCTGCTCGTTTTCACTGTTATATGTAGGCAAAACCACATGTGCATTACACACAAGAATCACTGAACACACAAGTGCCATTCGAAGACAGGATGATACATCCCCAATCTATCGCCACTTTAAGTTTGTCAAACATTCTTTGTCTGACATGAAGTTCCTTGGCATCGAGAGGATTTTACCTCATAGAAGAGGCGGAGATAGAGATAAGAAATTGTTGCAAAGGAAGGCCTTCTGGATCTTTGAACTTAAGTCTTTATTCCCTGATGGTATGAATGAAGAACTAGAACTTTCCTGTATTTTGTAAAGGAAACTTTTAACTCTCTCTTTTCCAGCACTTTAGACACAGTTGCTCCGTTGCGCTTAAAGAAGATTAAAGAAAATAGTCCAACGCCGTGGTACAGCGAGCACACTCGGCCCTTAAGAGAGCAGCCAGAGAGATGGAGCGCAACTGGAAGAAAACACAACTAGAGGTATTTCGCATTTCATGGAAAGAGAGCTCGATTGCTTACAGAGAGGCTTTAAAAGCTGCTAGATCTGCTTATTTTTCAACCCTATTAGAAGAAAATAAACATAATCCTAGGTATTTATTTGAAACAGTGGCTAAACTAACGAGAAATAAATCCTCAAGCCCAGAAGTTTCCAAGCAACACAGCAGTAATGACTTTATGAACTTCTTTACTAATAAGATTGATAACATCAGGGAGAAAATTATAACCATGCAACCATCTAGAAGAGGAAGAATTCGCTAAAGAAGAATTCTAGCTATAGGAGAGGAAGAATTTGCTAAACTGAATTTGTTAAATCATCTAAATCGACAACATGTGTGTTAGACCCTATACCGACTAAGCTACTGAAAGAGATGCTTCCAGAGGTCATAGATCCTCTTCTCAATATCATTAATTCATATTTGTCTCTAGGATATGTATCAAAAACTTTTAAGCTGGCTATGATTAAACCACTTGTTAAAAAACGCAACTTGATCCTACAGAATTAGTCAATTACAGGCCGATCTCGAATCTACCTTTTCTGTCAAAGATACTAGAAAAGGCAGTGTCTTCACAACTGTGTTCCTTTCTAGAAAGAAATGATATCTGGAGGATTTCCAGTCAGGATTTAGACCGTACCATAGTACTGAGACAGCTCTCGTTAGAGTCACAAATGATTTGCTCTTATCATCCGATCGTGGTTGTGTCTCTCTATTAGTGTTACTCGATCTTAGTGCTGCATTTGACACCATCGACCACAACATTCTTTTAAATAGACTCGAAAATTATGTTGGCATTAGTGGAATTGCACTAGCATGGTTTAAATCATACTTATCTGACCGTTATCAGTTTGTAGCAGTAACTGAAGAGATGTCTCATCGATCACAAGTTCAGTATAGCGTACCACAAGGCTCAGTACTAGGACCGCTGCTGTTCACTCTGTACATTCTACCCTCACACACACACACACACACACACACACACACACACACACACACACACACACACACACACACACACTCTGTACATGCTACCCTTGGGAGATATCATTAGGAAGCATGGCATTAGTTTTCATTGTTATGTTGATGATACTCAGCTCTATATTTCTTCACGCCCTGACGAAACCAATTCACTAAATTACCGGAATGCACAGCTGATATACAAAACTGGATGACTAGTAATTTCCTACTACTAAATTCTGAAAAAACGGCTTCTAATTATTGGACAAAAAACTTCCTCACGTACTAATCTAGAATACTGTCTAACACTCGATGGCTGCTCTGTCGAGTCTTCGTCGTCGGTTAGGAACCTGGGTGTGTGTGTGTGAGTGTGTGTGTGGGTGTGCTCTTTGATACCAATCTTTCATTTGAAAGTCACGTGTCTAGTATCTGTAAAACTGCATTTTTCCATCTTAAAAATATATCTAAATTACGCCATATGCTCTCATTGACAAATGTGGAACAATTAGTTCATGCGTTCATGACCTCAAGGCTAGATTATTGTAATGCTCTACTGGGTGGTTGCCCTGCACGCTTAATAAACAAACTACAGCTGGTTCAAAATGCAGCAGCTCGAGTTCTTACCAGAACCAGGAAGTATGACCATATTAGCCCAGTTCTGCCAACACTGCACTGGCTCCCTATTAAACATCGCATCAATTTTAAAATATTGCTGATTACTTACAAAGCACTAAATGGTTTAGCTCCGCAGTGCTTGAGCGAGCTCTTAAAGTCCAACTGAAATCAAAATTGACCCTATTTACTTTGTTAGCGCATATTACTAGTCTTGTGGTGAAAAATTAATCCGTGCAAGTTATTACACAGAAAAAAATTGTTTGCCGTCGTAATCTTTAATCCAAGTCTGAAAAGTTACTTCCGGTCTGGAATGGCTTTCCTTCTCTGATGATGTAGGTTTGACGGCTTGGGTTGGGAAACGCTTAACCACTCCCCTCAGACCGCTATGAGCAGAGATGGAGAGGAGGAGCGCTAGAGTAAAACCCTGCCCTCTGTTCAATATTCCGTTTCACTGGGAAATACGTCACAACACTGGAGAAAAGTCGTTTGCAACTTCCGGTTCACGCGGACTTTAACGCATTATAGTCCTTCACGTCTATTGCGATCTCACAACTCCAGCCAGTTGATAATACCTAGAATATCTCAATCGACTGCTGGCGGTAGATCCTTCTCCTATTTAGCACCAAAACTCTGGAACTCAGACACACTCTGTCAGTTCAAAGCTAGACTAAAGACACATCTCTTTGACCTAGCATTCACATAACACTGTCACGGTTCATGGATTCATTGACTCGCCTTCACTATGTGTGTGTGTGTTGTGTGAGTGGGTGCGGCTCATCAGCACGGCTTATTATTGTGGCTGATGGGCTGATAAGTGCCAGCTGTTTTGAACGAGGATGTCCTATATATTTTTTGTTACCTCATCCTGTCTTTGTCAGATGGTTGTTGAGGCTCACCAGGGATCTTCTCACCGTGTTTCTCCTGCATTCCAGTCCTGTTTCCATGCAGTGGATTTCCTGAGGTTTCCCGGAGGAATTACTACCTGTTCCTACATCTACGTCTGCCCATTGCGTCCCTACGTTACCGAGCCTGAGTCTTCTTCTGCCTGCTTCCACTCTGACCCGCACTACTGTCTACTACTATTGTGTTTAATACATTTTAATTGTGTTTCCTTCAGAGTTATGACAAACACATTATAGACTTCTATAATTCAATGTTAGGCTGCACAGATCAGGTCAGCCGGAACCGGGAAAACTTCCCATAAATCCTGATGTACTCGCTACATCATAAGAAGAATGGCATCTACGCTAATATTAATCTCTCTGTTTATCCCGAGGTTTACTGCAGTCCGCCGGATCCAGATCTGATGAAGGACCTTCGCCTGGACACACACACACACACACACACACCTCGTTTGGATGTGACGCCAGCGCAGTCCTGAAGTGTCACTAGTCTCTCCTCTGTGAAGGCCTCCTTCTTCTCTTTACCTCTCTACAGATAAAGCGTTGTTAGGATAATCCCGGTTCGCGTTGATACGCGGAAGCGATAAAAATTCTGTATTATAAATTTTAAGGCCAGACAAGTAGTTTGTTGAGGGTTGGTTTGTAGGGAAGGACTACACGCCTGCGCACATATAATCAAACGCACATACTTGGGCAGTATGTGGACTGTAATGAAGACTGAACTCGTAATGCGCATGTGCGTCATCAGCGTTTTCACTGGCTCGCGTTTTTGAAGTTTGCGCAGAAAGAACTTAAGAGTTTTCTGTGAGAACGCTGTCGTGTTAGCGGCCCCTAAGTTAAAGGGGGGGTGAAATGCTGTTTCATGCATACTGAGTTTTTTACACTGTTAAAGAGTTGGATTCCCATGCTAAACATGGACAAAGTTTCAAAAGTTAAGTTGTACATTTGAAGGAGTATTTTTGTTCCAAAAATACTCCTTCCGGTTTGTCACAAGTTTCGGAAAGTTTTTTTCGAGTATGGCTCTGTCTTACGTAAGATAGAGCGGAATTTCCTTATATGGGTCCTAAGGGCACTTCTCCGCGGCCGCGCGCGCACTCGCAGACCAGAGAGAGAAGAGAGCGAAAGCAGTACGTTACCTCAAAGCGCTATGCTCGGCTTTTAGGGAAGTCAATGTCACCAAAGAAGTGGGTTTTTGGTTGGCAGGGCAAGACAACCCTGCACAGATTCCCAAAGAACCCAGCGTTAAGGGAATAGTGGATGGAGTTTGTTTTTTCGAAGCATCAACGGAGGTTGTGCACGACTCTTTGTTCCCTGCATTTCGACGATGATTGTTTTATAAACAAAGCCCAGATCGACTTATTTGCAGATCGTCTAATGCTTAAGGATCGAGCAGTCACGGTGAGTAAACTACTTCAAATGTCTCTCTGTGTTGTTGTTAGATCAGTTAGCACAGCTTTAGCACACCGCCCACACGGCCCGCCCCCAGCCGCTCGGTTTTTTCCGGAAAGACTCGGTACAGTCAATCTTTCACTTATAAATATAATAAAACTAAAGACGTTTTGGAGATATGAAGGATGCAATACTACTCTATAGGTACTCAAGATTAACAGGAGATTGAGTGAAAATGAGCATTTCACCCCCCCTTTAATAACTAATGATCTTTACAACGGAAGTGAATCAGTCAAACTAACTTTATCTGGACAATAACTTTATTCTAGATCTGCTGTAAAGCCTAAACACTCTCTGTTACTGTAATCTCCTGTTATCCCTGTAAAGCTGCTTTGGAACAATCTATATTGTGTACAATCAACAAGATGACTTGACTTATTTATAATGGATTATAAATACAGGCTTCATAGAAAGTGTTACCAATCAAAAAATAAATCAACATCACCCGTAACAATTAACCATTACAGTATTTTTTTTCTTAGGTTTTCTAAAGTGTGCAGCTGTTGCTTTCTTCAGGTGAAATGGTCTTACCTGAATCTGAGGACTCTGGCAGAGCAGTCTGATCAGTGCTGGGGGTATGTGACTGTCCCTCAATGCTGTTATTAGAGGCATGGGAAATCACCCTGCTGATATTACAGAGCACACAATTACATCTAGCATATATAATGTCTAATAAGATTAATTCATGCATCAATAAGGCCTTACCTTTGCCCGAAGTGTGACCATGAGGAACTTCTTTTCAGTGGTTTTACATCAGAGTCCAGGTTAAGAGTTCTTCAAATATTTGAAGATATACAGTATACAGTTTAAGATTCTGCTGTATTATCCAGTTTTTCCACAAGTAAACAATCAATATCGGAGTCACATTCCTTCACATTTTCTCTAGTCATGATTTAGATTTAGATTGGTCTAGTGAATCATGTAAGACACTTACTGGTTTGGCACAGCTGTATTTTCTTTGGTCCTCATTTCATCTGTAGAGTAAGGAATAAAATTGCCTTAGATTTAACATACCTCAAACCATAATAAAATGTTTATTTTACATTTTTATTTTATTTTATTTTATAAAAAATTTCACACACACACACACACACACACACACACACACACACACACACACACACACACACACACACACACACACACACACACACACATATATGTGCGGAAAAACTATTATTTCCAACCTTCATTCTGAGCCTCTGTCTGAAATGATCTATTTTTAAGGCATGGCTCCTTTAAGGCTTGTCAGTAAACGGCCACTGTTATGATTGGCTAATTTCATTGCATAGGAAACAGTATCAACGCCCACTCGCTATTGCACTGTCACATCCAATACAGTCACTGCTTCAAATTTAAACAAAAGTTTCTTTGCCAATTCTCCATAATACTGTGCCTCGTTTACAAAACAAAATGTTCAGAACAAACATATAATCCTCCGGCGTGATCCGGGACTCAAACTAGCTTTTTAATATACATGTAGATAATGAAAAAGATGCATTGGGATTGGCATTTAAAGACATTGTAAACTCAATTGGAGTTAGACAACACGTGTCAGGACCTACTCAGCGTCGTAATCATACTCTAGATCTAATATTATCACACGGAATAGATGTTGATGCCGTTGAAATTCTGCAGCAGAGCGATGACATCTCAGATCATTACCTAGTCTCGTGTAAATTACATTTAGCCAAGGCTGCAAAGCCGACTCCGTGTTATAAATATGTTAGACATATCACTTCTGCCACTAAAGATTGCTTTATTAATAATCTTCCTGATCAGTTTCATCATCTCAGCATCTCAGATAGCTTAGAAGAACTCGATATTGCAACAGAAACTTTTAACTCTCTCTTTTCCAGCACTTTAGACACAGTTGCTCCGTTGCGCTTAAAGAAGATTAAAGAAAATAGTCCATTATAACTATACAATCGTCTACTACAGTATCGCATCAGGCAGTGCATTGTAGTCTCCCTGAGGAAAATTTTTATTCATTTGTTGCTATAGGAGTGGAAGAATTTACTAAACTCGTTAAATCATTTAAATCTACAACATGTATGTTAGATCCTATACCGACCAAGCTACTGAAAGAGATGCTCCCAGAGGTCATAGATCCTCTTCTTAATATCATTAATTCATCTTTGTCACTAGGATATGTACTGTGATGTCACGAAAGGCTGTGTCCTGGAGGGGCGCTACATTCCCCTGAGATGACTGCAACCACGAACAGCTATAGCTCCATCTGCTGGTGGAGTCGGGAACTTCACCCCTCAATACATGACATTCCCGCACACCTGAGACTGATCAGGGTCTGATGAGCTGAAGGGCTTTTTAAAGGAGAACTCCGGTCAATTTTAACATTGAGCTCATTTTTTTGTACATTTGGAGTGCTGTCAATACAGAGAACAACGACAAAAATCGGTGTTGCCTACATCGTGTTATTCTATTTTTAAAATTTGCACCCTGTTGACTTCAATGGGGCAAGTACTAAACCTGCTTTTAGCCTCTTAACATCCTTGATGTGTCATTACAAGTGCACAGAAAATGTGAGTGATTCCTTCTGAGTGAACACGAGTGAGTCTGACTGCAGTAGATGTGAAAGATATGAATAAAAATGATGTTATCTAAGCCAGCGCAAATACCTTTGTTTACATCCTGTTTTTCGGTTGAAGTCCAAAGTAGTCGATTGCAGAGTTCACACGCATAGGTTTAATACCTATGATCACGCGCGTGAACTCTGCAATCGACTACTTTGGACTTCAACCGAAGTCAAAATTCGGTCAAAATTGAGGGAACGAGTGTCTGTCCATCTAAACTTCCCTCGCCCACTTCACGAAGTGGAACGCACTTCAAAATGGCGGCGGGGATTCCCCCGAGGGGAAGTGCTTAGGGAAGTTCGCAAGTGCGTGTCTAAAAGTGGACTGGAACGCAGCACGGATACAGCGCCGACACCACGTGACTGTGACGTATACCATCAAAGTACCGCGAGAGTGATTCGAGAGTAGCCGGAGAACTCAGCCAGCGCAGCTTCTCAAGAGCGGCTGCACGAGGGCTGATGACGACACAGCTAGGGCCCTATAAAATCCGTTTTATTTTTTCCCAAATTCCGTTTTATTTTTTCCCAAATTCCGTTTTATTTTTTCCCAAATTCCGTTTTATTTTTTCCCAAATTCCGTTTTTTCCGTTTTAATTTTTGCAAATTCCGTTTTTTCTGTTTTAATTTTTGGGAATTCAGGTTTTTTTTACCCTTTACTGTTATTTTAGTCGTAAAAAGAGTGTTTTTAATGTTAATGATTAAAATGTACACAAATAAAATAGGAATGACCCTAAATTTATTGAGGTAACAAACAAAATTCTCATTTTAAGAGGTGTTAAATGTGGTTTGTTTACATTAGTGAATGTATTAGGCTAACTAACATGAACCACGAGCAATACATTTGTTACTGTATTTATTAAACTTTGTTAATCTTAGTTAACCCTAACCCTGTATTTTTATTATGTTACTTCACACAGTGCATTAAGCTAACTAATGTTAACAAATACAACTTTTCATTTAAATAATGTAGGCTACTAAATGGTGAAATTAACATTAATAAAGATTAATAAATGCTGTAGAAGTGCAGTTTATTAATAGTTAATGTTAACTGATCTAGTTAACTAGAGTTTAATAAATGGAACCTTATTGTAAAGTGTTACCGATTTTGTTATACACCGAACCGATTCAGTGTTGGACAGCTCAGGGGCCTCATTTATAAAGCTTGCCTACGCACAAAACAGGGCTGAAAACATGCGTACGCCAGTTCCTGCGCAAAAGGTGGGATTTATAAAGAAAAACTTGACGGGAAAATGTGCGCACCTGCACGCAAACTCTGACCCATGCGTACGAACGTTTTGGAGATGGAGCACTTTGGCGACACCGATGGTGAGCTGGAGTTAAATGTATTTTTGGTCACTTTTATACAGAAAATCTAAAGAAAATTAAACATATACAGAAAGATTATACAAATACAATTTCAATCACCAAGCCTGTCACTTGAAGCAAATATCCATTCCTTCTTAAATGTCCGCGGCAGCGAGCGTGTTGAGCCGTTTAGTGAAACTGACTCAAATAACAGTTTAAATAAATAAAATACTTCTGATATAAACATTTATATTAAATATGCCATTCAAATTAATGGAGTTAAACACTTAAACATGAAATCATTACTGAAGTTACAACATTTTTTTAAATTCAATCATTAGAAATATTTGGTTCTGGCGTACGCACGGTTTTATAAGTCTGAATATTTTTTTGCGTACGCCATTTTTGGCTTTCGGGCGCACGTACACTTTTAGTAAGGTTCCTACGCACAGTTTTATAAATGAGGCCTCAGTTGTTTTAACCATTAATTAAAGTGAATCGGTTCAAAGGAGTCATTAGTTCGCGAATCGGACGTAGGCTATCATTAGCAGACTTGTACGCGTTGTGTGATTATCCCATGTATGTATCGCTGCAGCCCGGAGACCTGCAGGTGGGAGGAGCTTACGCCGCAAGTGGGAGGAGCTTATGCCGCAAGTAGGAGGGATTTCACAAACGTGCAAGTAGGAGGAGTTTACGCCGCAAGTGGGAGGGGCTTATGCGGAAATCCCCAAGCTGTCATAGCCGAGGACGGCGGTGAATGAGTATGGCAGGAAGTAGCGACAGTAAGGAAAATAAGCGATCAAATATTACGTTCCTCATCATGGTCTGATTTCTTACAGTTTGTTATTATTGTGTGTCTCCAATAACACTCAATGTCAATCAGAGCCGATCCGCCCTATACGCACACTACGCAAGCTGCGTAGGGCCCCGCAAATTACTCAAGGCCCCGCCTCCCCCTCGTGTCAAAGCGCGTCAATCAAAGTTTACAACATCGTTGAGAAATGAGAAAATGAAGCGGATCTATCCTTCTGGTCACGAAGAAAGAGGAAAAACACTATGCGGGTGAATTGTGGGAACAGCAATCAGGTAGACTGAGTTTGCTTGATTATAACCTGCAGCTGGGAAAAGATAACCGCGACGCGCGTTAACATGCATTCATATGCGCGTGCACGAAATGAAACGCGCACTTTCCAAAATAAACATCCTACAATAGCGGGATGACAATCCTCATTATAGCCGTAGGCACACATACTTTTAAAACAAGACAATGATCATCTACTCTCCAAGTCAAGGTTACAACTCTGCAATAATGCCAGATGGAAAACAATGTATTGGCTTTATAGTCTATATTGCAATTAAGATGTTGATTGACTGGACATACTGGTCAATATGGATGCACATCCCTCAGTAAATAATAACCTTCAAGTATTAAGTATTGCTGTTATCATTTAAAACACAGTGACATGCTGTGGCAATTTTAGCTAGTTTTATTCATTCACAGCACATGCATTTGTGATTTCAAGAATTCAATTTGTTCTATTTGAAGTGTGAATACTTAATATTTTACTAGTAACACTGTCTATTTCTGATATCAGGAATTACCTTTATTATATTACCTTTATAATAGTATTACTCAGCAAGTAAACAAAAGCGTAAATATCTACGTAATAAAATACAAATTCTGATATTGGGGTTCCAATCATGCACTGGACCTTGATTAATAAACAAGGTTAATTCTTCACTGTTTTCCAGCTGTATATACAGTTTTATCATTGCTTTTGTTGTCAGGATTAGTAACTTTGGAGTTCATTTTCTATCAAATGTTATTGGCATTGTCTACAAGTATTGAGGTCTCTGCATTCACATCTGACATGTAGATATGGTGTCTCGCAAAATATCTATAGTATAAAGTACATGGATTTCCCAAGTAAAGCACATACCATAAATGTGTGGTATAATTTCATATTATATTGTTTGAGTGAAATGTAATGCAAAGGAAATTTCAACTAAATGGATACTACCCAACCTTTTACTAGCCAAGTTAAAATACTTTCACCTAACTTAGTTAAGTAACGTATACTTAATTCCATATGTGAAATTAACTTAAAAAATATGCGTGTGAAATTTAAAAAAAAGTAAATTTTACTTATTGTTTATTTAGTGTGGGTCAGGTAGGAGGGCCCCTTAAATTTTTTTTGCTTAGGGCCCCAGGGAGGTCAGGATCGGCTCTGATGTCAATGATTAAGTCACACCTTTACACCTTTTACCATACTTAAAGTGATGGTGTTTTAAATTCATGTAAGCTAGGCCTTATTCAAACATATTTCTGAATATTAGCTACATATTCTACAATTCTACAGTATCAAGTAAATTAACATATTAAAATGTGATGCAATTGGACTCAGTGAAGTGAATGTGTAAATACATGAAAAACATTTGGCTAATGTAAAAAAAATAAAAAAAAGTTACCATTCATCTTTACTGCATAATTTTTTTGAAATAGCAGACTAATGTTCTTCTGAACGTGTTACACATATATTACATTTAAATCTCAGGGTGGATAAAAATTTTTTTCAATGAATAAAATCATGTACAAGTCACTCAGAATTGATTGCAAAAGTGTTTATTTTATTTTATTATTTTTAGTCTTTTTTTGTTATTTGTAAGGACACTATATCAGCTCATTAGAACTGATCTGCATGCAGTGAAAACTGCAAAATCCAGGGTGGAAGGTTTCTGAATAAATGCCCTGGAGCTGGAGCTCGCCTCGCTTTCCCTTCAAAGCATAACCTGGTGGATACACAAGAAGCACAATAATAAGGTTTATAGTTGACATTGAACATTTACAAACATTAAGAATAATTTCTCAGCTCTGTAGGTCCATGCCATGCAAGTGAATGGTGTCCAGAACTTTTAAACTCCAAGGGATGACATAAGTAAATTAGATTTTTAGTTTTCCTTTAGACTAACTAGTTTATTCATCACCAATTTACACAAAACTTACCAGGTGTGCAGCATTTGTAATCAAACCCACACTCACTCCAAACAAGTGGAGATTGAGTACATCCTCCAGAAGAGCTGTTTGCAGTGAGACAACTTATTTTTCCAGCATGCAACACCTGAGGTGGAAAAAAAAAAATGAACATAACATTTAACATTATCAATGATGTTCTTGTTATGCGTTTTATTTTTTAATGTCAATATTTACTTTCTAGCCAGAAGCACAATAACATGGTTTCACATTTTTCACTGATTGTTATGAGTAATACATTTTATAAAATAATTGATATTAAAACAAATGTTTCAATTAGGCTACATTACATTGTGGATTACGCAGAAAAAAGCATAACTACAATGAAAACAAGTTTTAAAAGAATTGCATGCATTGTACAATTAAGTTAGGAGTTGTATTCTAATATCAAATCCCTTTACAAAACGTTTAAGACATTTACTATTTGAAAATCAGTCGTAAAACGTACAAATATTACACTGCTACAATACCTTATTATGGTCTTCAGAATCCATAATCTGGAGAGAAAACTGTAGAAATGGAATGCAGAAAAGATCTTGTCATGCACGTTACAGATTTTGTAATTTGTGTGCTACTAAAAAAACTACAGAAATTTATTTGGATACACTTTACCCTTATTCTTTTTTAATACATCAAGACTAAAAACAGTGTACAAACGCCATTATGAAATGGTCTTTTTCAGAGCTTATAGGCTATAATGCTTTTTTACAAAACTAAAAACTGTACAACAAGCTTACCCCTTCATCTCAACGGCACGCTGAGTCTGACATGTGAATGTGAAAGCATAGGCTGTGTTCGAAACCGCATACTTCCCTACTATTTAGTATGGGAAAAAGAGTAGGCGAGAATTACCTGGATGACGTACTAATTATCGCGAGATTCGGACTTAAGTGCGTCCGAAAATGCCTACTTTCCTACTATATAGTAGGCGAAAACAGTACGTGAAGGAAGCAGTACGTTCGAAACATCAGTATTCATAAAAGAGTTGGCGAGAAGTTCCCGGATGGCTTACTGCTTTCGGCCAGATTTTCGAGTGCTCAACGATGGATACTCTTCTATCCCAGGAGGCTACGCGAGAGGATACGTCATTATCAAACATCGCAGAGATCAGCGACGCGGGTGCTTTCAAATGTGAGTAAACACGGTTCCTTGTGTTAAAATTGCATGTGTTGAACTACTGTAGAGTAAACTGTTGAATTGTTGAAGGTGTAAAGACGTTACACAGTGTAGTATAGTTGTGATTTTGCTGTAAAAACACGTTTTATTATGTATAACGTTAGCTAAGAGGGGAGCTCCAAAAAGAACACGTAAGTTACGTCTTTAAAGTGGATTTACATAAACCATATAGCTGCTACATCTTAAAGACGCTTATTTTAAATTTCTATTTACATCTGACAGGAAAATCTTCAATAAGTATTGCAGAAGAGCACATCACAGCATGAAATAGACATCTGAGTGATGAATGTGTGCTATTATGTAGAACAAATCTATAAAGTAACTAAACATAAGTTATCTATTTTATTTGTCAATTACTGTTGATAAATTGAGGAACATTTATGTTGGATAAAAAGTTAATTCAACCTCAACATGTAAATGTAGTGTTGAGCTCATAAATCCCAGAGGTCATGTGAATCTCGTCTGGATGTTACAGGGACAGATGAACAGATGTGTGTTTATCCAGTGGAGAGTGGCTCATGAAGCTGAATGCTGCCATCAAAGGCTTTGAGTGAGTACACTACAGAAATTAATAACAACAACTATTTAAATATGAATTTGTAGTTTATTTTAATTATTGTAATTTCAAACAGAGCTATTACAGCACTTTTCTGATTCTTGATTTCTGTGCATTTGCTGCAGATCTTCTGTGGTGGAGCAGGACCTGCAAGGGAAGATGATGGCGGCATCTGTGAAAAAAAGTGTTTTTGTCTTCTAAATAATACTGAAATCAAATGACATTGTGCTGTTAAAATGACTGCTTTTGTGTTATGTTTGTGCATTTTTGTAGGATCTGAAATGTCAGCAGGCTGGTGTGAGCACTGAGGATGAGGAGCCCAGAGCTGAATCCTGGAGATGGTGCCATGGACGAGACCCTCCATCACTCCACCTGCCCTTATGAGACCCTCCATCACTCCACCAGCCCTTACGAGACCCTCCATCACTCCACCTGCCCTTACGAGACCCTCCATCACTCCACCTGCCCTTACGAGACCCTCCATCACTCCACCTGCCCTTACGAGACCCTCCATCACTCCACCTGCCCTCACGAGACCCTCCATCACTCCACCAGCCCTTACGAGACCATCCATCACTCCACCTGCCCTTACGAGACCCTCCATCACTCCACCTGCCCTTATGAGACCCTCCATCACTCCACCAGCCCTTACGAGACCCTCCATCACTCCACCTGCCCTTACGAGACCCTCCATCACTCCACCTGCCCTTACGAGACCCTCCATCACTCCACCTGCCCTTACGAGACCCTCCATCACTCCACCTGCCCTCACGAGACCCTCCATCACTCCACCAGCCCTTACGAGACCCTCCATCACTCCACCTGCCCTTACGAGACCCTCCATCACTCCACCTGCCCTTACGAGACCCTCCATCACTCCACCTGCCCTTATGATACCCTCCATCACTCCACCAGCCCTTACGAGACCCTCCATCACTCCACCTGCCCTTACGAGACCCTCCATCACTCCACCTGCCCTTACGAGACCCTCCATCACTCCACCTGCCCTTACGAGACCCTCCATCACTCCACCTGCCCTTACGAGACCCTCCATCACTCCACCTGCCCTTACGAGACCCTCCATCACTCCACCTGCCCTTACGAGACCCTCCATCACTCCACCTGCCCTTACGAGACCCTCCATCACTCCACCTGCCCTTACGAGTCCCTCCATCACTCCACCTGCCCTTATGATACCCTCCATCACTCCACCTGCCCTCACGAGACCCTCCATCACTCCACCTGCCCTTACGATACCCTCCATCACTCCACCTGCCCTTACGATACCCTCCATCACTCCACCTGCCCTTACGAGACCCTCCATCACTCCACCTGCCCTTACGATACCCTCCATCACTCCACCTGCCCTTACGAGACCCTCCATCACTCCACCTGTCCTTATGAGACCCTCCATCACTCCACCTGCCCTCACGAGACCCTCCATCACTCCACCTGCCCTCACGAGACCCTCCATCACTCCACCTGCCCTTATGAGACCCTCCATCACTCCACCTGTCCTTATGAGACCCTCCATCACTCCACCTGCCCTTACGAGACCCTCCATCACTCCACCTGCCCTCATGAGACCCTCCATCACTCCACCTGCCCTTACGAGTCCCTCCATCACTCCAGCCGCCCTTACGAGACCCTCCATCACTCCACCTGCCCTTACGAGACCCTCCATCACTCCACCTGCCCTTACGAGACCCTCCATCACTCCACCTGTCCTTATGAGACCCTCCATCACTCCACCTGTCCTTACGAGACCCTCCATCACTCCACCTGTCCTTATGAGACCCTCCATCACTCCGCCTGCCCTTACGAGACCCTCCATCACTCCACCTGCCCTTACGATACCCTCCATCACTCCACCTGCCCTTACGAGACCCTCCATCACTCCACCTGTCCTTATGAGACCCTCCATCACTCCACCTGCCCTTACGATACCCTCCATCACTCCACCTGCCCTTACGAGACCCTCCATCACTCCACCTGTCCTTATGAGACCCTCCATCACTCCACCTGCCCTTACGATACCCTCCATCACTCCACCTGCCCTTACGAGACCCTCCATCACTCCACCTGTCCTTATGAGACCCTCCATCACTCCACCTGCCCTTACGAGACCCTCCATCACTCCACCTGTCCTTATGAGACCCTCCATCACTCCACCTGTCCTTACGAGACCCTCCATCACTCCACCTGTCCTTATGAGACCCTCCATCACTCCGCCTGCCCTTACGAGACCCTCCATCACTCCACCTGCCCTCATGAGACCCTCCATCACTCCACCTGCCCTTACGAGTCCCTCCATCACTCCAGCCGCCCTTACGAGACCCTCCATCACTCCACCTGCCCTTACGAGACCCTCCATCACTCCACCTGCCCTTACGATACCCTCCATCACTCCACCTGCCCTCACGAGACCCTCCATCACTCCACCTGCCCTTACGAGACCCTCCATCACTCCACCTGCCCTTACGAGACCCTCCATCACTCCACCTGCCCTTACGAGACCCTCCATCACTCCACCTGCCCTTACGAGACCCTCCATCACTCCACCTGCCCTTACGAGACCCTCCATCACTCCACCTGCCCTTACGATACCCTCCATCACTCCACCTGCCCTCACGAGACCCTCCATCACTCCACCTGCCCTTACGAGACCCTCCATCACTCCACCTGCCCTTACGAGACCCTCCATCACTCCACCTGCCCTCACGAGACCCTCCATCACTCCACCTGCCCTTATTGCCTCAGATTGTGAAGCACAACACATCACGCAACAACCTCAGGCACGGCTCACCTCGGGCGGTCAGCTGATTCATCAGAATAAAGCTGCAGAATGGGAACTGCTGTGTTGAGATGGCAGAAGGATGTGGGGTTCAGCGCCTGTAGCCTACATACATGATTGTAGTTTGAATAAAGCTTTGTTTCATGTGTTGACTTGTAAATGCATTTGTTTATTGTGTGATGGTGACTTTCATTCATTCTTTTATTAATTTATTAATATTTCTCATTGTTGTCAGTAAATAAAATAATTATTTAATTAATGCTTTATTTAATTGTTTGAATGAAAATGTAGATATGTTCACTATATACACATCTAGAGTGTATTCAATCATGCATAGCTGTGTCATATGACATACATTACATTTTGTTTTATTGAATTATATAATTTTCAGTAAAAAGTAATATAATTAAGTATTGGTCAGCATTTATCGTTTTGGGGTGGGATAGCAATGCAATTCATTCTGGGGTAATATTAATTTTTAATATTAATGATACTTACATTTTTCGAGTATAAAATCAACAGTTTCTTCCAAAGGTGAATCTTCGCACAGCTGCCCTTTGTGCAGACATTACAAACACTGAGGAAACCCATTCTAGGTAAGGCTGTCGAGTTACTGATGTTATAAGGTGTATAATTATATTATATATATATATATATATATATATATATATATATATATATTATATATATAATGGGTTTGCATAGGCTACATAATATGAGATTTTTTACACAGGAAAAAAGAACCTACAAGGTTGAAAATCTTAATATATATTTTCTAAAATAATTCATTATAATACATTTAAAAAAATGCATTTTTTGTTATTTATAGGCCTGAGGGATGAAACGAGAGTTAGATTTAACAAGAAAAAGAGGAAAACATAAAGCAGCTAGCCGGATGAAAATGTTTAGATATAAAATAAATAAATTAACAACATATTCAAGAGATGACAATTTTGGGATTCCGTAATAAAAATAAATAATATTGTTAAGGATAAAACGGTGGGTCACATTAGTAGGGTAGGGTTAAATATAAGAACTTAAATCAACCCTAAATGTATTCACAAAATAAATGGGCAGCAGTTTCTTCAAAAAGACCACAAAATGAGCAAGTTTAATCAATATCAAGATATTTACAGATAGATTAATTAAACGTGTCGTTCAAATCTTTTAAGTTGTTGCGCGTGTGATAACGCGTCGTAGTAGGTCACATGATAACGTCAACATGGCAGATGTCCGGTTTGCATTCATACTCAACGAGATCTGGCTATAAAGTACCTACTCTTTTAGCGCTCGTTAAAGAGCAACTTGCAGGTTAGAAGACCCAACAAGTCAATGTATAGAAAAATAATGTAGGAACTAGATTTTCTTTAAAAAAAACTTATAAATACGCTACAGTGGCTTCTGGAGTCGTTTTTGTGAGAAAATTTTACTTCCGCATCTGAAAATGGGCGTGACGGGCGTGACGTAGCACGAGGGAGAGCGGTCGATTCAAACAACAGGGAAATATGGATTGCAGTGATATTTCGGACGCTGAGGAAATTGTTGACGGACCACATCCATACAATTATGAGCCTGCTAGGCTGCCAAAGAGAGCAGGGACGGGCCAGGATTAATGTTAGACATAACATATTGGAACTTACAATAACAGAAACTAAGCTTTGATCAGGCGTTTGTCATGCTCATTAATATCCGCCCAGACTAACGTTACATGATATAACTTAGCGGTTTCTTATCGAGAGACAGAGAGATATTTATTCCTGCTAACATTTTTTGTTCCATAGGTGCTTGTGTGGGAAATGCGAGGCAATGTTTACAGCTGAGGAAAGTCAGTGTTGCAGGGATGCATACTGGGCCTTTGTGGAAAATGCCAAACTTCCATGGTTGCAGTTAGTGTTACTACAGTAAAGCCATGGTGAATGTTGCTGATCTGTGGACACTGGATAGTTCGTTCATTCATTGTACAATGTTTATTCCTGGTTTCCACGTCAGCGCTGTTCGATCCGTTAATAACGGAGAAATGTGAATATTTCTCACTAAATCTCGCAGCGATGTTATTACTTCAGTGGCGAACTCAAATGCTTTATTTACTGGATCTCGCAGTTACAGTGTTGCTTGATCAGGCTCGCGCTGCACTGGTCCAAACTGATAAACGGTCCACACAAACACAATAACGAATAGCTCAGTTTCGTTCCGCTTACATTGCATTTGCCAGTTGATGTTGTGCTCGCGCCTACATCCGGCGGGAGAACCCGAAGATGCGTGCACTGAAGGAACCGCACCAGCTCTGAGTCTCACCCGGTTCTTACTTCGGTATCCCATGTTGAACTCCATCATATCGCCGGGACGATAATCCTCCGATCTGAAGTGAACGCTACACACGACCGCGTTTCCCGAAGCTGACGCGGAAGAGAAATCCCGTCTCTTCACCTCTGCACAAACCGCACCCAGGCACGAAAGATATAGCACCGTCCTTTTTCTTGTTAGGAAACCGGTGGACTCGATGTCCTGACAGGCTGGAGTTTTTGCAAGCTCCACAAACACAAAAATTTACCATGACGATGATAAATTGAAATACAAAAACTAGTGAAAACACACTGACTCACAACCGTTCTTACTGAATACCAGCCTACTCTGCACCGAGCTGGCAGAGCACACACACATCTCCCTCGTGTGACGTAAAATGACGCGATGTTGAAAAAAAGCGGTTGGTACGAGCAGTCAAAGAAACGCTCACTTTATCTACTAAATTGGTGTCATTATGTCGTTTTAAAACATTTTAAATCCTGCATTATCTTTTCATATGGTATTTTCATACACGGTTATATATTCATTTCGATTTTTTTTTTACCTGCAAGATGCTCTTTAAGTAGGGGAGCGCGGGGCACAACCATAGACAGTAAAGGGCACAACCTAACGCGGGGTTAGTTGTAACACGCTTGTTTTAAATACTTCCGCACATGCTTGGATGACGGAACTTTGTTTATTTACTAGTTGCCATATCAACACTATATAGAAAAAAAAAAATCCGCCACATTTTTTTTTTTTTGGAAGATATCCATAGACATTTATTAAACCATAGCAAAAGTAAATTTCTTACTTAAGTTAATTTTTCATCTCTATTTTTGTGTTTATTTAAAATAAGACAAATCTGATATTATTTTAATCTCCAAGATGTTATTTAACAGTTGAGATAGTTCTTTAATGCTTCGCTAACTAGCAGAAGACACTAGCAGGGTTTAAATCCCAGTTGTGCAGGCGGGGGCATGTTGTAACACTGCGTTACAATGTGCCCCTATTAGAAATATGCTATTATATTCCATACTTTTATTAATTTTATTGAGAAAACGTGAGAAAAAGGTGAATAAAGACTGAGAGTCAATGTCCAGAAATTACTAATTATTTATTTGTTTTGAACTATGTTGTATAGCTGTGTTTTCATGTGTTCATAGTCAAAACTCAAAAATGAGTTTCTATTTAATTATTAAAAATTGCCATTATTTTATATGAAAAAGTTTTTTAATTGTATTTTATTTAGAAAATATTTTAGTTTGTTTTGTATATTTTTTTTATTAGATCAGATAACATTTTAAGCTGTCATATGGTCATGTTACAATGTGCCCCTCACATGTTACAATGTACCCCACCTATGGGGCATGTTGTCACATTTCACTTCCATTCTTTCGGGGTATATCAAGAAAAAAGTATAAACTGTATTAATAAAGCAAAAACACATAATTGTACTAGACATGTGGGAAATTAATGTGGGAAAAAATAAATACTCTGAACCATAAGTGGATTTACACAAACTGAGAAAGTCAAAAAGTGTTAGGTTGTGCCCCGCTCTCCCCTACTTATTGAAATTAAGTACCTACTCATTGAGTATGCGGTTTCGGACGCAGCCATAGACTGTAAAAAAAGAAAGAGGTTTTCTTCTTTGTTTTCTGATGGATCGCAACAAAACGTACACATTACCGCCACCAACTGTGGAGCATAAACCAACAGCTACTACAACACAGGTGATACTAAATAAACCAATCAAAATCCTCTGGAAGTTTGTACAGCCCACTTGCGGCTGAAGCTCCACTCACTTGCTGCTACCCACCCATTTGCAGCTGGCTCCGACCTCCGTTTACCCTACTCGATTATCCCGGCAGTTAGGACATCGCACAAGATTTGTCATCAACACAGAAAACATTTCATCATTGGATAGGTTTTGTTTAGTTTATTGAAAGTGTTTTTTTATGTCAGCTGAATGGGCGGAACGCTTTTCAGAGAAGAAGGCAAGGTAAAAAAGTTTTTTTTTTTTTTTGCACAATTCACACCCAGCGGTAGCCTAATTCAGGAAAAAAATATCCGAATGCTCCACGTGAAACTTCGTTCTTCCGATCTTTTACCATTGTGTCAATTCTCAATTGATTTAGATTAATAAGCTCGAGGGAGTGAGAGAGAGAGCAAGACAGTTTGAAGACGCGCGCGCGACCGGGCCTCTCTCTCTGCTCGTTCTTTCAGTAATATGCGATTTTCCTCAGACATACTCCCAGATAGCAAAATTGTTCCGGGCCTTTTATGGCCCAAACACTGTTCTTAGTTTTGGCAAACATACCGCGCGGAATGCAGGCCCAAAACCGGCCCAAACAGTTTTGCCAAAAGCATGCCAGAAAAATGCCAATGCCTTACCAGACGAGAGCCAGAAGACCCGAAATTGGCCCATATTCATGCCATAATATCGCCATTGAAAAGCCAGATGTCTCCCGAGCACAGGCCACAACTCTGCCAGATTATATTAAACACTAATTTGGCCCATATTTAATATCTGCGCCCAACAGCAACCATGCAATTCAAAGATAAATCAAACCAGGAAACCATAACTGCTGAAAATTAGTGTTTATTTTCAATCAACATAAACATATGACCTAAATAGGTTAACATTTACAATTATTCATTTTTTTTATACAAATAAAATGTAAGAAAATGAAATCTAAAAACATTTATAATACAAAGCATGGTTTTAGAAATCACACTAGTAAAACCTTGAAACCATGTGTAAACCATGAAAGACCACAAACTTATGAACGGTAGTGTATGTTAAAGTGTGGCCAGAAACGGGCCAAAGTGGAACGTATATGTGTGTGTGTGCCTGACTTTGTGTTAATGTGTTAAGTGTTGGTGGGTGGCTGGTGGTGGAGGACTGTGCTTCTCCTCCTCCTACCCCCCTCTCGATCGCCAGCCAAATACAACCAACGCCTCAACCATCGCTCCACCTCCTGGTTCGTGGATTCTCTGTATCCAGGATTTCTCCGAATGGCTTCTAGACACAAACAAATAAAGATATCATGGCAGGTTTCAGAGTTTTAATATAAGACTTAAAGACAAAGCAACGGATAAAATTCACAATATATTTACAAGCGGAGTTATATTAATAAACAACCTGATGCTTCCGAGCTTTATAATGGCAGTGGATTGCAACATCAGTTTGAAGCTCAAAAGTCTATCCATCATAAAAGTACTTCACACAGTTCTGAGGGGTTAATAAAGGCCTTCTGAAGCAAAGCAATGAGTTTGTAAAGGTTTAAATTTTAATATTTTTCTTACATGAAGTAAAATTACTAGCTTCCGGCCAAAAGAACAATAACATACAGATTTTACTCTAAAGCGCAACTTACGCAACGTACTGCTGATATTTACTACGCCATGACACACTACGCTAGTTCTGACGTCATAAGTTGCGTAAGTTGCACTTTGAATGCAAGTAGACTGCATGGCCGTTCGGCCGTAAGCTAGAATTTTACTTTGTGATGTGTTAAAATATGGATATTTTTCTTACACAAACTCTTCACTTCAGGAGGCCTATTTTAACCGCTCAGAGCCGCGTGGAGCTCTTTTATGATGGATAAATGCACTTTTTTGAGCTTCAAACTGATCCACTGCCATTATAAAGCTGGGAAGTGTCGTTTTTTTTTTTTTTTTTTATATCTCAGATTGTATTTGTCTGAAAGAATGGCTTGGAGGTAAGTAAATCATTGGGTAATTTTCATTTAGGGAAGAATTTACCTTGTACAATTAAGCAAGGTGTGCCTTGTAGGGTCTCTCTCTGGATATCAGCAGCTGTGGCAGAGGGTTAGGGAATAAAAAATGTAAACATTACCAAATGTATTACACAACAAATACCAATTACAAATCTATTATTTATTATTTTAATATTCCATACAGTCTGCCAGGCAGCCACATATAATTTGAGACAAACAAAATGGTTAACTTGATTTTAATACTACTGATAATGTGCTGCCTTCTCTGAAGACAAAGAGAGCTCTGAAAGCCTTTCAACAGAACCCAGGATCCGAAAAAATATTTAATGACGATGCTGGTTGGTTTAAGTTGCGCACGCGCAGTTTATTTTAGATAAAGATAGCTTACATGTGCTTTTTCACCCTGGACTGGTTGGCCAAGCACAAAGTAAAGTTATAACATCTGAACATACCAGATGCTATATTCAGCTTTTATCACAGTTAACTATATAACGTTAGTTAACTTACAGAATTAAATGAAGATACCAACATTGTCATTTAATTAAAGCCCATATTTCAATCTCGTTATTTGAAATATTAATTAAATTAAAATCCTGGTATCTTCATTTAATTCTGTAAGTTAACGTTATTCAGTGACCGTAAAATCTACAAGCTATAACTTACGTTTATGCTAGTGTGCAAACCATCACGACTTCAAGACGCCCACAAGACAGCAAAACAGAAGTCCTAGCAGCTAATAACATTACAATAGCCTGTCCGGTAGCAAGTGCAATCAATGCAATAATAACCTGAGCTAAGGAAGCTTACTGCTACCGGGCTAACGTTACTATTTTTACATTCTGGGCTAACGTTATTTGAGCTATCGTCATTGTGGTGGTTTTCCATTAACGTTACGTTACAAGCTCAGCTCGACTCGATTATACTCACCATGTTTGTGTTTCCATCGTGAATGTATATTGTCTTGTACCTGATGTGGTAACGTTACCTTTTTCCTTATGGACTGAAGACGCCGCCACTTCACCGGGGTCAGTTTAGGTTGTTTACCGGGAGTGAGCGAGTCGAGTCGGGGCGAGTTGAGCTAACGTTATAGGGATCTAACGTGTCTAGCTAATGTCACTGAAATATACCAAACGAAAAATTGTCAATATCTCGTACCTTTACACCTGCATGTAGTTCCTTTTCCGTGTGGATTGAGAAAGAAGACGGCATTTCACCGCGGTCAGTTCAGGTTGTTGTTTTTAGTCGACTCGGGGCGAACGTCACTGAAGCTAATGTCACTGAAATATACCAAACGAAACAATCAGCAGCACTCACTCATATCAACGGTATTAATATATCCATATACTTATATAATAGATTTCATGTTAACGTTTCATACCTGAGATGTGTTCTTCTTCCAAAAATGTTGATTCTCTGGTAACGTTACCGTTGGCCGCGCAATTTCAAAATTCAAACAGCAGCTATCCCACAGTGCTATGCGGTGCCTGTAAAATAATGCGTCTACAGTGTAGTTAGTTACAATAAAATTACAGGACTGTCCATAAATTTCCCATCATGAATTTGCATTTACAATATAAACATGAATACAATATGTTGTTGTAAAATTTATTGTAAAAATTACATAAATTGCTAACAGTGTATAATTTATATAATATATAATATATATATATATATATATATGTATATATATATATATCTTCTAATAAAACTGGAGAGGAAATACTTGTTTAAGTCATTTCACAATCACCCCCACACCAGCAACTGAAAAATACGTTAAATCTGGCATGTTTCATATTTGCCAGAAGAGAGCCATAAAATAATGCCCCTCCCTCCACCACCTCCTGCTGCGCCACCACCGATTCCGGAACCCTTCAGGGTTGCCATCCATTTGCCAACATCGAACACAAACCAAACAAATGCCAGAAGAATCCAGAAAAGGCCCAGAAGATTTTGCTATCTGTTTTCTCCCACACAAAAACATAATTTTATTCCAAATATGGAAAATTCCGCGAAATTCCGCGTTGACACTAGATTCCGCGTTAATTTGCCAATTCTGCGATTCCGTCCGCGATTCCGTGATCGCGGAAATTATAGGGTCCTACACAGCTGTTCCACAATTAGCCGGATTCACTGCATGACAATGATCACGTGTGTTTCGTGTTTATTCGAACACCTTTAGTTCCTCTAAAGCTCTCAAATCAGTTTTTTTTATAACAGTAAACACTGTTTTCATGTCGTTGCGATGTTATATTGTGTCATGTTTATCAAATTAAAACTGATTAAAAAACGTAGACTCCACTTCATTGATAGTAGCTTATGTTGAACTTTATTCTTTTTCAAACAGACGCTGTATGAAGCAGTACATAAAGTATTGAATGAAAATGTCTCTGAAACATCTATTATTTTGGCAAATATTGCATTTATTTCACTTCAGCTCTGGTAAAGTATGCAAACACCAAGTGAGCGGTCACTGCGGGAACCAGAAAGTGTCCGACTTCACGTATCCGTTTGCAGCTCCACCCCGCCGGCACGCGGCTACTCTCGCCGATCGGGTGCATCCAGCCGCAGCCGATGTCCAACACACCTGAAATATTGAACAGAGGGCAGGGTTTTACTTTAACGCTCCTCCTGTCCATCTCAGCTCAAAGCAGACGGTTTAAGGAGTGGTTAAGCCATCAAACTGACGTCATCAGAAAAGAAACGCCATTTCCAGACCAGAAGTCGCTTTTCAGACTTTGGTTAAAGATAACCATGGCCAACAATTTTTCCTGTGTATTAACTTGCACGGATTAATTGTTCACCACAAGACTAGTAATATGCGCTAACAAAGTAAATAGGGTCAATTTTGATTTCATGTCGACTCTAAAATAGCTTTCATCAATTTCTTGTAAAGAAAACCAAAAGTTTACAGTATCACCCAAAGCTCACAATGCCATTCAGAGTTCACAAGAGATAATTTCTCGTTATCTAGGCATAACACAGCATGGTACAAAGTGCATGCTCTCTCTCTATGATGTCGTAAAAGTTAAGACGTTCATCCGTATGTGTGTGTGTGTGTGTGGACAGATGCTTGAAAATATTAGGCTAGAAATATCTAATAGTGAATTAATAACTAAATTAGCCTAAATAAAAAATGTAAAATTTTAAAACGTTGCACATGTGTATTCTCATGCGTTGCGGAGTTTTAGGTGGACGGAGAATCTATTTCTCATTCATGTGCTTTGCGGGACAGCGTAAGAGATAGGCTATTGTTAGCTAAAAACTAAACAAAAGTTTATGTTAAAAAGTTTTGCTTATACTAATCTATTCGTTTGATGTATTTTTTAACTGTTGTTGTTGTTGTTGTTTGATATGTTTAATGCTCACGTTTGACACATTGTTTAAAAAACATAATTTACCATTTTTCTGGTATCTTTAAAAGTCGTTCGTGAAAGACATTCTATAACTTTAAATGATTTAACGTTGACTTTTTTTGTTTTTAAGTTTTTTAAAAAAAATCTGTATGTGAAGGAAAACATTCTAACTTGTTTTACATTATTATGATAACTTTTTATATACACCTTTGTATTTTAAAGGTGTGTATCATTTTAAAAAGTTATTAAAGTTGTACGTGAGAGTGAACATGTCTGTGAAAAAACTGTTTGCTACCGCTTACGTTTCACGGTTTTAAAGTTTAAAGCACATAGTTTTGAACAGATTCATTATTTTTTACTCCAAAACGCATTCTCAAACAATGATCATATTTCTCCATTGGGTTAGGTGGATTATCCTATCGAAGAGTGAATAAATCAGTAAGTTAGTGAATATTTGTTAACTTCACTAAAAGTCCAAAACTAACTAAAACATGAGTTTTTTTTTTTTTTTAAACAACTATTATTTTTATAAATGTTATTTAGTGTAGAATAATTATAAATAAATCTAGTGATAAGGTGGGCGGAGACTCGGCTTCACACACTGATCTAGCCTATAGCCTACCTAAACTGCATGTTTCTACCGTCGAGTGATGTATCATATGGAACTTAAAACTAAACTAAACTTTAGTAGCATATTGTATTTTAGTTGATGTTGTTTTGAACGTTTTTTTAAATCTGTATGTGAAGGACCACATTCTAACTTTTTTCAGATAACGTTGTAAAATGTAGCCTACGAATACTAAACCATTGCATTTTAACTTTATACAGTGTTTTTAAAAAGTTTAAAACAAAACTTTTCTTTAATTAAAAAACAACTCTCTGATCTGTAACCCAATACATTGCTTCACTTTTTTAAAAGTTTAAAGCACATCGTTTTTAATGTTTTAACATTTTACAAATGTATGAACGCTAAAGACACGGGTCGAATTAGAATTCACACGGGTCAGCCTCAGAAATAGGCCACAAACATTTGGGTATATCCATTCCAAAATCACTGCAAAGTATGTAAACGTAATCCTCTGGGTGATTTTTTTATATAATCCACGAGAAGACGGTAGCCTATCTTGTTCCCATCGTAATTCCAGACCACTCCGCAATGAAAACCGGTTCACTTCCATCATCTTTCAAATCTCTCCATACTCCTGTATAAAATAAAATCCAATCCCTTTGTGTAAAAAACCAAATCAGGATCCTCTGTTGTATTCGTTGTGAATCGCTCGTCGTTATCCAGTCTGACTTCTCTGTTGATTTTGTCATAAACCTCCAGACAAGTGAAAAGTATAATCCATACGATCCATGTGCATCTTTTTTTCGCGGAGCTACAGTCAAATCCTCCATAGCCTCAGTAATCCTTCTAAATCACAAGTATTTCTTAACGTGAGTTTGCGCTCCTTTTTAAACTCTGTCACGCTGAGGGAGGGGGTTCCCCCGTGAGTGATGTCATTTTTAGGGATGTCCTTAAATCGAAATTGACCTCTCAGCTTTGAGAGGGGTGTGTTAGTAGGTGTGGTCTCTTTGACCCCTTACACACTTGTTTCACTGTCATTTGAGTTCGGACATTGCAGCGACCGGTCGTGTTTTTGTATTTGGGAGTGGATAGGAGCCGTGGGTTTTTCCCACACTCGCACCTGTTGTGGGTGGGATAGGGGGCGGGGTTTGCGTGAGTCTCTGTGCAACCTTCAGAAAATGTCACTCCTGACAGACCTCTGGACTGTGTGGACATTTTTTCACTTTGCTCCAGAAAAATTACACAAGGAAAACACTTTTGTCTTTAAACTCTGAGTTTTTAACAATTCGGTATGTAGAAACGAAAGACTTTTTAAACTAGTTTGTGTTTTATGTAAAAGTTTGACAAAATACTATGTGAAAGTTAAATGCTTATAAGTCAACATTTTAAAAATGATCTTTTTGTAAATGAAAAAAAGTTGTTTTAATGTTTTAACATCTTGAAATAACACTAACTCATTTTTTAATAACTCTTTTAGAGAAAAATTATCTTTTTGTAAATGAAAAAGTTGTTTTAATGTTTTAACACCTTGAAATAACACTAACTCATTTTTTAATAACTCTTTTAGAGAAAAATTATCTTTTTGTAAATGAAAAAGTTGTTTTAATGTTTTAATGTTTTAACACCTTGAAATAACACTAACTCATTTTTTAATAACTCTTTTAGAGAAAAAAATAATTTTAACTTATTCCACTGTTGTTTTAACGTTTTAAAAGTGATGAATGTACATCTGTCTTCTTTAATAAATAAAAACACTGATCTCACACTCTGACTATGTTTTTATTGTACATTTCTTTAAAAGTTTTAATATACACTGTTTAGAACTTCTGTGCGTGGGAAATTTTCCCACGCTTCAGATGTTCAACCCATAAGGAGGCGTGACGCTAGTCCGATTTTCCCACGGTGTACGTACAGCCCATAAGTGGGAGGAGCTAGCGTGGGAAATCCCCACGTCAAAAAGGGGGCGTGGCTTAGAGGGCCATAAATCACTCAAAAGTGACACATTCATTGTGTCCAAATTCAGGGTCTGCATCCTCCTTAGGATCCTTCCTACCCGGTTGAAGGAGGAGGGGTCCTCCGACGACCGCAAAACCCGGAAGTCGGTGTTTGTGAATTTGGACAGCCTACCCTTCTTTCAGTTCCCTCCCTTACCCGTTGCTCATATCCTGTCGCCTAGCAACCGTGACAGCGCTATGCAAGAAGCGGGAAAATGGACAAACAAAGAGTTATTCTCCTCATTTTAATTCTTTTGGAAGAAATAAAGCAATTAAATACATTAAAGAGAGAGTACATTAATTTTGTCGGAGAGTTTTTTATATCAGACTACAAGACAGTCATATCCAGGTAAGCCATTATAGCCTATTTTTATTTATGTTTTCAAGTATTCTGCTAATTTCCCTTACAAATTCATTGAGCCGAAGCATAAACTTTAGCTTGTTTTGTCAGAGAAACTCTATCTATCTATCTATCTAATGATATATATATATATATATATATATATATATATATATATATATATATATATATATATATCAATAATATGTATATAATTATTCATGTAATATGTATAATGTGCATTAAGTAATTAAATAATTAAAAAATTAAAAAATGAGTTTTGATATTTAAATTTGTCTTAAGGTAGAATAATGCTTTTATCTGTTAAACACTTATTCTAATGTGCAAATTATATTATGTATTTGTTCTCTACTTTTCCTTAACCAGACCAGACCCCGTTACTGCAGGATTAACCTGAGTGTCCCAGTTTTGGACCGTTTCTTCAGCCAGGAAGATCCCCGACCAGACTTTCGGCTGAGCAGGGAGTCTCTGGCAGTGTTGCAGAACCTCCTGAACCAGGAGAGAAGACATGGGTGGGGTGCTACAATAGAGACCCTGGTGTTTCTCTTCTGGTTGGCCTGTGGAGCATCCTACAGGGTGGTCTCAAGAGTGTTTGGGATGCCCCGGTCCACCGTCCACTACATTGTCCACCGAGTGACTGAGGAGGTGGTGGCCATTCGCCACAAGGTCATCTTCCTCCCGAAGACCCCGGAGCACCTGGAAGAAGTGTCCCGCGGGTTTGCAGGGCTGGCACGCCACAGAGCTTTTATCAAAGCTGCAGGTGCCATCGACGGCTGTCACATCCGCATCAAGCCTCCGAGCGGCCCTGATGGTCAGTGCTACAGAAACAGGAAACTGTTTCCATCCATAATCCTTCAGGCTGTTTGTGACCATCAGGGCCGCTTCATCGATACGTAAGTGGGCTGGCCTGGATCGGTGCATGACTCCAGGGTGCTCCGCCACAGCCCACTGTACGCTCAGTCATCCTACCCTCCTCCAGGGCATTTCATCTTGGCCGATGGAGGATATCCATGCCTCCAACGGCCTCTCCCCCTCATCACTCCTTACAAGAGGCAGGTGCAAGGTGTGGGAGCCCAGCGCTTTAACAGCCATCATTCCAGGGCACGCTCCATTATAGAGCGTGCTTTTGGAATGATGAAGACAAGGTTCCGGTCCATCTTCCTGCAAGCGCTGGAGGTGCACTACACCTTTGTTCCTCATGTAAGTTACCAGCCAGTGTTATATTAAATAATTTTTTTTCAATATCACAATATACTAAATTTATATATGCTATTGCAGGTTGTGACAGCATGCACCATCCTCCACAACATCTGCCTCAGTGCCGGAGACGTGTTGGCACCTGAGGATGAGCCTGAGGACGATGTGGAGGAAGATGAGGGGGAGGCTGACATGGAGGCCGTCAGCGGTGCTCAGTGGCGGGACCAACTCTGTGCTGAGGTGTCTGCCCTGGAGGTTGTACCACCAGGTCATGACTACCTTTAACAAGCAAGTAAACAATAACTTTAATATCTTATTTAAAAAGTACTTTGTCATGAAAGGATTGGATTCAATTTCTCCTGTTTACATATTTATTAATGCATGTTGCAGATGTGACAGCCGTTGATTGAGTCACTCTGCAAACCCTGCTGGTGGACGATGTAGTGGACAATGGGAGGAGACATCCTGAAGCTCTCTGCAGACCACCCTGTGATGTTTCACTCGCCAACCAGAGGACCAGCCACGGATCCCTGCTGCACTCCATCCATGTCTCTCATCCTTTCAGCGGCTCCAGCAACACTGCCAGGGACTCCCGTTGTAATTAAACATAAAAATGGTCCAATACCTGGTCACTCAGATTAATCCTGTAGTGATTTGTTAAAATCTGTTGTCCTGTAAATAGTTCTCTAAATAGTTTCTGTATGTTCTTGAATTTTGTTACCTCAATTTTGTTTTCTGAATGTTATTAAATAATTATACACTTAATTTTCTTTACAAATGTTCCTTTTACTTTGAAAAGTATGGAAAATAAAAAAGAAATACAATGAATGAGAAGTATTTCTTTCAAACAATTTATTTCAAACAACTGAAGCTAACAATGGAAAAAATGTAATCCCTCCCACCCCAAGAAAAAAAAAAAAAAAAATTATTCGGGGACCCAACGCTCCAGAATGGAGAAGAGCCGGTCCATCCTCTCCCTGCTCTCCTGTGCCCTCCTCTCTTCAGCCTGTGCCCTCCTCTCTTCAGCCTGTGCCCTCCTCTCTTCAGCCTCTCTCTGCTGCCTCATGTCCTCCCTGATGAGGTCTAACAGCTCCTGGTCACTGTCCCTTCTCCTCTTCTTCGCTGCTGGCTGCCTATCTCCTTCCCTCTCTTCTTCCTCTCTCTCCTCTTGGCTCCTCTGCTGCACTTGGCCCTGGAGTGTCCATAGGGATGGAGGCAATAAGGACAGGGGGGCAAATTGAAGGCCTTTGTCCTAAAACCTCATCCATTTGGACAAACCAGGGCCAAGTAGCAGCAGTGGGCTTCCCACTCACTCCCTCTCCTGACCCTGGATACTTGCATTCCTAAAGACAAGTAAAAATCTAAACTGTTCACAAAACATTTAAGCTTAAACCTAGGATTTTTTTTAACTGTTACTAACAAAAATATTATTTTCTATATATGGACATACTTTATATTTCTTTTTTAAATTGTCCCACTTTTTCTTTGCTTGGGCTGGTGTCACTTTACCAGACAGGCCCATCTTCTCCAAAACTATCCGAATGTAGGAGAAAAAGAGAAAATATTGGAATTGTGTTAATCACAGATATCAAAACGACAATTGTGGAACAATACTGTACAGAATTATACTACAAAAGGACAAAACAAGAGAAGTAAGAAAATGTTTCAGCTGTTTAATGACTGCAGGAAATGTTATCTGTACTGCACAAAACAAAAAGAAACAAAACTGCCTTGATATTACAATGGGATTTCTAAATAGATTTATTCCTGTACCTCCATCCCACAGTGGCAGAGTTCTTTGCTCTGGTGAAGAGTTCATCGTTCTCTCCCCGGAGCTTTATAAACACTTCTGTCTGCTCTTTCGTCCCTAGAAGCGTTAAAAACAGCTTCAATCACTAACAAATTAGCTGTGTGTAAGGGGATATTCACACAGGCAGTAAGGAAGAAGCTAGTTTACGAAAGTAATGTTTTTTTTTTTTTACATATAAACGTACAAATGTAAAAAAAAAAATGCTTAACGCTAAAACAAAATGCCTAACTAGACAACCAACTAACTAAACAACCAACTAACTAGACAACTAACTAGACAACCACTGAATAAAATATTTTTTTTTGAAAAGCCAGTTTTTAAAAAACTTACATCGAAAAGCATACTCCTCTCCCGCTCCGCTACCGCTCGCTTCGTCCGCCATTACACTCTGCCGAAAAGAACTATGGGATAGGTAGGACGGGAAAGGATCCACCACACCCATCCTTCCAATTCGGGGAAAAGGAGGACGTATTTGTGGGCCGCATTTGAAGGATCCTACGAATTTGGACAGCCTTCGTCGCGGCGCTGTGACGTAACATCCTTCAAATGAGTACTCCGAAGGATGTAGACCCTGAATTTGGACACAGCCATAGGGTCCCTCTATACTCTCTCTCTTATCTTACCTACTATACTATCTCTGTAATATTGCTCCTCTCTGTTATTAGTGATAACTAACCCTTAAACACAGGGGTCGTCAAGTTCGGTCCTGGAGGGCCGGTGTCCTGCAGTTTAGCTCCGACCTCACGACCTCCAGGAACAAGTTTGATGACCCCTGTTTAAACATTAACTTACCTGATACGAGGAGTGAGAGCTTGGCTGCTGATCCGCCATTTCGGCGCCTGTGGTTCAGCTGCTTTTCCTTTGAAACACTCTGTGTTGTAAAAAGTACTGTATAAATAAAGGTGACTTGACTTGACTAGGTTCTTTAGAATCTCTTTATTAATTGCAAAGAAATAATCTTCGTTTTTATCTTCGTTAATGTTAAATTGTCAGCTGGCTTCTCCTTCCTTACCTTCAGTTGTGGTTTATCATGAGCTCCACCACACTGTTGAAAAAGAAAGTCATTCAATATATCACTTTCACTCTGCTTAACAAATGTTTCAGCATAACTGCAACAAAATTGCATATTTTGTTAAATGATAAATCAATTCAAATTCCATCACCTCTGCTCTGTCAGCTTCTCCTGGTTCTCCTGGTTCAGCAGTTTTCGTTCTGGGCTCTTCTCTCACGTCCTCCACCCATGGGTCTGATGAAGGTATAAAAGCACGAAGATCAGACACGGCTGCTTCACTAAATCCCCCCCCAAAAAGATTTTTTTTTCTTGTTAAAATAAATAAATGAAAAATAATACATTTATAAAAAAAATTAAAAAAAAAATTAAAAAAAAAGAACAATAGGGGCCTAATAAACATACTGTAATAATCCATAAGGGCAAAAATAATGTAGGCATCCTACATCAGATTGACTGAATATGCAATAGCATGTTTTAATATTGTTGTTCAATAGTCATTTTTTTAGAGACAGCTTTGCTTGAACACAAGAGAATCTCACATTAAATGCAAAAATTGTGAATCTACTCACTTTTCTGGTACAAAAGCAAGTAAGCTTCCCTAGACCTACATTGAAAAGATTAAAACTATAATCACTTTCATTCTCAGTTGATTAAGAAATGAACAGAGTAATTTGATGTTATTGGCACGTACCTTTTCAGTTTGCTCTCATCAGTCTGAAGGAAAGCAAGAGAACAGTTGAATGAGATTAATCAACAGAAAACAGTGGTAATTTATATATAAAATAATAACACATTACCACTGTGACACGACTGTCATTAAAACGGTACCACTTGTTATCTGTAAAAGATTGGATGACAGCAGTGTAGTGACCGCCAAGATGGCTCCCTGTGTGGTTGATCACAGCATAGAGCGAATACTTCTGCTTCTGAAACAACATGAAGCAGGTTATCACCTAACTTATGCTTTTTGGAAATATATTTGTCTGTATTTCATAGATTGTGTTCTCTAATCCTTACAGCTTGATATAACTTCAATTATGAAATTAATGTGTTTTTATAAAATGTTAAAATGTAAACATATATGTATATATATATTTGTTGTGTTTTTCATTTTTTAGAGAGGAATAGAGGATTGTATATCCTGTACCAGAAATCTTTTCAATACATTTCAACAAATAAATTTCAATAAATGTTTATATACCTTCATCCTATCATAGCTAAATAAAATAAAAGGGTTTATGGTGTAGTGTTTAGTGGAGTTACATACCTGAAGAGATAAATGAAGTGGAACATCCATGGGGCAATCATTTTTCACAAGCCCCCGTCTATAGTCATACACAAACCTTTTGAGGTGCAAAGGCAGTATTGCTGGATATTTGTGTATTTCACAACTCTGTGTAAAAAAAGTAATACAGTTTTGTTTTTTGTAAGGCAATTTCATTGCAAACCTGTAAAACTGCTTTTATTTTATTTGGAAAAACTTGTATTGTAAAAAGCACTATACAAAGAAATTTGAGACAAGTGTCATTTGAACGCTATTCAGAAGTATACTAGCTTTGGGAATTTGGCTCTTAAACATACATTGAACTTTGTATAGAAATGCAGCAAAAATCCATTTTACCCATTCTGTATCTCTTTTCTTATCGCAAGTATCACAGTACATCTGGTCATCTGCAACTAATTTTGTAGACTCAAAATATTTATTAACTCCATCTGCCTGAAATCAGAATAAAATGTTTTATTATGATCTGCACACAAACCCTCTTTTAACATATAATCGTGAATGCAGAAAGTCATTGAATTTTCCCTCACAAGTGTGAACATTCCATCTCTGATGATTACAGGAATCTGCAGTGACTTGAATGGGCTGTCATCATGGGACTCGTGCTTTTCTGAACATATTCTGATGTTTCTCAGAGTTCCACTAAAGACCTGTTTCAGTTAAATGAATCACAGAGCACACACTATGAGTTATTACCAGAAGATCAACAAGGAAACGTTCTGTTTTTCTGCATTTATACACACTGAATGAACAGAAACAGAAATAGGCTACCTTGGCCAAATCAGGGCCTACTTTCTCTAGGATATCATGGAAGTATTCCACAGCATCCTGCTGCACATATCCTGAAAGAGAATACAACACACTTCATACACACAAACACACTGCAGTTACAACTAAATATTTCATTATATTATATATAATTCCCATCATAAACTTACTCTGTATACCAAGAGACCTGATAATTCCATCAGTTGAGACACTTTTAGCACCCCTGGCCTGATTGCTGAGCTCTTCAAATATTTCCTTTAATGCTGACACTAATATATTATCCGTGTCACTGGGAGCTCTAAAAAATGAAACAACTGTTTTTAATTTCTGTACAATTATTAATTTTAGCCACTAACAATTCAGACAAATCTAGAAGACAAAACCGACAACACCACTGACCCCAGTACTGCCTCTCTGAATGCTTTGGTCATGAAGAGCACCTGCAATGTTGCATTCAAATAGCAGGTTGCACCTCGATTGTCCAAACCTCTATACAAACCTAAGGAGAGGCAGCAACAATTTTAACAAAAGCAATAATCATATCAGTAGTAGCAGTCATACTGGGAACGGCAGTAATTTACTATTGACTTTGATTTTGAGATTATAGATTGTAAAATCATTAAACAAAGTCGACAGCTTCATTACATATTTGTCAAATCCAATCATGAACTTTGGCCTCTAATAGAGTTATTAACAGTATCCTTATATATTATATCTATATAAAATCATTTTGTTGCAGTTTCATGTTTTGCATAGCCATGTTTCAAGTCAAGTCTCAAGTCTAGTTTATTTATAAAGCCCTTTCCACTACAAAGTAGACCAAAGGGCTGTGCAGTACAAAAAAGTCTTAAAAAAACAACAGAAAACCAACAAGTTATAATAAACAATACCTTTAACTATTTAAGAGGTTTTCATTTTATTTTTAAATTACTTATTTTTACATTTCTCTGATGTTTTAAGAAACTGGACAAGTATCTCAACTCACAAGGAACTTGGTTGGTTTGTCTTTTCTTCTTTGGATCCTTTATATGGCTCATGTTAAAGTCCATTGCCACCTGATTTACTTCTTCAACTGAATTACCTGCAGAAAGATACAACTACAACTTAACCTCTCTGTACCACATTTAAATACAATCATTGTAACTGAATCGAATATGTATACACTGTTTTATTAAAAAAAAAGAAAAGAAAAGGGACAAGAAAATACAGCACACAACGAAAGGAATAGGGAACAAAAACTTTATTAGTCTTTATTAGATCCACAACGAACACTCAAAAGAGGAGGAGAAACGGTAACACTTTCTATGAAGCCTGTATTTATACTGTAAGTAGTATGATACTGTGCAGATCCTAAAGGCACAATATGTAAGTAATATAAAGTAATATAAAATATTCAAAAACCACTTGCACAGTGTGATATATGTCATGCAGTTGTGTACTTAAATTATCCCAAAAGTTTATCCCCATTTGTAAATCCAGAGGAATTCCAGTTTTAAATAATGGCTCGTCCCGATTGTCGCCTATCAATGACGTAATATCCGCGCTATCCTCGGTTTTCGCTTATAGAAACCATGGCAACATACGTAGACAAATGCGGACGTGGTGGTTATACAGCATCTGGCATGCAGCTGTTGTGTCGTTCAGTCATCATGGATCATGATTATTAACTGCTGATTACAGGAAATTCCCCCCAAAAATAAACACAGATCCACTGAGGCAAGCAGGCTTTGGGACAAACGGAGTGTGGCAAACAGGACGCGGCCGAGAGCCGTGAGAGAACAGCGCGAGGTCTGGCCCCGTCCACACTACTGCTTTTTCATTTAGAAACGGAGAATTAAAACGAATACGATCTCCGTCCACACCAGCGTTTTAGCTGCGTATTAGAATTGATCTCCGTCCACATTAAAACGACTGAAAACGCGGATCACGTGACCATTCACCAACACTGGGCATGCGCATGCCGGTGTAAACACAACTTCATTGATAAAATTATCCCACCATGCGCTGGTTCTTCCCGGGTTAACCCAAAACCGACGCTCCACAAGGACATTACCCCCTGGCTTTTTTGAACACATTACTCTGCATTATCTCTTTACTCAGCTCCCTCATATAACTGAGTTATGTTTTTGCAATTGCACTTAGGTCTCATCCTCATCCTCATATTCTCGCATTGACTTTTTTCTCACCAGTAATTCTATTATATCCAATATTTCCGAATCAAATATCCACCCAATAATCATTAGTGATCATGCTCCATTAACATTAAAATTGAATATAACCACTGCACATAAACCCATTTCTAGATGGCGATTTAATACCTCACTTCTACAAGACCACGATTTCAACAGCTACTTTGAAAGAGAGTGGGCTTGCTTTCTAGAGATGAATGACTCCCCGGAAACATCCCCATCTCTTCTGTGGGAAACAGGAAAGGCAGTATTAAGAGGCAAAATAATTTCATATTCCACTTACAAAAAAAAGAAAGAGAAAGAACAACAAGATGAACTAGAACAGAAAATTAAAGAACTAGAAGACATCAACATAAATAACCCAACAGAAGAAACACAGGATATGCTAAGAAAATATAAATCGCAATTAAATAAACTAATTAATATGCATACTCTTGACTTCCGGGTCACGAGTGAACGCTGGCGCGTTTGGCTGCCGCTACTCGCCGGCTTTCTCTGCTTGTTTTGTTTTTCTCAGTACGTTTGTTTTGTGCGCTCCGTCAATCCAAAATGCAGACACTGGACTGAGCCCTATTTCCCTGGAGGCTACTTCGTGCTGGGTAACGTTTTAATTACTGGATTACACTTTGTGTTTTGTGTGACACTTCAAGTTACTTCAAACGGCAGACACTGGACTGAGCCCAGTTTCCCTGGAGGTTTATCTCATGCTGGATTACTGGCTACCGGATCAACGTTTGCTACTGTCACTCGGCCCTGTCACGCATATTGATTAGTACCTAAATGTGGAATTATTATAAATCAATCATCTTGGATTGCTGACTCGAGCAAGACTGCTAGCTAAGTGTTGCCAAACTGACGGGCAGCTGCTGTGCCTCCCCTTTCCCTGTTTTGCTTATGCGAGCCCTCTCAGGAGTGATCCACTAACACTGTTCGCTGGTAAGTCTCTGCTTGCTTGTTCGAGTTTGCTTGAGTTTTGCCTATTTGAACTGCTGTCGCTACTCTTTGGTTTGGCTACCTCCGTTGCTGTTCCCTTGAGTGCAAAAGTGGTTGCCCTGTTGGCTAACGTATTGAGTTTACAGAGGCTAGGTTGAGTGTGTGGCTGTTTGCTGTTGTGTTTGGTAACGTTATGCTTGTTTGGACTGAGCCAGATGGTGCTCAAATCATACCCCCTCCTAATGCATGTAACAATCGTGACGCTGCTCTGGTCTCTTGTCTATGGGCCAGACTGCTTATACTACAGAGAGCCTAATCACTCGAACGGGCACCTCTTTGAATCCGACATGGCATTAAGATACTCGTCATCCTATCTCCATTGCCTTGGAAACAAAGTTTACAAAATTCCAGATGTTCTCCGCGCGCACCAACATCTTGGTCTGCTGCGTCGTCCCAAATATTTACACAGGGGCTCTGGTCGGAAGTTTGCTCGCTTCAACCACACTAACAACATCGATTCACTATGGAGTCTGTCTCGTAGAGAGACGCGGCCTGCTGCGGGGCGAACTGCCGACGTTGAGAACCTACACGCCATAAAACTGTTAAAAGCCTCCTCAGACTACCCTACTTTCAGAAATACCCAGTTTGGTCTGCTTAATGTGCGGTCTCTGAACAAGAAAGCAACTTTTATTAATGATGTCATTACTGATGCTGGTATTGATTTATTTTGTTTGACTGAAACTTGGCAGATACCAAATGATTTTATTACATTGAATGAAGCTACCCCCTCTGGTTATGAGTTTGTTGCTAAGCCACGTTTCACTGGCCGGGGTGGTGGCCTTGCTGTGATCTTCCGCTCATGCTATAGGGTTCTATCAGTGCCTGTCCAGGATTATTTATCGTTTGAATGTCTTGCTCTGAAATTCACTGGTGGGGCACCGCTCCTGTTATTACTTGTTTATCGACCTCCAAAAATGTCTTCTGCTTTTATTAACGAGTTTTCAGAGTTACTCTCATCTGTCAGTCCTATGTACTCATCCATCCTGGTGCTTGGTGATTTCAATATACATGTTGATTCTGGAAACTGTAATTTTGCTGAACACTTTTTAAACCTGCTGGACTGTTTCGATCTCACTCAGCATGTTGACTTCCCTACCCATTCAAGAAGCCATATATTAGATCTTGTCTGCACTGCTGGCATCATGCCAACTCACGTATGTCCCAAAGATCTTTTTGTGTCCGACCATAGAGCCATTATGTTCAAACTTGCTGTTCCTGAGCCTCTCCATCGCCAACGTCCCTCTCGTTCCATCACATATAGGAACACAAAGAACATCAACTCAGCTGCCCTCTTAGACACTCTAAATTCAAAACTCCGCTCAGAGTCATTGGATGTCTGTACTGGCGACTTAGTCCTGATGTACAATACACATCTTGCTGACTCCCTCAATCTTCTTGCAACCCTGAAGACACGCCATGTCTCCTTTACTCAGTCTGCCCCATGTTTTACACCGGAGCTTCGTAAAATAAAGGCGGCTGGACGTCAGCTGGAGCGACTTAGTCGGAAGACTGGCCTAACGGTTCATGCCCTGGCTTACAATGACCATGTCACTACCTACAAAGAGTCTCTTAACCGGGCTAAAACCTTGTATTACACCTCCATCATAGACAAAGGTCGTCATAATCCGAGAGCCCTCTTTTCCACTATTAATAAGCTAACCCAACCAAATAAATCTTTTCCACTCACCCCATCCACTGAACTGTGTTGTGAATTTCTGGTTTTCTTTAACAGTAAAATTAATTTGATATACCAACAGCTTCAAACAACTCACTCCCCCCAAGATGACGCCCCCCCCCCCCCTTCCCCTCCCCTTCCCCCTGTGCTACACTAAACAGGTCCTTCTCTGCCTTTACACCTGTTGACGAACGGGATGTTCATGACCTTGTCACTAAGTCTAGGCCTACCACCTGCCTCTTTGACCCTATGCCGACTGCACTGATTAAGGTCTGCCTTCCTGCCATCTCACCCCTCCTGGTACAAATAATAAATTCCTCCCTTTATTCGGGCTCTGTTCCTGTGCTTCTCAAAAAGGCAGCTATCACCCCTGTTTTGAAAAGGCCTGGAGCAGCCGTTGAGGATTATAAGAACTATCGGCCCATTTCTAACCTACCTTTTCTTGCAAAACTCCTTGAACGCTCGGTTGCAAAACAGCTCCAAGAGTACCTAAATTGTCATGGTTTTTGGGAGAAGTTTCAGTCAGGATTCAGGGCCATGCACAGTACTGAGACTGCCCTTGTGAAGGTAGTCAATGACTTACTATTGGCTGCTGACTCTGGCCATGTCAGTATTCTTATTCTCCTTGACCTCACAGCTGCCTTTGACACTATCTGCCACAACCTCCTACTTTATCGACTGGAGGCGTTACTCGGTATCACTGGTGTTCCACTGTCTTAATTCAAATCATACCTTACTGACAGACAACAGTTTGTTTCGATTGGGAATTACAGATCTCCAAATTCAACCCTGTCACATGGTGTCCCCCAGGGTTCTGTTCTCGGCCCCCTGCTCTTCACAATCTACATCCTTCCCCTTGGCCAGATTATACAACACTATGGTCTCAATTTTCATTGCTATGCTGACGACACACAGATTTACATTCACACCAAACCCGCCAATATACTATCATTATCCAACCTGGTTCATTGCTTAAACGCCATAAACAACTGGATGACTCAAAATTTTCTCAAACTCAATCAAGACAAGACAGAGGCTATTCTTATTTCCACACCCAACATTCTTAAGAAACTTGAAAATGTGCAGGTATCTATTCCTGGTTATTTCACTACAACAAATTCTGAAATTCGAAATGTAGGAGTAATATTCGATCCGACCCTCTCTTTTGAGTCACACATTAAAAATATCACCAGAGCATCTTTCTTCCATCTCAAAAGCATCTCCAAACTCCGCCCCTCCCTCAATTCATCTGCAGCAGAAACACTAATACATGCATTTATAACGTCAAGGCTAGACTACTGCAATGCCCTACTCTACGGCATCCCGGAAAAAACCCTCAATAGGTTGCAGCATGTTCAAAATTCTGCTGCAAGACTACTCACCCGCACACGGCCCTGGGATCACATTACCCCTATCCTACAGCAATTACACTGGCTTCCTGTCCACTATCGCATACACTACAAAAACCTTCTACTTGTCTATAAATCTCTACATAATATAGCCCCATCTTACCTATCTGATCTTCTCACCCCATACACGACCTCACGCACCCTTCGTTCTACTGATACATGCCTCTTATACGTCCCCACATCTCGCCTCCGCACCATGGGCGACAGGGCGTTCAGCGTGGTAGGCCCCAAACTGTGGAATGCTCTGCCACTTGAGTTGCGCCAATGCACAGGTTTATCCACTTTTAAAACTAAATTAAAAACCCATCTTTTTAGCCTAGCTTTCCTGCAGTCCCATAATTTGACTTGATTGATCTGATTTTACACCTTGTGCGCAGTGTATTTCTATGTCTTGTGTGTGCATGATAATATTTTAAACCCTGTATGTTCTTTATGTTTATGTCTTTATATTTCCTTGTCTCTGCCTATCCAAACTGTACAGTGTCCTTGGGTACCTTGAAAGGCGCTTTTCCAAATAAAATTTATTATTATTTTTATTATTATTACTCAATTCCTTATTCACAGACTACGACAAGAACACTTCCATCATAGTAATAAATCTGGTAAATACCTGGCTAATCAAATCAAACACAATAAAGAAAAAACAACTATATCAGTCATTAAGGACTCAGCAGGGACACCCACCAACTCACCAGAAGAAATAAATCAAATCTTTCAAAGTTTTTACAGTAAACTATATTCCCCTGAAAAGAATCCATCCCAGGATGACATAAATCTGTTTCTTAGCAATATCAACTTACCTCAACTTAACAAACAGCAAATAGATACTCTAGAATTGCCTTTATCAGAACAAGAACTTTCTAATGCTCTTAAACACATGCCCAACAATAAATGACCAGGTCCTGATGGCTTCCCTGCTGAGTTCTACAAACAATTTTGGTCTATCTTATCACCACTTTTCATCCGGTTGATATGCGAATCAAAACAAAAATCAAACCTTCCAGACACCATGAACACAGCCACAATTGCACTCCTCCTCAAACCCAATAAAGATCCAACATTACCGTCAAGTTATCGCCCAATCTCACTAATTAACATAGACACTAAAATAATTACTAAAGCTCTTTCCCATAGAATAGAAAAAATCATGCCAACTATAATCCATCCCAACCAAACCGGTTTCATTAAAGGTAGACAAGCATCAAACAATACCCGCAGACTCATAAACCTAATTCACCACTCATCAATAAACAAAAACAAATCTGTCGTAGTCACTCTTGATGCGGAAAAAGCATTTGATAAAGTAAACTGGAAATTCCTGTTTTCCACATTAGAGAGGTTTGGTTTTGGGGAGTCATTCATTAACTGGGTTAAAATTCTCTACACATCACCCTCAGCCACTGTCATTACTAACGGACTAACATCACGCAGCTTCACTCTACACCGGGGAACTAGACAAGGATGCCCACTCTCTCCATCTCTATTCACCATATTCATCGAACCGCTTGCAGCAGCTGTCCGTCAAAACAACTAAATCAAAGGAATTCAAACATTAAACATACACCATAAAATAAGTCTTTACGCTGATGATATATTATTATACTTACAAAACCCCCAAAACTCATTACAAGAAACAATAAAACTCATTGATACCTTTTCAAACATTTCTGAATACTCAATTAACTGGAATAAATCGGCTATACTTCCATTAAATTCCACCAGTGTGGATGTGACATCCCAAACATCACAAATCCCTTTGTGCACCAATTACATCACATATTTGGGAATCAATGTTTCCGCCAAGCTGCCAGAGTTGTTTGCACTCAACTATACCCCATTAATTAAAAAAATAGATGACGATCTTCAACGTTGGATGAAATTACCATTATCAATCATGGGCAGAATATCAGTAACAAAAATGTCTATACTCCCAAAAATAAACTACTTATTTTCAATGATTCCAACACAGCCCACTCGTATCTGGTTCAAATCTTTAGATTCAATTATTACAAAATTCTACTGGAAAAACAAGACCCCAAGAATTAAATTAACAACCCTACAGAAACCAAAATCACAAGGTGGATTAGAGGCGCCACATTTTTATAATTATTTTCTGGCAAATCAACTCCAAAACATATACAAATGGATTCAACCTAACTCTTCAGAATACACATGGCAAGATATTGAACAATCAATCTGCAAAGACATTAGCATCTCAGAATTACCTTTTCACAGTCAAACAATCAAAAAACATCACTGTTTTAAAATGCCAACAATAGGAGCAACTCTGACAGCCTGGTGGAAGTTCCATCAGATCACAAATTCCCCACTCATACCATGTAAATACACCCCAATTTGGAATAACCCAGATTTTTTTAGCGAACAAGAAACCACTAAACTTTCGCACATGGGCAGATAAGGGAATCACACAACTACAGCATATTATTAATAATAACAACCTGGCACCATTTTCCCATATAGCCCAGACATACAGCATCGGGAGTAATTGCTTCTTGGAATATTTACAAATCAAATTGTCAATTAAATCAAAATTACTTAACCAACCAATCAATCTAGACCTTTCCCCTCAAATCTCCGAGTTTATTAATATATCTTCCTCCAAAAAATTACTCTCCAAAATATACAAAATGATATCAAAATCAGACAACGCATTAGCTCTACCAACCACCAAATGGGAATCAGAATTATCCATTACTCCCAATGCTGATTTTTGGACTCAAATTTGCAAAAACTTATACTCCATGACTAAAAATGCTAACTTACAACTCATACAGTATAAAGTACTTCACAGAACTCATCTAACTGGGCAGAAATTATTTAAAATGGGTTTCACCTCAGAGACATGTTCACATTGCACACAAAACACTCCTGACACTTATCTTCACGCCCTATGGCATTGCACCTCAATTAAAACATTTTGGGAAAAGGTTACCGACTCACTCTCCAACTTTATGGGATGTCACATCCCACTGTCTCCCTCTCTCTGCATACTAGGTGACATATCCACAATAGATATAAATAATTCAAATGGTCAATTACTATTGGTGTTCCTAACTATCACCAAGAAAACTATCCTCATAAACTGGAAATCAAGAAATACCATTTACATTTCATTGTGGAAAAACTTATTAACAGAATACATCTCTATTGAAGATCCTCTTTGTCTGGAGTCATTCCCCAACAACACCTTCATCAGTACTTAAACAAGAGGTGGGGGGGGAGAGGGGGTTATGAAGAGATAGAAACTGTGTTTAATACTTAAATTAAATATCCAAGGGAAGGGAAAAGGGGGAGAGAGGGAAAGGGAAGGGAGGGGGAAGGGGAGGGAGGGGGAAAAGGGGGAAAAAAAAGAAAAAAGAGTTTACGTACTGCTTTATTTCCCAACCTTTTTTTTAAATGTATTTATTTATTTATTTATTTATTTTATTTTTAAAAAATGAAAACACAGATTGAAAGAGGAAAAGAAAAAGGGGAAGAAGGGAGAAAAAGGAAGAAAAGAAGAAAAAAAAAATAGGAGGGAGGGGGAGGTGAGAAGGAAGAATGGAAAAAGGAGAAGAAAAAGGAAAGAAGAAAGGAAGGGAAGGGAAGGGAGAGAAGAGAAAAGAAGAAAAGGAAAAAAAAAAAAAAAGCTTCATTCAGAGGGTAAGGGTGACGTGGGCATGGCAACCTGGGCATTGCACCAGACTGATCCATGCTGAACGTCATACCTTTTTAATGCATCACAAAGCAACTGACACACACTATGCACTTCAAGGCTGATCATATAACTTCCACCTCCTCATATAATTATTAATGTTGTTATTTTATTATTATTATCAATATGAGTATATTATAATTATCACTATTTTCCTCTTTCAGTCTTATTATTACTACTACTACTATTATTATTATTATTATTGTTATATATATATATATATATATATATATATATATATATATATATATATATATATATATATATATATACTCCTTGTTTTTTGTTTTTTTTCTCCTCTTATTATTATTATTATTATTATTATTATTTGTCCTCTCCCTGATTTCCCAACCTCCCCTCACCTCTTCATTACTATCATTAATATCATTACTATCATTAATATTATTACTTATACTTTTGTTTTCATTACTATTAGTGGAGCGGCTAAGTGCTTATGTTTGACAGAATCGTTCAGTTTATGATACAAGCGTGAAAATTGGCATGAGCAGTCTCCATGGGTCACTTGACAAGAAAATTGTCCGAGCCACTTGAAATTTCAAGATGGCGGCCATTTTTCAAGATGGCCGACACCTTAGTGGAGCAGTTAAGTGATATAGTGGTTTATTTGGTGATACAAGCATGAAAATTGGCATGAGCAGTCTCTGATGGTCACTAGACAATAAGCCACCCACAGCTACTTGAAATTTCAAGATGGCGGCCATTTTTCAAGATGGCCACCACCTTAGTGGAGCAATTAGGCTTAAGAAATCATTTAGTTGGTGATACAAGCATGAAAATTGCCATGAGCTGTCTAAGGGTCATTTGACAAGAAACCACCCACAGCAACATAAAATTTCAAGATGGCGGCAATTTTTCAGGATTACTGCCGCCCGCCATGTGGATCTTTAAATGATACATTTTCTCATAGAAATGTATTGGGTTCCTCAAAAGACTCTGTCAAGAGAGGTAGTTTGACTGTGTATTGTCTGACTCCTCACCCATGACCTGTCTAGTTTGGTAAAGCCTGTCAGGAGTTGCCTCCCACCGGCATAGCTCTCAGGGTTCATTGAGGTACACAAGCTCCCTTACCACGACAAGGTAACAGTCACAAGGGAGTTTTTTTTTTTTTTTTTTTTACTAACAGTTATTAAACATGTCATATTAATACTGAGAGGTGGGGAAACAAAAATAAGATTAATAAATTAGCACAGTTGTGGTGCTGAACGGACAGTGCACCAAACAAAAAATTGAGCAATGACTAATACTGAATGTCAATAAGAACAGATCCAGAGGCAACAGCGACTCTGGCTGACACAGCCATGGAACCATGACAAACAGAAAGTATCTCAAACAATACTAAGGAACTAAACTGAAAATGTCACAGTGATAGTCTGGTGACAAAATAAAACATGATGCGCCGATGTGGCGAGGGGAAGCCGAGCCATAGGCCTACACCGGAAAACATAGAGGACTAACACTGGCAAAAGAAACATGCAAATAGGTTCTAGCAGGGGCAACTACATAGGCATGTGCAACTGAGTCCATATCTGAAGCACTTACACCTTCCAGTACATGCCTTGTTGCACCCACATTTGGTCAACTCCCAACAATTCTCTGCAATTGGTGGAAGTGGAGTCCAGAAGACTTTCCACTCTTCGTCCTTTTTAACCCATCCCCAGTCGGATGGGCTCGGCATTTGTGGATGTCGCTTCAATGCCTGTCCCCACACGTATCCAGTCCCCACACGTATCCAGCATTTGGGATACTAACTTTACAATTAGCTGATATTGAACCCCACTCTGAGTTTAACAGCAGTGATATATCACCAGTGTGCCCTGGTAGTGCAGATATTCACTCTTGTGTAATCTATCTATAATCAACAAATCAACACAACTGTATTTTGATGCGTTAAAAGTTGTTCTTTAGAATAATCTAAAACATATAAAATAAAATGACACCAAATCGTCCTTAATGAAAAAAAAAACAATACATTTATATCGGAAAATTGATCTTTTGAGGATCCAGGGGTCGCCATCTTGAAAATAGAAATTTCAAGTGGCTGAGAGTGTTTTCTTGTCAAACAACACTTAGAGACTGCTCATACCAATTTGCATGCTTACGTCACTAACTAAACAATTATATCGCTTAACTTAATCTTGAAAAATGGCCGCCATCTTGAAATTTCAAGTAGCTGTGGGTGGCTTATTGTCTAGTGACCATCAGAGACTGCTCATCAAATCAAATCAAATCAAAATTTATTTATATAGCACTATACAACAACCTACAGGTATCCAAAGTGCTTTACATCAAGGGATAAAAACAACACAAAACAACTTAGAATAATAAAAAATCAGCTCCGACAACAAAATGTCACACCACTACTGGGTATTGAATGCCATTCTAAACAGGTATGTTTTAAGTTTAGACCTAAAGGTAGTTTCCTCTGTAATTATACGAATGTCCGGCGGTAATTTGTTCCAGAGTCTTGGTGCAGCAACTCCGAACGCCTGATCACCCCACCGTTTATATCGTGACCTTGGCACTTCTAAAACCAATTGATTAGAAGACCGCAACACTCTGCCATGGTCACGCACGGTTAAAATCTCAGCTAAATACTCAGGTGCCAGGCCATTTAAGGCTTTAAAAACAAACAGTAAAATCTTAAACTCTATTCTAAAACGCACAGGAAGCCAATGAAGAGTAAAAAGGACGGGCGTGATATGTGCCCGCCTAGATGTGTTTGTTAAAAACCTAGCAGCCGCATTTTGCACAAGTTGAAGACGAGCTATGGAGGTTTGCTTCAAACCAACATAGAGAGCATTACAATAGTCCAGCCTCGAACTAATAAAAGCATGAATTGCCTTTTCTAGATCATGCCTGTTAAGAAAAGGCTTAACTTTAGCCAGAAGACGAAGCTGGAAGAAGCTCATTCTTACAACATTTGTGATTTGTTTGTCAAAATATAAGTTACAATCGAAAGTAACCCCCAAGTTTTTAACAGCTGGCTTCAGGAATGATGCCATGGTTCCTAAACTAACCGATGGACCATTAGGGGAGTTACTAAAAATTATGCACTCCGTTTTAGCTTCGTTTAAGCTAAGAAAGTTTTGTGACAGCCACAGCTTGATATCCTTAATACAGTCCAGAAGGGAGTCTAACACCATATTATCTTTCGATTGCATAGGGAAATAAATTTGCAGATCATCTGCATAACAGTGAAAAGACAGGTTGTGCTTTCCTATAATTGCCCCTAATGGAAGCATATATAAGGAAAACAGGATTGGTCCCAGAATTGAACCCTGGGGTACCCCACAAGAGAGTGGAGCAGCTGACGAAGAGCAGTCACCTATCATAACAGAGAAACTCCTATTTGCCAGATAGGAGCTAAACCATTTAAGTGCTGAACCTCGAATGCCTACACAGTCATCAAGGCGAGAGAGGAGAACTGCGTGGTCCACCGTATCAAACGCCGCTGTGAGGTCTAAAAGCACCAAAACAGCTGGATTACCGGCATCTACAGACAGGGCGATATCATTATGTACTCTCAGTAAAGCAGACTCAGTACTATGGCGTGATCTGAAACCAGACTGAAACTTTTCAAGCACAGAGTTCTGTTGCAAAAAGGCTTGTAACTGTAAAGAAACAACTTTTTCCAAAACTTTTGACAGAAACGGCAGATGAGAGACAGGTCTAAAATTGGACAACACTGTAGGGTCAAGATTTGGCTTCTTAAGTAGGGGCCTGACCACAGCATGTTTAAATGCAGCCGGGACAGAACCTACACTAAGACACAGATTAAAAAAAGTGAGTAGACTTGGCCCAATGGTGCTATTAAAAACGTCCTTCACTATCCTGGCTGGGACAATGTCTGAAGGACAAAAAGTTGGCTTCAAATGTTGTACTATATCAGAGAGCTGCGTCAGAGAAACTGGTTTAAATTCCTCCAGCATTGCAGAGCGCCCAGGGACACCAGATACAAGCACGTCAAAATTAGCCCCGCAGTTTTGCCTTACAGATGCTACTTTGTCAGTAAAATAACAAAGAAATTTCTCACATGTAGTAATTGAAACCTCAGTCGGATCAGCGGTGCATGGATTTACAACAGAGTTTATAGTATTAAATAACACTCTAGGTTCATTGCAACTGTTAGCAATGATCGAAGAGAGATGTTGCATTTTTGCCACCTTCACAGCCTTCTGATATGCGGCAACACTGTCCCTTAATAAACCCAGAGAGACATGTAAATTGTCTTTCTTCCACCTTCGTTCAGCTTGTCTACATTGTTGCCTAAGGGCCCTTGTGGTGTCATTTAGCCAGGGATCGACCTTAGGTTTAATGGATTTGTTCCGAACAGGGGCAATAGCATCTAGGATTTCAGTACTTGTTGAATGGATTGGCTCATGCCAATTTTCATACTTGTATCACCAAATAAACCACTATCACTTAACTGCTCCACTAAGGTGTCGGCCATCTTGAAAAATGGCCGCCATCTTGAAATTTCAAGTGGCTCGGACAATTTTCTTGTCAAGTGACCCATGGAAACTGCTCATGCCAATTTTCACGCTTATATCATAAACTGAACGATTATATCACTTAGCCGCTCCACTACATCGTCTCAAAGCAGCTTTACAAAAAATCATATTGTAAGCTTTAGGCTAATATTGAGCAGTTTTAGGGCTAGGCAATATCACGAAATATGTTGCTGATAAATTACTGTTTGAGATTTAGCCTAGATAGCCTACTCTTATATTTATTAATTTGCAGATAAGTCAATGCCACTTTTAGTGAGCAATGATCATGACAGCATGAAATTACTGGCATAGCATAGGCTATCAAAGGAGAGATCATTTCTATAGGCTGATATATAGGCTAGACAATATTTTTCCGCATGTCATGCAGGGCTCTGGAATTTCAAATCATTCGTAAATGCTTCTTCGTTTTTTCCATTAGGATCAGTGAATAAACACAAACTTGGGATTTTACACAAATGATGACAATTCACTGTATTTCAGTAAAACATCGGATAAATCCGAAAGTGTGTTTTATTTTATTTTAAAGCAAAACCACAGTGACAAATAAGACAATAATAGGCTAGCCTACCAAATAGTATACAAGCCCAGATCGATATAATAAATCTGTTTTAGTAAATAGCCTACATATTTATTTATTTTCACATTTCAGCACTACACGGTTTTAATTCTATTGTAGCCAACGCACAAAACCCAATGGCCTGATGTCACAGTAACAGATAGTCGAATTGTAGCCTACGGTCGACACTTATAGAAAACATGAATCTTTAAAACTATAACATAGGGATTTTACAGAACCAACAGGCCCTCATTTTATTAACAAAGAAACGTGAGTTTGCCATTAAACATTTTATTTGCACTTTAGCCTACCAAATAATGCACGCATTGGACAACATCTCGCTAAAAAAATGACAACAAAAAACGGTCGTGCTTTAAAAATTAAAATCAGCTGCTTTTACATTCTTACAGTGAATTATCATCCTTTGGGTAAAATCCCGAGTTTGTAAAACATCTCCTTGAAGTAGGCTTGCGTTCGTTTTTAAACAATAACTTCATCCATTCATCCATTCTGTTTCTTAAGTACAATAAAACATTAGCCAATAGATCTTAACTAAAATTACCATGGTAAACCGACAGGATAGACATATAGCCTACGATTAGCATTTAATATTTCTTAATACGGCCAAATCATTCATAAAATCGTACTTAAAGGAATGCGCATGCTCAGACCTGAATCGTCTACACCAATTAGATTGCGGTATTATAAACCAATTAAATTGGGTGTGGGCGGAGCGACACGTGTCGCCCCGCCTAAAAGTGTCGCCCCGCCCCATCGTCCAGACTGCACTCTGGGTACTACGGCGCCGTGAGCGCTGAGCGAGTAGTAGGTACGAGTAGTAGGTACGAGTAGTGTGTTAGTAAATAGTAAATAGTAGTGTGTTGTCGTCGAAAAAGCTGGATAAAGCAAAAAAGCTGGCGGGGGCTAAACATAGAAAAAGAAAGAGGGAAAGGGAGATGGCATGTCAGTTGATGAGACAGCAGCTAAATAAGTGGATGAAAGGCAACAGGTAGGATTTAGAGTATGACGTCCAGGCATGTAGATCCATCTGGCCATCGGGACTACCAGGAGATTCCCAGTGGGCCGACGTGCTTTTTGGGCCGATGCATCCCATACTTTTTTTCTTTTTTTTGTCTTAACGGCCCATAAAACTGTACATTCGTTTTGTTTTGTTTTGCTTAATCGTCGGCGCTGGGTTAGTGCCGGTGTAATGCATTGGTCAAAAAAAAGTCAGCGTTAGTTTTTTTTTCTGAAACACCGGCCCATGAAACAAGTAGATCAGCGGCCCATTGGTTCTTTGGAGCTATACGGTTATCCGGACCAGTGACGGGTAGGTTTAGGGGCGGGGTTAGGGGTAGGCCATGGTATGGTCAGAGAATGTCTAATAGGAAGAGAATTGGCACTCTCTGCTTACTTCCGGTTTCTGGACTGGCTGCAGTAACACGTCTCTGTCCATGCGGGGGCGCTCGCAGGCGAGTGCAGAATGAATGGAGGTCTATGGCGAAATACCCCTCAAAATCCACTTTTCTCAGGATATAAATTTTTGTCTAGTAATTTGAATGTTGTTTTCGAAAGGAGATGCAAAGAAATTACACACTGCTGGGTGTTAGATTTTTTAGAGTCACTTATTTGCTTTTAAAAGTCTTTTAAAATGTCAATGACGTCAGAATGCTGACGTCATTAGCAGAATGCTAGCGTGTTATGGGCAACAACAACTCAACCTGTAAGAAATCGAAGGGACATAAGTACTCGTTCATTCAACTTTTGACCTATAACCCATGTTGCAAAACCTACAATAAAATCTGAGATTTCTCAATGACAATCGGGTGAAAGAGACACATTTAGCCGTCTAGCCCCATAGACTCCCATTCATTCTGCACTCGCCCGCGATCACCTCCAGTGGAATTCTAATGGAACTGCAACCAAGATCGATACAATGGGGCTAATAGGAAGTGCCAAGGCTCTCCGTAGACGGGCTCTGGTATGGTCCAGATAGTTCTTTTCTTGATGGTCACTGGGCTGGCCCAATCACATCTTTAATGTGAAGTATAGAAATATACTCTTTCAAGTATAGAAATTAGTACAAAACTAATTATGAAAGTTTCCTTTATTTTTCAGTGCATTTGTTTTACAATATATGGCTATTATATCATGGGATTAATATTATAACTATTATCATAGTAGTGTAATGTGGACAGACACTGTAACCAAAAGAGGTTTTAATTTTTAATTTGCACACGTAATATGGGTTAGAGTTTTTAAGTTTGAACTCTCAAAGTGCACCAGATTGATGAATTTAACATTAAAAAGAACAAAAAGGCCCAACCCGCCTACCCCCCTAGAGGTACAGAGGTCCACTCACCACAGCTTTACCAAAAATTCTGTAAGAAACACTGGTATTGCTATGGCAATGCAGTTTATATATTTATTTATTTATTTTTTCTTGATTCATCACTGTGGAGTATAGTTCAATTGTATTAATAAATGACTTTTTTTTTACTTATTTCATCTATTAACTCTCACTCGTTCCTACTCTCTCATTAAATGGCACACTTATTTATTTGTTTGTTTTTTTTGTATGTGTTTTTTGTTTTGTCACTCAGTGACAGCAAAATTGTTGCTGCATACCCTTCTGACACTGGGTAGTTGCGCCCCTGAGTCTCTCTCAGTTAAATGTATATGTGTTAATGTAGGAGAGAGAGAGAGAGAGAGAGAGAGCACACGCATGATATGAGTAGCCTATAGCAGATTTGGGGAGGGCCCATTCACTGGACCTTTTCAGGGGCCCACTCATTTCTGTGGGCGGGCCGGCCCAGACGTACATGGTCGTGGTATCAAAGGTTTACGGTTTGCAAGGAGTTTAAAAGGATTTAGCTCCTGGTTCAAATGGAGAACAAGGTACGGTTGTAGACTTCCTGTTATCGTTATGTTTTGTTTTGATTCTTTGTATCAATATTAATTGTTTGTTGTTGTTTTGTATAATGTTTAGGTATGTTTAAGTCATTAGTCTTTACTTATGTGGTTTTGATGCATGTTTATTTCAAGGTTTATTCATTTTGGTATTTTGTTTTCTTTTGTACAAGCTTTTACGTTGATTCTCAACGAGTCAATGGTGTCCAACGGTGATCGTATTTGTGATGACGGACATTCAAATAAAGTGTGTGAGAATCAGTCGAAGAGTCCAACCTTTTTTAAACCAGGCAGCTACAGAGAGAGACTTCGTATTAGTAGCAAATAAACACTGCCTCACACACAGCAAGAAAGAAACAACGATAGCCTACTAATAAAGAGCAGCCTAAGGCATAAGGTTTTGTCACTATATGGAAAGTTATAATGGCCAGATTCGTTTAATCGATAACCAATCTTACTATGTAACTGACTATTATTAACAGATCATCAACATGCAAATCGAAACTACAGCTGGACCTGTAACTTACAATAAATAGTTTCAGTTCTAGAAATAGTTACCATGTTTAAACTATGTGCTTAATTCCTACCTCACATGGCATGTCCTCAGTGCAAAACATCTTGTTAGATAAATATAGCAAAAATGCAGCAGGGCGAAAACATCTAATGAAGAGCTCAAAACATGAATTTAGCTTTCGCTTTAATTCATCGAGAAAGTAGAGGACGGGTAATTTCACTGCTTAAATTGGCTGACAAGAGAATACACACACACACAGGCTACAATTACAAAGGACCGTTTAGTATGTTCCCCAAAGCGATGTGACTCAGCCTCAGACAGAAATAACCTACGTACCGTTTACCACCCGTCCTCTTCTCGTGTGTGGTTCGTCTCATTCAATTCATCACTTGGGCCAGAACTGAAAGTGTAAATTAAGCCGAGATTCCCAATAACAACTCAAGATCACGCCCTTTAGACTTAGCCAAGCCTACGGTCCGAGCAACACCTGTTAGTTTCCAAATCAGCACATCGCTCGTTTATATAAAAATATAGGATGGCACATGGAAATATAGGCTAAATATCGGGCAATCGAAACCTTTGCTGAACTAAACACAACATTCGCTTTAGGCTGTCTCCCCAGCACGAACACACAATCAGACATGAACATTTTATAGAGGCGCTTTAAGTTATCAACCATGACTATTAAAATAAATAATTATGGTGTTTGAAAGAAGGGTTTAGTAAATGAAAAGGGATCGTGCACATTATGTGTAATAATTATATTCAGCTCATTAGATCAGTGACATGAAGTGGTGTGACAGATGAGATGAGATGAGACACTCTGTGAATGAGAAACTTTAGATTTCAGACTTTATATTTGTTTCAAAACATTTATTCAATCCTGTCTTTACAAAAAGGTTAAAACTGCACAAAACAGATCAGGAAAAATCTGGTAAAATCAGGCAGTATACAATGCTAGAGTGGGGGAAAACGCCCCCCTTAAGGAAAATGTGACATTACAGTGAAACAAAATATAAATGTGACTAGAATTGCCATGCCGGCTTTGAGTGACTATGGCAGGAGTTATTCACCAAATATTAAAATGGCGCAGCCTTCATAATTAATTAGTATTTTGACTGAAATATTTTTGTACAAAGGGGGCGTTTTGCAGTGGGGTAAAATGCCCCCTTTCTTACCAACCAGTTTGCATCATAGATCAACAGCAAAATTAACAGACAATAGTTTTTAATCTCTAAAAGTAAAAGGCAAGTAATGTATCAACATGTATATATATTAATATTTATTTCAGGAATGTCCAAAATAGCCAAATTTAACTACCTTCCATCAGTGAGTTAACTGTGCTAGCAAGCTAATGCTCACTTGAGGTAATTTTTTCATGTTTTGTTCAAATATTTAGATTTCACCTAGTTATACTGCATTAAGTGTAAAACAAAATATTTGATAAACAGAAATGTTATTATATTAATTATGATAGAGAGAAACTATTCCTCCTAGGGGGGCGTTTTACCCCACAAGCTATGACTTTTAAAAAAAAAAAAAAAAGTTTAATTTTTAAAATATAATTATATTCCTTATAAATAACATATGATCTCAAACTACAGACTTCACTATTCATCTATCATACATCACTGCAATATCCTGCAGAACAATATTCTCTTAAACACTTGTTTACTAATATCTGAAAATTATAGCATTTACCATGTAACCCTCTTCTCTTCAAATATGTGGCTGGTGTCAGCTTGATTTGTATATCCCCGTCATCAGCGTAGTGCATAGCAACAGTACAAATATATCTTAACTACCCCAGTTGCTATTTTGGGAAAAACAGGTGGTGGGCCTTTCCCCCACGCTACCCCCTAATGCAGTGCTATTTGCAGCGATTGCTGAACACCCGTGTAAACATTTTTGACTCTACTTAATTTGTCACAAGATATTGAGATCATTTTGTCATGCTTTAAGTGTTTCTTCAATCCACCGAATCAATAATCCGAACTTTAAAAAGTTTCATTGGATATGATACGATCCAGATTTAGTTGTGTCTCTTGATACATTTAGAAATATTTATCAACATAAAATAAACTTAAGAAGAAACCTGTTATAATGGCATAATCGATCTCAGAGGGAAGCATAAAGTCTATATGTGTAGTTCTTTGCAGAAACATGACGGCTGAATATACAGCACACTTGACTCTTGTTAAAGAGCCTCTCCTTCGAGCCTCACGACTTCTGGTTTATTTTCCACCCGGCAGCCGGATTATAATGCAGATAGTGGCTTTATCCTTGATCCCGTGGTCAGAAAACTTGTCGGTGTCTTTGAGTTGTTTACTGGTGTAGATTAATCGTAATCCAGACGGGTCTGTGAGAATTAAATTAAATGTTAAGTTGTGGCATCAATAATAGTTATAGTGTCATAATGTATAATCCAGCTTTATTCGTCTATTCAAATCAGAATCACATTTAAGGACCATATGGGTTTACATGTGCAAGGAATTTGTCTGTAGTGTTTGTGCTTAGCGATAACAGTCAAATACAAGAACACAATAGCATAATATTCATAAGATAAACATTGTGAGGTAAGATACACGAGTAAAAGAGAGCTTTTAGTGTACAGTACCTGATGCCTCCTGTGGCAGTTTTTCAGCAAGTTTCTTTTTGAATTCCATCACTGTTGTGTTATTGAATTGTTTCTCCGACTTTGCGACGTCTATAGTTTTCCTCTCGCCTAGCATTCCGATCACAAACACTTGATATGTTCTCCCCATATCTCACAGACGCAAATAAATCACACGGACTGATGTTAATTGAGTCAAACTTTCTCTTTTCGATTGCATGTGAACGAAGCAAGTTTTGAAGGATTGCCCAATCTCGTCAAAGTAAAAGACAAACAAGAGATGGTAGAAAACCGAGCACATCCAACCTAAACTCATAAATGTAAATAGCCCTCAGTTCAGCTGACGGTTTATCAGAAAGCGTGCAATTTCTCAGAAGTGTTTGGTTAACAGAAAGTAGGGCAGCTCATGTTATCGAAGACAACCAACACTCCAACATTATGAAGCTGCAGCAGACTCGGAGCCTGCAGCTACAGTCCCGCACCCAGAGTCCCGCTTTCTCAGACCCCTCGAGACAGCGCCTCCTGCTGTTCGAGAGATCGTATAACACACGCACACAGAGTCCCGCGTTCAATATGCAATATTACGGTCTCGTTTTATTTAAAGTTATCTAAATAATCATTTGCGTTCCCTGCTTAATACATGTGCCAAAAAAACGTGTGTTCTCTGACTAACAAATTCAGTAGTTATTTTTTGAGCGTGGGTGTAATTGAAAGAAAATGACTGTGTTATATTATATTGCTACAATGTTTTTTTTTTATTCAAATTCCAATTTTACTTTCAGTTCAACCTATAATGGTCTAATTAACATTATACCATGCTAACATTACAAAACCTGTTTTTTGATATTTTGAATGCAAAGCAAAACTCAAACAAGAATAGACAAAACACCAATAACAAACAATTCTGTACTTTATTTAACGATCACCTAAACATCATCTTGCTGTAAACAGGACAAAGCAAAGAAAAAAGGAAGAAAGAATTGTGTTAGTGACTTTACTTTTCGTCTTACATTGCATTAAAACTCCTAATTTATAAGTCGCTTTGGATAAAAGCGTCTGCTAAATGAATAAATGTAAAATGTAATGTAAATGCAAATTTCAGTCAATACAAATTAAAACAAGGAACCCAAACAAAAGGCCAAATGACACATTCTAGCTCACATGTTAATACCATAGACTGGTTAATACATAGTGAAGGCATAGTAAATTTGATTATTAGGCAATTGTATGAGTTGTAAATGGCTGGCAACAACTTCATATCACAGTTAAATTAATATTGATTCATTTTAATACTTACATTTTATAAGAACTAATTTAAGTAGTCTACATAAATTATTATATCTGACATTCATTAATTCAATTGATAGTTTTAGGAGAAAAGGTCCGGTAATTAAAGCTGCCGTCGGCAACATTTTTTTTATCATATTCAGTGAAATCGACACTAGAATCCGACAGAACAACATAAATAAGGTGGTTTTAGAAAAAAACCCGAGCTTCTAACTCCACCTGGAGCGTGTTATTTGTTTTGCAAAAATCCACCGCTCCCGGATCATCAGGGGTCCGTTCTTCGTACGTCGCTAACTCACTTAGCTGGATTTGATTGTTGGCGATTCGGCATGATCTTGGATCGTTTGGTTCTTCGACGCTCATCCTGGACTTGCTGTCATAGCAACATGTGCGCAAGCTTAAACCTGCTCGGGAGCAGCTTATTTCATGTTAACAGGATTAGATCCCGGCTTCATAAGCGGAGCTGATACGGGAAGTCCAGCGCAGCGCGATAGTGCACTTTCTTTCTGAGATATATATTTTTTCTCGTGATTCGTGAGATTGTCGTTTTTTGTCGCTTTTATGTTTAAACAGAGGCGGACAGAGTACACAGCTTCATTACTTGAGTAAAAGTACAGATACCCCTTGCTAAATTTTACTCAAGTACAAGTAAAAGTACTACAGTCAGATGTCTACTTAAGTAAAAGTACTAAAGTACTTGTTTTTAAAAGTACTTGAGTATCAAGAGTACAAGAGTACATTTTCTAAATATTGCATTACTACTGCCACAGTGCTTACATTGGTAAACACAGCAAACACTTGAAGCGAAAACTATCATTAACTTGTTCAGAAAATTGAAATAGTCTGGCGAGGTGGGGCCACGGCTTGGCACATTCCCGGGATGCGATATTTTTTTCCCAGGATGGTAGGGGAAGACTCATGAATATTCATTAGGGAAGTCATCCCTGATTGGTCTGATGACCTACCCCTAACCCCACCCCTAAACCTACCCGTCACTGGGGGTCTTATGACCTCCATAACCCCGCCCCTAAACCTACACGTCACTGGGGTTAAGACCAATCAGGGATGACTTCCCTAATGAATGTTCATGAGTCTTCCCCTACCATCCTGGGAAAAAAAAAATCGCTCCCAGGATGGACCTGCTGCGTCTTCATCCATTGTTTCGTCCATGGTTTCTTCTCTTATCTAAATCTGACCATGGAGTTGACTTTGGCGGAAAGCTGAAGGTGATTGCTGATAGGCTGTCCCAATCAGTGGCGCCTGCACAATCCAATCACATTTGAGAGGGTTTCCGAGATGTTTCTTTTTTCCTTTTCCTTTTTTTTTTTTTTTTTAAAAGAAGAAGTAATGGGTACTCACAGTTATGGATAGAAATGTAGTGGAGTAAAGAGTACAATATTTGCCTCTCAAATGTACTTGAGTAAAGTCATGAGTAGCCTACTCCCCAAAAATGATACTCGAGTAAAGTACAGATCCCTCAAAATTGTACTTAAGTACTGTACTCAAGTAAATGTACTCAGTTACTGTCCGGCTCTGTGTTTAAAAGACAGTTTTAGTTTTTTGTGTGTGTGTGTGTGTGTGTGTGTGGCATTTCCAAGCCACTTAAGACCCAATGTTGTAAAGCAGTGTTTTTTTTTTTTTTTTTTTTTTTTTTTTTTTTAGGCTATCATAATTTTTTATGAAGATCATACAATCATGACCATGTCGATTACAGATATGTCACTCAGGCTTCACTAACGTGATTGGTACCATAGACTATAGGCTAGACCAGGGGAGCCCAACCTTTTCTGAACAAAGATCTACTTTTAGATGTATCAGTGTGCCGAGATCTACCAGTCCAAACAGAAAGCCAGTCGCTACTCACAGTGCATCTGCAGATTTAATATGCACAAAACAAACAGAAAAGTAGCTGTAATCCATATATAATTGAGAAGAGCCGACTCTATTTTTAAAAATATAGCCTATATAGAAATTAAATAATTATGTAATAATTAAATATTGAATAATTTTATTTAAAATAATAGTGTGTGTTCATGCTAGTTATAATGCTAGAGTGCTGGTTATAACATGGCAATACAGAAGAGAGAAAAAGAGGGACCAGTTTAATCCTTTCAGTTAGGCCTAGGCCTATTTATTTTTCTGAATATTTATTATTTTTTTCTTTAATATGGGTTCTATTATATTATTGTTTTGAATGTTGTTTCTTTACATTAAAAATATGTAATTTAAATGGAAAGGTTTAGTTTTTTTTTATAACAAATCAAGGCATTTAAAAAAAATTTGTTAGACATTGTGAGTGTGATTTCGTTTAATAATTTAATTAGAATTGTTTTCACACCTATCATAGTCAAAGTCATAGTTAAAACATTTATTTTCTAAAGAGCCGTTTGTGACCCAAAAGATATTTTCAGTGAGCTGAGTCAACGAGCCGGAATGCCAGGGAGTCCCTACAAATAATGTAACGTGCCTAGCTAAAATCCTGGCTGAATTCAGATTAGCGTCCTAACATACTACTCTTGCTATTTCTGATATGTATTTGAAATAGTATCAGGCGCGCATTTATGGGTGGGCACGATTGATCGGTGGCCCACCCAATCAGATTAATAAAAACAATTTACATTTTTAATTTTAATAATAATTAATTATAATTGAAATAATACAATGAAATAATTTCATTGTAATAGTTTTTTAGAATGTTTAATAGTTTATTTTATTTATAAAAAATTATGTACAGTAGGCTAGCTACGAAAAATAGCTACAAAATAAAAATATTATGTTGACATATCGTGTCAGTCCAGTGATGCTATCGCGCAACACCGCGGGCGCGTTTCGGACCAAAAGTTTTCCGTCGCAGCGGCAACCTAACTGAGCTATGGCTAACAGCTGTCATTGACACACTTAAAAAAAAAAAAAAAACACGTCTAGATGATGATACAGGGCAGGCTACTTCTGGACCATGTCATAGGCTACCTGAGGAGGAGGAGGAGGATGGTGAGACACTTAACGTTAGTGGCTTTTTCATCAAAAACATACTCACTATTTGTATTTCAAATGATCCAGAAGTTATTCAGCAACTTTTATTTAAAAAAAGTTTTGTCAGCATTGCGATTCTCTTTGTACACATACACTCTTTAATAAACGTTTTAACACAATGTAAACAACGTAGCCTATCATTCAGTGCTACTTCTATAAATATTTTAAGTTGCTCAAGCAAGTGGTAAAATATTTAACCATGTACTTATATTAAAATCGCAAAGATTTTAAATGAAAACTTAAAATTGACAAAAACAGCCGACTCTCATGCGTCATGCCTTTTCTTTTGCATTTAAGTTTTAATACAATAAATCTTGCATGTCACAAAGAACTTGTTTTTTCACCTCCACGAATGAGACAAGTGTTGTTCATTAGCCTATGTCGCCTTGTTGAGGTAAATTGTAGTTTTCCTTGCTTTACCCCGGTCTTAAAGTAAGCTGCCTTAAAAAGATGACTGTGAAAAATAGTATAATTAAATTAAATGCATATGGTGAGATTACTACATTTTATTTAAGTAAACGCATTTATGGTGAGATTATTATATTTTCATGTCAATCTGTGTTCATTTTGACCACGAACCTTGCGCTGGCACTTTAATTCAGCGCGTGCAGCACAGCAGAAATAGACTCGGTGCGGAAACGATCTCTGCACTGCTGTAGCCTCTACGCACCGCACATGGAACGCATCGCCACCAGACCGCATCCACGCTCAGTGTGAAAGCTCTAATACGGAGCCCGGGAATCAGGTGTGTATAAGCTTAAAAAACCCGAGGCCCCTCCGTATATTCACCAGGCCCACCTATTAATGACGTTCTGTATCCGCATGAGTATGTTAGTATGCGATTTCGAATTCAGCCCATCATTTCTTCGCTGTTATTTTTTTAATAAATCAATGCTATTGGTCAAACTTTATGTATGTCAGTGAATTTTACAAATATTTAACAACCAATGAAAAGCAAACAGCTTGTGTTAAATCTTGTTACTCGATAAGACTGTCAAGCAAAACCTCACAGCTCAGCTCCGCCCCTCCTCTGGCCAGCGCATAGCTGAACGTAGGATAATCAGTGATCTTGTAAAATTAAATAAAGAACTGTTTTTTAAAATAAGTACAGCGTTTTCTTTACTCAAGAAATACTATGTCTATAAAGGTTAATATTTTATGTTTTTGAGGTCTGAGATGCGGGAGCGGTGAAGAGAGAGAAAGGGCAAACCAGAGTACAATTTACTCTCGCGATCGACTGGAAAGCAGTCCGCGATCGACAGGTTGGGCACCCTTGGGCTAGACCATAGACTGCCGTCAAGGCCTCAATGAAGGGGATTATGTGAACAGAAAGGGGGTTCACAATGTAAATGTGCAGCCCAGTTACTATTGTGATTCTTAATATTCCAGATTAGTAATATTATATCAAATTAAAAAAAGGCAGTTGACTAAAATCTTCCATATCACAAATGTGAAAGCAAAATGGCCAGGATCTGTGCATGACTTAAGAATTTTCAAAGATTCACATTTATGCACATTATTTGAAAGTGGTAAGGAAAGTTCCACAATTAAATATCAAGCTCACTGTATTACATACACTTATGCTGATCCTAACAGAACTGCATTTCTTCATAGGTGATTATGACATGTTCCTGCAGACAGGTGTTTTATGACCCCATTCCCTGACCCAAACCAGTTACAGTGCAGCTCTAGCCAGGACAAGGGCACACAATGAAATGAGCTTTGGCTAACTAAAGGGAAGATTTCAGTGTCTGAGAAGTCTGAGGGTTGCACACCTGACAGGGCCTGTGACATTGTTGCATGTGCCATATTACACAACATTGCCACAAAAAACACTTTTCATTAAATGTTTATAATAAAAGACAAATATGCTTAGTTCCTTGAGTTTTATTAGGGCCCGAGCACCGATGGTGAGAGGACCCTATTGTTTTTGCTCCGTTTATTATTATTCTTCTTCTCCAAAGTGAATCGCTTTTTAGAGGGCCTAAACATGCTCGAAAACTCATGAAACTTTGCGCACGCTTCAGAAGTGGTGAAAATTTACGTGTGATATGGTTTTCAAAATTGGGTGGGGCAAATTCGGTAAATTATTGTCCCCACATTTTGCCCCGGCTCCTGGTTTCACTTACAGGTATGAAATTTGGTACATACATGTAATGACCCAATACCTACAAAAAAGTCTCTTGGAGCGTAGCCCTAAACACAACAGGAAGTCAGCTATTTTGAACTTCCTCTCAGATTTTGTGCAGTTTTTGCCATTTCCTGATGTTGTACTTTAACAAACTCCTCCTACAGTTTTGATCTGATCCTCTTCAAATTTAGTGAGTGTAATCTTAAGGCCTTTCCTAAAGGCGCCCGGTGGTGGTGGCAGGAGTGTGAGGGCCCTTTTCATCGCTGCTTGCAGCTTTAATTTCAATTGTTCTTTGTAAAGAAAAGCCAGTTGTCAAGTGCCTGCAACAAGAGATATTAGACACATGCCTCATGCAACAAATAAAAAGGTAAAGTTGTCTATCCACTGCCCACCTGTAGGCCTATGTCTCCTCTGTCTGTGCAGACTCTTCTGTAGGCCTTTCTGTAGATGTGGAATCCTGAACTTATATTGCAGCCATAAAGCATACAAGTATAAATGAAGTAAAGTTCTTTATGCACTTGCAGGTAGGCTAGTTCCTCCATATGACAGTTATCTGAGAGGGTTTATTCACTGTCCAGTGCAATGGAAACAAATGGACATTACAAAGTCTTATACTTTCTTTCCTTTGGAACGTTAGAAAATGTCCACTTACTGCACATATTTCAGCTCCACTTTCTTGGGAACAGATACAAGTGTTGGTGTATTGTGTAAAAGTGCACAAAAGAGGAAAACACAATGTCATTACAATGAACTACACTGGGGAAAAATGTGATCAATAACTCATGGCAAAATATGTGTACATTAACATAAGTTTATCAGTTTTCACTTTCACAAGTCAAAGCAATTCATCATTACTCAAGATTTAACAGTTGAAATGACTATACGGCCTTAATTTAATGCAGCAAAAATTATTTTACAGTGTAGGCTACTAAGATCTTTTCTTTTTTTTTCTCAGCCTTTTTCTTGGTTGCTTTTATAAACAGAACACCATTTATTTAACAGTGCCTTTTATAAAAGAGACTATAATATAACTAAAAATTACCATTATGTAGAATATTTTTGTACTTCACTTTTATTAGTTCCCATGTTCTAGTGTGGTGACTCTGACATTACAATGCACAAAGTAATTATACAATTATTAAAATACAAAAATATAGGCTATTAAGTGATAAAAACATCTAACATGGCCACTTCTAACGGATTTAAATTGTCTGCTACTTTTTGCCAACCCTCTCTCCTGGCTTTTGCAGACTTTGAGGTGTTCCCTGGCGTTTTGATTAAACATTAAAATTCCGAATAAACTTCGACTATTAGTTCTTGCTCTGCTGAGGAGAAAAACTGAGCCGCTCTTTGGCCACGCTGAGCAGCCAATAGCAGCGTTGCTGATCAATGTTTCTACTATCGATACATATCCCCTTTTAACCAGCGCATGAACGCGCAATTATCTCAGATAACCCAATCCAGCGATACTAATCCTATCCGGCAAGTGTGTTCGAAGAACCGAGTTAGCCAGATCATGATTCGCACGATGATATCATCTTGGATGTGTCATTTGATCTCGGATGTAATAAGCAACGTACGAAGAACGGGCCCCTGGTCCAATCAGCGCAGGGGGGTGTGAGATCTGACTGTCAATCACATGTCGTGCACACGCCACAGTCACAGATCCCCTCTCCCTCGCGGCTCGCGCACATTACAATATCACATGCACAGGACACGCCTGAAGTTCGCCTGAGATTGTACGAAGCGTGATGGCGGAGAGAAAATCTACTAACAAGCTTCCAATTCCTCGGTTATTGCTATCTATGGATAGATTAGCCAGGGCAGCCTACCTCCGAGTCCATGGTGATGATCGATGCTGAAGAGACGCGCGCGTTCACAGAAAATCAGGTACACATGACTGACGACACGACCTCGATGGGCGGGTGCTCGTTGGCAGTGGGGGAGGGGCATGAGAGTTGTAAACATTCAAAATTTTGGCTAAGTCGACCAATCTGCCAGACTTGCCGACTGCAGCTTTAAAAAAAGGTCAAACGGTAAATCTGATTAAATAATTAATGATGATATTCTTTGATATTAACACACTTAATGTATTTAATTTGTCTACTTTAATGTCAACTAATTTTAATCAAATTTTTACAATGGCTTGTCTACAAAAAGTCCAAGGTTAAAAGCTATCAAAATATTTTCGGGGAAAAAAGGCGAAAAACCATACATTAACGGCTCAAATTTTGTTACAAACTATCTTTACAAATATTAAATGGACTATTCGTATGTTGGTGTATCGATGAGCTATTAAGTAGTTTGATTAAAAAAGAAATGAGTATGATTCGCTAAATAAAATTGAGGATACTCACGTTTCGGCTTAAGTTCTTCACATGTTTATCCGATCCAATTTGATAGGAGGCGCTGTCTCGGAAAATGAGGGGTCTGAGAATGCGGGACTCTGGGTGCGGGACTGTAGCTGCCAATGGAACTGTCAATCAGCCATCGTGGGAGGGGCGTCGATATTGTGACGTCACAATATCGAACAGCTTGATTTGAGACAGGAGGAAACATATAAGAAGATTAAAAAAAAACCACTGGATGGATTTATATCATTTTATGATGGTTGTGTACAGGCACTGCCAACACACATTTCAGTGCAATCAACTTGTAAAAGTGCATGTACCATTATATGACCCCTTTAAGGATTCTTCATACCGTTACGAAGAAGTCTATTATTTTTACACGACGATATATTTATTCTTTATCGTCAACTTTTATATTATATCTACAAAATTTTCATATTTCATGATTTATTAGAACACCCGCATTTCTGAGTGGTGGTTTCGCTTTCTTTTTTTCCAAACTGAAAGCGAACGCATTATTGATTCACTTCATAGGTAAGATATCGATCCCATTCCCAACTTCCTCACCCATGCTTGTTGTCATTCTAGACAAACTGAAGAAGGAGCCTTCATCAAGATGGGAGACACCCAAAGCAAAGGACAGTACGACCCTAATGATACAACGCTGAAATTCGTCAGACGGAAAGACGACATTAGTAAGTTTTTTTAATGGGTAAATAATCTGTCAGATTAAAACAATACTCGGAGAAACGAAAAAGAGAAACTTTTGAAAAATTGTCGCCAGTGTACATAAATAATAGAAGTACACAAAACGTTGTGTTTTAGTGTTTTCAGTGCCACTGCTGATGCTGGTTTATGACCTTTTAGCTTTAGATGATGACCCCGACATTCCGAGAGTAGAAATGTCCTGTGGTCATGCTGCGTCCCAAGAGACACTAACTGCCTGGTGTCAACATTTGCTGGACCAGGTAGGTCAGAAATTCTCTATGTGGAGTTAAATGTAAAAAAAGAAATATAATAATAATAATAATAATGTAATAGTCTAATTATTATCATCATTTTAACATGATTGTGCCAGGTAACGCATGTTTGTGGATCAACATCCTTGTTGGTTAGGGAATTTTAGGGTCAGGTTTAGAGTGACGCTTAAGGGCGAGTTGATGACCTTGTTTGCCTCAGTTTTGTTGGTGTGCACAAACCCGTTAGACAGTAGACAATTAAATCTGAAACATACCTTGTGCATTTTAATGCGACTGTGTGCCTCTATCTCCCTAAAGAAATCATTCACAAGATCTGAGTGTATCTGCTAAATTTCAGCTCTGGGTGAAAGAGTGTTATGCTCTATCCTTGACCAAAAAGACCCTCTTTGAGAAGTGGTCTTTGTATCTCTAGATGTCTTTTCAGGCTTCACATACGCATTCTTAACAATTATTAATAACTTGGAGGCAGAACTGGGCATCCAGAAGAACTTCCATTTGACCTTCCTAAACCTAACCCTTATCTATAATCATTTTTGTTTTATTCTGTCCTTTCTAACAGGGTCAGTATAAGTTTTATTGCCCAGCTATCTTGCATGACACAGTAGAATGTGGAGCAGAGTGGCCATACTTGGAGGTCAGGAAACTGGCAGTGCTTAGTGATGCAGAACAGGCTCATTTTGAAGAGAAAATGGCTCTTATGGCAGCAGCTGAGTACTGCGAGTTCAAATCAGTGAGTATAAATAACACTTCAATGCTCTCATGTGTTTTTTATGTCTTCTGGATAATGTGAATTCAGTGACAATTAATGTACAATTAAGTATGTCTCTGTATATTGAAAGTGTCCAAGCTGTGGGTCCTTTGCTGAGCGTGAAGACCTGGCCAACCTCTGCGTGAAATGCCCTCTCTGCACAGCTGTGAACAAGAAGATCTACCAGTTCTGCTGGCAGTGTGAGAGGGAATGGAAAGGGGCAACTGCTCAGTCTATCCGCTGTAGTGAAGACTGTATCAACCCAGATGTTGACAAGCTAGCAAAGTGTGATAATATGAGGCTGTCTAGTGTGAAGGATGTAGAGTGTCCTTCAATTCGTGCCTGCCCAACCTGCGGTCTCCTTTTAGAGCACAATGGGTGCGCTTGCAAAAACCTCATGTGTAAGCGCTGCAAGGTGGAGTTTTGCTTCGTTTGCCTAAAGCTGACGAGTATATGCGTTCCGAACAGTGGGTATTATGATGTTTGCTCAGTTGCAGAGCGGCAGACTGAAATTCCGGTTTGGAAGAGATAATATGTAAGAGATATGACCGATCGACGTGGAACACATATGACTCGTTTTGCTCTTTAAATTACTACAAGAATATTTTTAATCGGTTCTTTATACTTATTTTTTTTGACATGATGCACCATTGTCAAATAGACTATTTAAACAGCAGTTTATTTTTATAAAATGGTTTGGAATTTTAATTAATGCAGAGTACACCATGAAATAACCATGATTTTAAGTTTAAATAGACTTTCCATTGAAAATGTATCTATGTGATAAAAAAAATCTGATGCATTCAAGGTATGGGGGATTGAACATGAAAAAGACTGTATTTTCATGAAGTGCCATATAATGTTGTGTTGATCAAACAATACAAAATAAATTGCAAAGCTAAAGCGACTGAGCTGGTCCTACTTATAATTTCACCATTATTACAACCAATAAACTGTGTGCTTGCCGTGCTACACAGATCAGAGTACTGAAGATTCAAGCCTGCTACTGAAAAGAGGAGGAAGAGGATGATGAAGAGCAGGCTCATTTAGCACACAAATCATAGCACCTCTCTGTCTCCCACATATGATCTCTCCGTTGTCATTTTATTATGTGACAGGCCTCCTCCTTCTCTGTCATGTGCGTTGACCTAAATAGTGTCCAATAGCTTATCAAAATGCATCAATATGTTTTAATCACTGTCTATTTGCCTCTAATAGAATATGAAAGACTGGAAAAAGATCCTTTTAAGTTGCATGTAATTAACTTACGAGAAGCCCCTATCTCTCATGAACTTACAAAGATTTTTGCACTTACAGTACTTGCATAGCTACTTACCATGAAACCATGCTTTTGGGCAATATACAGAAGAGATTGAGTAGGGCTACTATTTATGTGCAACTAAGGTGGTACTTCAGGAAACCCTGAAGCAGTCATTAGTTCGGCATATGGTGATGTTCAAAGGTGTCTGCTCACCTATGGTGAAATCCAGGCAAATATGAATGATGCGGAGATGTAGAGATGCTGTGCCATTGTGGTTTTGATTTGTGTTTGGTTTAAAGAGATGCTGTGCTCTAGTTGGTGTTCTCATATGTGACTGTAGTCCTTCTACACATGATGGGTCTATGGTTGTCGTCAAGTCAAATTCAGAACCACAAACGAAAACCTTCTCTGGAGCTTACAGAAGATGTTTAAGAAAAAAAAAAAGCATTTTGTCAAATTATTTGAGTTGCAATTTCCCCAAACCTAAATTTTGAAAACATTTACATTTACATTTATTCATTTAGCTGACGCTTTTATCCAAAGCGACTTACAATTGCTATATATGTCAGAGGTCGCACGCCTCAAGCGGCAACCTCCCCGTCTCTCTCTTGAAACCAACACGGAAGTGAGTTAAACTGCAATTCATTGACTAAATTTTGAAAAGAATTGTAATAATGTACATGTAAACCACAGTTTTTTTGCTTCATGAATGAGTCCGCGGTCAGGGGTAGGTCATTCGTACGAATTCATATGTAGGCTATTAGCCGCCTCGTAAAATGCGTACGATTTGCCGTGGGATCGGGTTGGGAAAACTCATCATCAAACTGAACAAACAGAAAGGCATAGAATTCTTTGGAATTCTCTTGTTTATCAAGGAAACAAAAGGATTCATCAGTAGTTTCACTTAAATGACAGGTATACAAATACTCTTTTGTCTTTTCACATGACAAATATTATGCTTGGAATGGAATTTTGGGGAATGTAATGTATTGTCATTATGGCTATGTTTCTTTAAGGGGTGCCTCAGCCTCCGTATTTGTTGTTATGACTCCTCCTACTTTGTGCACATCAGTTCTCAGTAAACAACAACAACCTTTATAAAGCACATTTAGCACAATACAAATTGATCCAAAGTGCTGTACATAGTGCATAGCAGGACTACACTATAAAAAACAACAATTACAAGTTTTTACAAGCTCTGTGTCAGTTGCATTATTTTACATGGTGTCAGAAGTCTGTCAGGAACAGATAAGTTAACTTAGTTAAGTATGGCATTATCACAGTTTGATCACCCAAAGATCGACTGGGATGCTCCTGAAGAGTTCGAAAGATTTCGGAGCCACGTCACATTCGTTGTTGACGGCCCGCTATCGGAGCAAACAGCGAAGCAGCGTGAAGGCTGGCTGGGCACGTGGACCGGGACGTCCCAGTCTATAGAGAGAGAGAGATATACAAAACTTTGCACTGGGGCGAAAGTGAGAAAGATCACCCGTCCAGAGTTCTGGATAAATTCACCAACTATGTAAGTCTGAGAAAAAACAAGAGAATAGCCAGACATCGCTATAAACAAGTATGCTGCGAGTATGCTGATCCAGATGATATGTTGATGGATGCGATAATAGCGGGTGTCAAAGAAAAGCGCGTGCAAGAGAGACTTTTAGACAAAGGGGAAGATTTAATACTACCAAAAGCAATTGAAATCGCCCAGCAATTTGAACTGTCACAGAAGCAAATTAAAAAAGTCAAAGAAGAAGAATCCCAAGTGCAAGCAGTAAAGGTGAAAACGAAATACCAAACTGCAAACAAGAAAACCCATCAGAAAAATCAGACAAAATACGTGCAAAAAGAAATGCATATAAACCGACCAAAAAACTGTTCAAGTTGCGGCAAAGACCCACAACATAAGTGGAATCAAGGAAGATGTCCAGCAAAAGGCTGTCTGCTCATACTGTCACAAACCAAACCACTGGGTGGCAGTATGTTGCAAGAGATCAGTTAATGCTGGGTACACACCAAAAGATTTTTTACATCTTATAAGATTTTCAAAATGTGATAGACCACAAACATGAGGACAAAAAATCCCAGATTTAAGCACTTTGCTCCTATAGTGTGTGGTGTGCCATGATGTGACAAAGACAGCACACCACACACAAACAGATGTTAAACCAAAGTCTCGACTGTGAACACAGGAAATCTCGCGAGACCTCAGAATAAGCATGGCGGACGATATGCAGGAAGAAATTGCGATAATAGTTGTAGGAGCCATTTTAATGCAATTATATATTTGTCCATTGGGGGTGCTCTGACATTGGCATATTAGGAGCACATGGGTAATTTGACAACAGGTGTATTGGTAGTGGGGAAGCACGCAGTTTTTTGACCGTGTTAAGCCATGTACTACGTGGAATATCATGCTGACCGTGCTTATAAGATTGTGTTGGATTGAGTTTAATGGTGCTTAACCATGCTTCACTGATAAAGAGTGATGCTCAAGTCAAGGACATATGGAATATGGACAATGTGCGTGTGCTGTATTATGCAAGGTATGGACTTTGAACAGCAAAGAATGAGACACTACAAGAAGCTAATTGGAAGCAACGTTAATTAATTAGAGCACAGTAAATAAAAGACATTGGTTGCATCGTACATCCATGTTCATGGAGTTGATATGCGTTGATTACTTGCTCACTCCTATTACCAGTACAACAGCGGCTTAATGGAAAGCTGTTACAATAGTGTTTGGAAAGGTTTTCACAGAACACGTTATATAAACATTCGTGCTGCTGCCACAAATCAACAAGCTGATCCTCCATCTCTGCTGTCCACATCAGTTCCACTGTGTGCTGCTCCATGACTGCATTTGTTATGCTTCCGTCTTCCTTCATCTCGCTTTTTGATTGGATATTGTTTCCTTTCACGTGATAATCTCCAGAGAATCCGTAGAACCATCAAGATAATCGGGACATAGCTAGGATTGTCGGAAGGGGGGAAATCGGCCCAAAATCAGCCCGATTATCTTTTGGTGTGTACCCAGCATAACACAGTCAGTGTGCAGCTGCAATCAGAAACAGAAGATGAGGAGATGCTGAGCATAAATGTCACACAAACAGAAGAGCAGAGTGATAAGTGGACAGCAGATATTGAAATTCTGTCTCAAAAAGTACCATTCAGAATTGATACTGGTGCAAAATGTAACACTCTGACTTTAAACAATTATCAGACACTTCCGCACAATGGTGAGCTTAAATGCTTTAATCGAGTGCTAAAGTCCTACTCTAATCACAAAGCTAAAGCCAATAGCTGCAGTTGACCTTCTGGTCAGTACAAGAATACTGAATTACTGCAGAATTCGAGATTGTGGACATTTCTCAAGAAAATGTGCTCAGTGGTTCAACATCAGAAGACTTAGGTTTAGTGACGCGGCTTGATGCACTGCAACCTGCTAGGAAAGAAAATAAAAAGTTGCATTCCGGTCAAATAACAGTAAAACAAAATGTTACAGATGGGCTAGAAAAGTATCTAGAGCTGACTCACACTACTGGAACCTTGCCGGGCAAATACACAATTAAAAATGTGTGGTCCATTCTGTCTGCCGACAACCAGCTGCACTGAGAAAAATAATAATAAAGAAGCTACAAGAGATGGTTAAAGATGGATACATCACAAAATTCAACCAACCGACCGAGTGGGTGAGTTCGATGGTAGCAGCTGTACGTAATGGCAAGATAAGGATCTGCATTGACCCGAGTGACTTAAATAAAGTCATAAAGAGAGAACATTACCCAATACGCACCATCAAAGAGGTTGTCTCTGCAATGCCTGGTGCTAAAGTATTTTCGGTTTTGGATGCTAAATCTGGCTTCTTGCAAATAGAACAAGATGAAGCATCATCACTTCTGACAACCTTTAACACGCCCATTGGTAGGTTTAGGTGGCTTAGACTTCCTTTTGGCCTGAAATGCACACCGGAAATTTTCCAGCGCATTATGGATGAAATGCTTGAGGGCATCAGTGGGGCAATCAGTGTCATGGACGACATTCTCATTGCAGCACCTTCAGCAAAGGACCATGATGAGATCCTTCACAAAGTAATTCAGAGAGCAACAAGCTATAATCGGAGTCTCAACTTCGACAAATGCCACATCAAACAATCTTCTGTGCCCTACGTGGGACACCTAATAACATCAGATGGTCTGAGGGCAGACCCAGCGAAGATAGAAGCTGTCAAGTCTATGCCAGAACCAGCAGACAAGGATGGTGTCCTGAGGTTCGTCACCTACCTGTCAAAATTCTTGCCAAACCTCAGCGAAGTTGATGCTCCACTGAGACAGCTCCTGAAAGCTGATGTTGAATTTGCATGGCAACCAGCACAACAGCAAGCCTTTGACAAACTCAAGGACTTATGCACGAAGTCCCCTGTGCTACGTTTTTTTTATCCGTCCAAACCTGTTGAGCTTTTCTGTGATGCCAGCAGCAACGGCCTCGGTGCGGTTCTACTGCAAGTCATCCAGTTGCATTCTCATCCAGGTCACTGACAGATACAGAAACGCGCTACACGCAAATTGAGAAAGAGATGCTCTCAATAGTTCATGCTTTTGTCAAGTTCCATAATTACATATTTGGAAACCACGTCACAGTGTTCAATGACCATAAGCCTCTGGAAGACATTTTCAGAAAGCCACTGCTCTCTACCCCAATGCGGATACAGAGAATGCGTCTTCGTCTGCAGTGGTATGATCTGACTGTTAAATACAGACGAGGAAAGGACATGGAACGGCCGGACACACTGTCTAGAGCTCAGCTGCCAGAGAACAAGCCAGAGATGGAGGGCTTCAAGTGTATCTCCATGCTCAACTTTGTTTCAGTCAGTGAGCAGAAATATACAGAGCTCCAGAACGGCATAAAGAAGGAGCTCAGCTGCCTCCAGCAAACAATCCAACAAGGCTGGCCAGACCACAGGCGTGACGCGCCTAATGCAGTACAACCATATTGGGACTCTCGAAGCCAGCTTGCAGCTTCAGATGGTGTTGTCTATAAAGGCCTGCGTATAGTGGTACCTCCTTCCATGCGAGAACACATGTTGAAGCTTACACATCAGTCTCACTTAGGAATAGTGAAGAGTAAGCAGAGAGCGCGTGAGGTCCTGTACTGGCCAGGCATGAGTTCGGAAATCGAGCAAATGGTGAAGAACTGCGGCAAGTGTGCAGACTTTCAGAGCCGGCTGCCTAGACAACCACTCAAACCAACAGAAACACCTGATCTTCCATTCGAAGAAGTAGCTTCAGACCTGTTTGAGTTTGAAGGAAACCATTATGTTTTGCTGGTGGACTACTACTCAGAATTCATTGAGGTAGATAAGTTGAAAGACTTACACAGTCGTGCTGTCATAGAAACGCTTAAGGCTCAGTTCAGCAGACATGGCATCCCCACCATTGAAGCCGGGAGATCCATGTAAAGCCTTTGACAGTAAATCTGATTGAGCAAACGATTAAACATCATGTGATTCAACTAATGATTAATTCTGGACGAGTCTCATTAGTGTAATATTGTACACTCTTAAATAAAGCTTCCAAATGTATTTTATTCACAGCGATGCCGAAAAACAATTTTGGGATTTTCACCTTTCTTAAAAGAACCATTTTAATAATCTGAAGACCCTTCTGTGGAGTGGAGAGATTCACGGATGTTGAAGGTTCCTCATGGAACCATCATTACTGTTAAATATCCTTTATTTTTAATATAGAATATGTTCCTGAAGATAGACTTATTTTCTGGTGTTTCTGTGGTGAAATCTGAGATTCACTGAGTTTGATGTTGTGTGTCTTTATCGCGGCTCTTTTAATAACATGATGCATTTACTCTTTTAAAACTGAGAATTTCACTGTATTTCATTTTGTTGTTGTTACTTTGTGTGTCTGTAATTTTGTCATCAGCTTGTTAATAAAATGATCTTTTTCACTGCACTTGTCAGTAAATGATGAGTTTTGAAGCTTCGACTCAGAAGAAGAACAGATCACACAGAGAAACAGTCTGAGGAAAACATTTAATGAAATCTACAGCAACAGCAACAGGACAAACTCATCAACAGCGAAACACAGAAACTCTAGAGATCATGAGAACGACCAACCCGAGAAACAGCAGAGAACCCTGCGGAGGAACAACAGAACTGTGTGTGTGTGTGTGTGTGTGTGTGTGTGTGTGTGTGTGAGTCTGAGTGAGTGAGTGTGTGTGTGTGTGTGTGTGTGTGTGAGTGTGAGTGTGTGTGTGTGTGTAGCCCTTCTGGATGATATGAAACACATTCTTCAGAGAAACACACATCGTCTGAAACACAATGAGAACGACAGGAAACTGAGACGCTGCTGTTTCTTCTCATGCAGTGAGAACATTATTAATATTCCATCATTAAATCAATAACCGGTTACTGGATCATCAAGACGAGCATGTGACTGACTCCCAATGAATTATACATAAAAGAAATGAATGGAAAGTAAAAGAGAAAGTGAATAATCTTTGGTTTTCATCCTCAAGAGGACTTCTGCTTTGGGAACCACAAAATAAACTTTTTTTTTTTTTACATATTTATATTTATATCTATATATAATCCTGGAATATATTGTGGGTGTGTGAGTGAAGATGATGAAGATGATGAGAAGAAACGGAGGGAATCTTTGGTTTTCATTCCTGCAGAAAACAATAACGCCGCTAAAGATGAAACTAAAGACACTGCAATATTTCATATATTAAACTTCACAAAAGCAGAATGGAAAAGAATGATATTAATAGATCAATGTCGCCGCCTTGCGTTTCAACAGTGTCATGTTCATGAATAACCGTAACGCCGCTGAACGCCTCAGAGCGGCTCATGTGGAGGAGAGAGCAGAAGATGAAGATAAACACACAGATGAAGGAGAAACGAGTGTAAAGGACTGTACACAGTAGTATTCTGAAGATCAGTGCTGGAGGTATTTATACACACACACGCGCTGACCTCTGACCTCACGTCTCTGACCTCTGACCTCACGTCTCTGACCTCTGACCTCACGTCTCTGTGACTAACTTTGGTTGCAGCTTTTGTGATTCTGTTTGCATCCGTTCCGATTCTCCAACGACTCAAACTCTATGAAGCGCGCGTGTGTGTGTGTGTGTGTGTGTGTGTGTGTGTGTGTGTGTGTGTGTGTGTGTGATGAACTGATGACAGAAACAAACAAATCACTGCAACATCACATCACAGTCTCGAGTAACAGTTTCAGGGTGAATCTTATGGAAGCTCGTTTGACGGAATAAAAAATAAAAAAGGTAATCCACAGAAGTATGACTTGGTTCTCGGAACTCCAACTTGGTTTCTCGGAAATCCGACCAGGAAGTCTGACTTGGTTACTGGGAAGTACAAAAAATTCGTACCAATAATTGCAATTCTGAAGAAAAAAAATCAGAATTGTGAGAAAGTTGCAATTACCTTTTTAATTTTTGTATTCTGAGAGAAACGAGCTTCCACAGACTGGAGATCAGTGAGTTACACCAGTCTGAGACGCTGTAGTGTTCCTGAAGCGATCCTGAACACTAGAAACCGGGGACTGAACGCTCCACATCCAGGATGAGGTGAGACAGGACATGCAGAGGTGGATCACACAGGTGTAATAGATGAATGATCAGAGCCAGTGTCAGACACACGCGTGGCGGATTGCATTCCTCACAGGAGACGCGCTCGCTGCGGCGATTATCACTAGTTAAAGCCTTCTAACCGCGTTTATAAAGTGATGTGGAGTTAGAGCACTAGTTTAAAAGTCTTCGACGCGCAACATAAAACATCTGAAATGCTTTTGGTTATAAATCATCTACAATCGGCCCGTTTTGCAGAGCCGCAAATAAAAACAACACAAACCCTCGTAGAAAGTCAATATAAACTCTGTTACGTGAAATAATCTCTCGAGGAGAATCTGCCGTCAGGAAAAAGTCTCACATTTTTGGTTAATTTAGACGTTAGTTTAAGAAATAATGCAAAAGTAGAGTTCATCCCGAGCGCGTGGCGTCAGTCCCGCGCTCACCGCGCCGGTCAGAAGTGTTTTTGGTAATAGCAACAGGGTTAGTCGCGCTCACACGCGCTCACTGGGCCTTCGAGGCCAAGGCCACGCTCTTCGTCGTCATGGCAACGGGACTCTGCTGCACGTCGCTGGTCACGTGCAGGTTGAGAGCTCCGCCTCCTGCCCCGCCCCCCGACAGGAGATTGGCTGGCAGCAGAGAGAAGCTGGAGGGGTTGAGGAAGAAGGGCGTGGTCATCAGGCCGGGGGCGGGGCTTCCTGCGCTGGTGTTGGCGAATAGGAGGCCGGTGTTTCCGTCGAAGGACGTCAGAGGGAGAGCGCCGCCCGACGCAAGAGCTGCTGAACACACACACGTTAATTTATATAGCGCTGCTTTCACAACACAATCATGATGTTAATGTTCATATTATCGACCGCCTCTATTACATTTTGAGACAACACACAGTCAAACCAAAAATTATTCAGACACAGATATCATGTGTGATATTGTTCCACTAGTGTGATCAGGACACTATAGCTCATTTCTGTGAGTGAGGAGAGCAGAATAAAGTAAACTGGGACATATTACACCCAATAACTCTTCATACAGAGACTACCAGTGACATTGGGAGCAGAAATGATTGGGACACTTTGAGCTGATCATGTTTTGCTGAAGTGTGTTTTCTTTAATTGCTAATGCTCTTTTCACACACAGACTGAACACAATGAAGCATTGCTTGGTGATTGGTTGAGCTAAACTGGTATTATCTAATTGTGTAGTTAAATTTAACAGCTGACAGATATTCAACATAATTCATGTGTGAGACAGTATAACAGAAGGACGGACAAAACCAGTCAAATATCAACTGAGTTCATAACTCTGAGCTCTTTAGTACCATTCTCTAAACTATAGCGAATAAACTGATAATGTGAGAAATGTTGAAGCTGTGTGAATGAATGTTGGTTTGACTGTAAATAATCGAGCAGTTGAGATTATCTATACAGTGAATAAATGTAGACCCAGAGGTCAGAGGTCATACCCTGGATGGTGGCCAGTGTGTTGTTGTTCATCAACGTGTTTCCCAGAGCAGGAGAAAAACTCAACAGCGTCCCACTGCACAACACAAGCAGAAATCACATGATCAACACGGTGAAGTCACCACAGCACTGGGGGCGGAGCTTTCAGTGTCATGTGACCAACAAAACCTCTGATTCACACGGAAGTATAACACTCCACTCATGAGAGTTTGAGAACAGAACATTTAACGAACCTAAAAACAGGCAAATCATGTGGTGATCTTTCCCTACTTGAATAATCGCAGCATATTAAGACAATTGTTTTATATTACAGGTTTTCTGAAATGTTATGTTTAAATATGCAGGCACGATCTAATTAAATATGCACTAATTTGCATACAGTTCCAGAACAGATTCTGAACACTGGATAAAGCCAGATTCAAAACCCTTGTTTGATTTTGTTAACATATTAGAGTTTAAGGTTTTTCCAGGGGGATTTTGGATTTTTTACTCAATAACTCAGAAAATACTGTCAACAGACTGAAAACAAATACATTTTCACCATGCTTTTAAGAGTAAAATATTGTATAAATCAGGCGAATGATATATAAACAACCCTCCAGAATATATGTATATGTATATATATATACAGTGAGGAAAATAAGTATTTGAACACCCTGCTATTTTGCAAGTTCTCCCACTTGGAAATCATGGAGGGGTCTGAAATTGTCATCGTAGGTGCATGTCCACTGTGAGAGACATAATCTAAAAAAAAAGAAAATCCAGAAATCACAATATATGATTTTTTAACTATTTATTTGTATGATACAGCTGCAAATAAGTATTTGAACACCTGTCTATCAGCTAGAATTCTGACCCTCAAAGACCTGTTAGTCTGCCTTTAAAATGTCCACCTCCACTCCATTTATTATCCTAAATTAGATGCACCTGTTTGAGGTCGTTAGCTGCATAAAGACACCTGTCCACCCCATACAATCAGTAAGAATCCAACTACTAACATGGCCAAGACCAAAGAGCTGTCCAAAGACACTAGAGACAGAATTGTACACCTCCACAAGGCTGGAAAGGGCTACGGGGAAATTGCCAAGCAGCTTGGTGAAAAAAGGTCCACTGTTGGAGCAATCATTAGAAAATGGAAGAAGCTAAACATGACTGTCAATCTCCCTCGGACTGGGGCTCCATGCAAGATCTCACCTCGTGGGGTCTCAATGATCCTAAGAAAGGTGAGAAATCAGCCCAGAACTACACGGGAGGAGCTAGTCAATGACCTGAAAAGAGCTGGGACCACCGTTTCCAAGGTTACTGTTGGTAATACACTAAGACGTCATGGTTTGAAATCATGCATGGCACGGAAGGTTCCCCTGCTTAAACCAGCACATGTCAAGGCCCGTCTTAAGTTTGCCAATGACCATTTGGATGATCCAGAGGAGTCATGGGAGAAAGTCATGTGGTCAGATGAGACCAAAATAGAACTTTTTGGTCATAATTCCACTAAACGTGTTTGGAGGAAGAAGAATGATGAGTACCATCCCAAGAACACCATCCCTACTGTGAAGCATGGGGGTGGTAGCATCATGCTTTGGGGGTGTTTTTCTGCACATGGGACAGGGCGACTGCACTGGATTAAAGGGGTGATGAACTGAGAAATCAAATTTTCCTTGAGCTTTTGACATATAAGAGATCATCATACTATAATAATATCCTGTAAGTTTCAGAACTGAAAACTACCTTGTTAGTCCAATAAAAGCTTTTATAGACATCAGGCTCAGCAAACGCCTCGTTTTTCAAAGTGGGGAACAATGACGTCAAAGAGGATAAAACACCGCCTCCACAAAAGAAGATCAACGCCTACTTCAACACGGCCTGTTTAGCCCCGCCCACCGATTCGCCCAAACATGCTAAATAACATAGGACGACATGATGATTGCTAAACCGGATCGAGCTACTTCCAAGCAATAAACATGCTGTTTACTAAATATTGTGCGTGCCTGTTTGTGGAAGAAGACAGTCTGCATAAGCTTCCTTCGGATTCCAGCATGGTTAAACTTTATTAAATCAGTCAATCACAATTTCCCGACGGATCTGCCAGCAACATGTAAGTAACCATGTGTATTCTAATGCCTGATCTGCGATCAGTGATTTCGGTGTAATTATTCAAGTTCAGATATTTCTCTTAAAATCGCTCAATACTGTTTATGCATCAGTGACTAAACGATCAACTTCACATAATTTCTCGTAGTATTATGAAAATAATCTTTTTTAAACTGTTATTAAATTATATACAGAAAGCGATCAAAGAACGATCCCTTTCGCCCAAGCTGTCAATCAAACAGCACAGCGCGAGCCGCCAGAGCTTATCTGGACACAACCAAACTCGTGATGAAATAATGACACTGTTACACTACACAACGAAGCTCTTACTGTGTACTCACATCGTGTTTGCATTGTGATTTGGTGTAAGCATTTGTGAGAGTGCAAAAATTGCGTTGCAATGATAAGATCTTTATTCACGCGATCAACAGACTGTCTGTCATCTGCTCAGTGCTCATCATGCTGCAACCTTTCATGTGATGGAATAGATTTAAATATAATGCTTTAAACGATACTTTTCACGATTTGTTAATCTCGATAGCTGTAATAGTAAAAACGTAGTAAAAGTTTTGGAGAGAGTTCATGTAATACTAGCTATTTTATATGCAAGCATGTCAGCCAATCACAGCAGTGGGCGTTTGCACTGCAGTCTCAAAGCAGACACGCCCCTTAAAACGGAGCGTTCAAATCTGAGGCTGAAATCAGGCTTGGAAAAATGGCTTTTATTTATAAATTATGACAATTTTTGATGTAAAAATCATACTAACATTATAAGGGCACCCCAGGCAACATTATAAAATAATAAAACAATCCAGTTCATGACCCCTTTAAGGAGAGGATGACCGGGGCCATGTATTGCGAGATTTTGGGGAACAACCTCCTTCCCTCAGTTAGAGCATTGAAGATGGGTCGAGGCTGGGTCTTCCAACATGACAATGACCCGAAGCACACAGCCAGGATAACCAAGGAGTGGCTCTGTAAGAAGCATATCAAGGTTCTGGCGTGGCCTAGCCAGTCTCCAGACCTAAACCCAATAGAGAATCTTTGGAGGGAGCTCAAACTCCGTGTTTCTCAGCGACAGCCCAGAAACCTGACTGATCTAGAGAAGATCTGTGTGGAGGAGTGGGCCAACATCCCTCCTCAGTGTGTGCAAACCTGGTGAAAAACTACAGGAAACGTTTGACCTCTGTAATTGCAAACAAAGGCTACTGTACCAAATATTAACATTGATTTTCTCAGGTGTTCAAATACTTATTTGCAGCTGTATCATACAAATAAATAGTTAAAAAATCATACATTGTGATTTCTGGATTTTTTTTTTTAGATTATGTCTCTCACAGTGGACATGCACCTACGATGACAATTTCAGACCCCTCCATGATTTCTAAGTGGGAGAACTTTCAAAATAGCAGGGTGTTCAAATACTTATTTTCCTCACTGTATATATATATATGAATAGATCTGTAAAGTTAGGTGTGTGTGAAGCTGCAGAAGTGGAATACTCTTTACTCTAATATAAATAAATATTCTAAAAATATAAAACAAATAAAACACAAAAAGTCACTGCACACTGGTTATGACTTATTATTTCTTAATTTTGGGCAGAAATGTGTCCTGGACATGTTTTGGACCCCCAAAGTCCCCCCCCCACCCACACACACACACACACACACACACACACTCACCCTTGCGTCAGCTGCGAGGGTGTTATGAACGTTGGGTTAAATCCTGTGCCCGTCACCAGGAACTGCCCCGCCCCCTGCGTGACCGTGGTTGCCGTGGAAACTGCCTCCTGTTTCACACTGGTGACGGACGGGCTGAGTGACGACGACGTCACGGGCGTAGCGATGGCGGGCGCCATGGAGATGACCGACGGTGTGTGTGATGTCACTTGAGTCAGAGCACCACCTACAGCACACACACACACACATTAAACATCATTCATGAGCTCACATGAGGAATATAGAGCCACATAAAACTGTGAAAAGAGGATAAACGCACCACTGAGTGTGAAGTTTGAGATGTTGCTGGCGGTCAGTGGAACAACAGAGTTCACTGTTAACGTGTTCGTGCTGGACACCTGGAAACAAGCAATCACTCGTCAATAATCGATCACTCACTTCACTGGTCTGCAGCTACGGTTTAAGGATGTGAAGTGACTGGTTCATACGGTGTGTGACTGTGGGATGTGAAGTGACTCTGGTTCATACAAAGTATGACTGGAATGTGAAGTGACTCTGGTTCATACGGAATTTGACTGATATGTGAAGTGACTCTGGTTCATACGGTGTGTGACTGTGTGATGTGAAGTGACTGGTTCATACGGTGTGTGACTGTGTGATGTGAAGTGACTGGTTCATACGGTTTGTGAATGTGTGATGTGATGTGAAGTGACTCTGGTTCATACAGTGAGTGACTGAGATGTGAAGTGACTCTGGTTCATACGGTGTGTGTGACTGTGGGATGTGAAGTGACTGGTTCATACGGTGTGTGACTGGAATGTGAAGTGACTCTGGTTCGTACGGTGTGTGACTGTGGGATGTGAAGTGACTCTGGTTCATATGGTGTGTGACTGTGTGATGTGAAGTGACTCTGGTTCATACGGTGTGTGACTGTGTGATGTGAAGTGACTCTGATTCATACGGTGTGTGTGACTGAGATGTGAAGTGACTCTGGTTCATACGGTTTGTGAATGTGTGATGTGATGTGAAGTGACTCTGGTTCATACAGTGAGTGACTGAGATGTGAAGTGACTCTGGTTCATACGGTGTGTGTGACTGTGGGATGTGAAGTGACTCTGGTTCATACGGTTTGTGAATGTGTGATGTGATGTGAAGTGACTCTGGTTCATACAGTGAGTGACTGAGATGTGAAGTGACTCTGGTTCATACGGTGTGTGACTGGAATGTGAAGTGACTCTGGTTCGTACGGTGTGTGACTGTGGGATGTGAAGTGACTCTGGTTCATATGGTGTGTGACTGTGTGATGTGAAGTGACTCTGGTTCATACGGTGTGTGACTGTGTGATGTGAAGTGACTCTGGTTCATACGGTGTGTGTGACTGAGATGTGAAGTGACTCTGGTTCATACGGTGTGTGACTGTGTGATGTGAAGTGACTGGTTCATACGGTGTGTGTGACTGAGATGTGAAGTGACTCTGGTTCATACGGTTTGTGAATGTGTGATGTGATGTGAAGTGACTCTGGTTCATACAGTGAGTGACTGAGATGTGAAGTGACTCTGGTTCATACGGTGTGTGTGACTGTGGGATGTGAAGTGACTGGTTCATACGGTGTGTGACTGGAATGTGAAGTGACTCTGGTTCGTACGGTGTGTGACTGTGGGATGTGAAGTGACTCTGGTTCATATGGTGTGTGACTGTGTGATGTGAAGTGACTCTGGTTCATACGGTGTGTGACTGTGTGATGTGAAGTGACTCTGGTTCATACGGTGTGTGTGACTGAGATGTGAAGTGACTCTGGTTCATACGGTGTGTGACTGTGTGATGTGAAGTGACTGGTTCATACGGTGTGTGACTGGAATGTGAAGTGACTCTGGTTCATACGGTGTGTGACTGTGTGATGTGAAGTGACTGGTTCATACGGTGTGTGACTGTGTGATGTGAAGTGACTGGTTCATACGGTGTGTGTGACTGAGATGTGAAGTGACTCTGGTTCATACGGTTTGTGAATGTGTGATGTGATGTGAAGTGACTCTGGTTCATACAGTGAGTGACTGAGATGTGAAGTGACTCTGGTTCATACGGTGTGTGTGACTGTGGGATGTGAAGTGACTGGTTCATACGGTGTGTGACTGGAATGTGAAGTGACTCTGGTTCGTACGGTGTGTGACTGTGGGATGTGAAGTGACTCTGGTTCATATGGTGTGTGACTGTGTGATGTGAAGTGACTCTGGTTCATACGGTGTGTGACTGTGTGATGTGAAGTGACTCTGGTTCATACGGTGTGTGTGACTGAGATGTGAAGTGACTCTGGTTCATACAGTGAGTGACTGAGATGTGAAGTGACTCTGGTTCATACGGTGTGTGTGACTGTGGGATGTGAAGTGACTCTGGTTCATACGGTGTGTGACTGTGTGATGTTAAGTGTCTCTGGATCATACGGTTTGTGACTGAAATGTGAAGTGACTCTGGTTCATACGGTGTGTGACTGTGGGATGTGAAGTGACTATGGTTAATATGGTGTGTGACTGTGTGATGTGAAGTGACTCTGGTTCATACGGTGTGTGACTGTGGGATGTGAAGTGACTCTGGTTCATACAATGTATGACTGTGGGATGTGAAGTGGCTCTGGTTCATACGGAATTTGACTGATATGTGAAGTGACTCTGGTTCATACAGTGTGTGACTGGAATGTGAAGTGACTCTGGTTCATACGGTGTGTGACTGTGTGATGTGAAGTGACTCTGGTTCATACGGTTTGTGAATGTGTGATGTGAAGTGACTCTGGTTCATACAGTGAGTGACTGAGATGTGAAGTGACTCTGGTTCATACGGTGTGTGTGACTGTGTGATGTGAAGTGACTCTGGTTCATACGGTGTGTGTGACTGTGGGATGTGAAGTGACTCTGGTTCATACGGTGTGTGACTGTGTGATGTTAAGTGTCTCTGGATCATACGGTTTGTGACTGGAATGTGAAGTGACTCTGGTTCATACGGTGTGTGACTGTGTGATGTGAAGTGACTCTGGTTCATACGGTGTGTGACTGTGTGATGTGAAGTGACTCTGGTTCATACAGTGTGTGACTGGAATGTGAAGTGACTCTGGTTCGTACGGCGTGTGACTGTGTGATGTGAAGTGACTCTGGTTCATACGGTGTGTGACTCTGTGATGTGAAGTGACTCTGGATCATACGGTGTGTGACTGTGTGATGTGAAGTGACTCTGGATCATACGGTGTGTGACTGTGTGATGTGAAGTGACTCTGGATCATACGGTGTGTGACTGTGTGATGTGAAGTGACTCTGGTTCACACAGTGTGTGACTGGAATGTGAAGTGACTCTGGTTCATACGGTGTGTGACTGGAATGTGAAGTGACTCTGGTTCGTACGGTGTGTGACTGTGGGATGTGAAGTGACTCTGGTTCATACGGTGTGTGACTGTGGGATGTGAAGTGACTCTGGTTCATATGGTGTGTGACTGTGTGATGTGAAGTGACTCTGGTTCATACGGTGTGTGACTCTGTGATATGAAGTGACTGGTTCATACAGTGTGTGACTGTGGGATGTGAAGTGACTGGTTCATACGGTGTGTGTGACTGAGATGTGAAGTGACTCTGGTTCATACGGTGTGTGACTGGAATGTGAAGTGACTGGTTCATACAATGTATGACTGTGGGATGTGAAGTGACTCTGGTTCATACAATGTATGACTGTGGGATGTGAAGTGACTCTGGTTCATACGGTGTGTGACTGTGGGATGTGAAGTGACTCTGGTTCATACGGTGTGTGACTGGAATGTGAAGTGACTCTGGTTTATACGGTGTGTGACTGTGGGATGTGAAGTGACTCTGGTTCATACAAAGTATGACTGTGGGATGTGAAGTGACTCTGGTTCATACAGTGTGTGACTGTGGGATGTGAAGTGACTCTGGTTCATACAATGTATGACTGTGGGATGTGAAGTGACTGGTTCATACGGAATTTGACTGATATGTGAAGTGACTCTGGTTCATACAGTGTGTGACTGGAATGTGAAGTGACTCTGGTTCATACGGTGTGTGACTGTGTGATGTGAAGTGACTCTGGTTCATACGGTTTGTGAATGTGTGATGTGAAGTGACTCTGGTTCATACAGTGAGTGACTGAGATGTGAAGTGACTCTGGTTCATACGGTGTGTGTGACTGTGTGATGTGAAGTGACTCTGGTTCATACGGTGTGTGTGACTGTGGGATGTGAAGTGACTCTGGTTCATACGGTGTGTGACTGTGTGATGTTAAGTGTCTCTGGATCATACGGTTTGTGACTGGAATGTGAAGTGACTCTGGTTCATACGGTGTGTGACTGTGATGTGAAGTGACTCTGGTTCATACGGTGTGTGACTGGAATGTGAAGTGACTCTGGTTCATACAGTGTGTGACTGGAATGTGAAGTGACTCTGGTTCGTACGGCGTGTGACTGTGTGATGTGAAGTGACTCTGGTTCATACGGTGTGTGACTCTGTGATGTGAAGTGACTCTGGATCATACGGTGTGTGACTGTGTGATGTGAAGTGACTCTGGTTCATACGGTGTGTGACTGTGTGATGTGAAGTGACTCTGGTTCATACAGTGTGTGACTGGAATGTGAAGTGACTCTGGATCATACGGTGTGTGACTGTGTGATGTGAAGTGACTCTGGTTCATACAGTGTGTGACTGGAATGTGAAGTGACTCTGGTTCATACGGTGTGTGACTGGAATGTGAAGTGACTCTGGTTCGTACGGTGTGTGACTGTGGGATGTGAAGTGACTCTGGTTCATACGGTGTGTGACTCTGTGATGTGAAGTGACTCTGGATCATACGGTGTGTGACTGTGTGCTGTGAAGTGACTCTGGTTCATACGGTGTGTGACTGTGTGATGTGAAGTGACTGGTTCATACAGTGTGTGACTGGAATGTGAAGTGACTCTGGTTCATACGGTGTGTGACTGGAATGTGAAGTGACTCTGGTTCATACGGTGTGTGACTGTGGGATGTGAAGTGACTCTGGTTCATACGGTGTGTGACTGTGTGCTGTGAAGTGACTCTGGTTCATACAATGTATGACTGTGGGATGTGAAGTGACTGGTTCATACAATGTATGACTGTGGGATGTGAAGTGACTCTGGTTCATACGGTGTGTGACTGTGGGATGTGAAGTGACTGGTTCATACGGTGTGTGACTGGAATGTGAAGTGACTCTGGTTCATACGGTGTGTGACTGGAATGTGAAGTGACTGGTTCATACAATGTATGACTGTGGGATGTGAAGTGACTCTGGTTCATACAATGTATGACTGTGGGATGTGAAGTGACTGGTTCATACAATGTATGACTGTGGGATGTGAAGTGACTGGTTCATACGATGTGTGACTGTGGGATGTGAAGTGGCTCTGGTTCATACGGTGTGTGACTGTGGGATGTGAAGTGGCTCTGGTTCATACGGAATTTGACTGATATGTGAAGTGACTCTGGTTCATACAGTGTGTGACTGGAATGTGAAGTGACTCTGGTTCATACAGTGTGTGACTGGAATGTGAAGTGACTCTGGTTCATACGGTGTGTGACTGTGTGATGTGAAGTGACTCTGGTTCATACGGTTTGTGAATGTGTGATGTGAAGTGACTCTGGTTCATACAGTGAGTGACTGAGATGTGAAGTGACTCTGGTTCATACGGTGTGTGTGACTGTGGGATGTGAAGTGACTCTGGTTCATACGGTGTGTGACTGTGTGATGTTAAGTGTCTCTGGATCATACGGTTTGTGACTGGAATGTGAAGTGACTCTGGTTCATACGGTGTGTGACTGTGTGGTGTGAAGTGACTCTGGTTCATACGGTGTGTGACTGTGTGGTGTGAAGTGACTCTGGTTCATACGGTGTGTGACTCTGTGATGTGAAGTGACTCTGGTTCATACAGTGTGTGACTGGAATGTGAAGTGACTCTGGATCATACGGTGTGTGACTGTGTGATGTGAAGTGACTCTGGTTCATACGGTGTGTGACTGGAATGTGAAGTGACTCTGGATCATACGGTGTGTGACTGTGTGATGTGAAGTGACTCTGGTTCATACAGTGTGTGACTGGAATGTGAAGTGACTCTGGTTCATACGGTGTGTGACTGTGGGATGTGAAGTGACTCTGGTTCATACGGTGTGTGACTGTGGGATGTGAAGTGACTCTGGTTCATACGGTGTGTGACTGTGTGATGTGAAGTGACTCTGGTTCATATGGTGTGTGACTGTGTGATGTGAAGTGACTCTGGTTCATACGGCGTGTGACTGTGTGATGTGAAGTGACTCTGGATCGTGACTCACGGTGTTGGCGCTGCTGTAGATGGCTTTGATGGCTGATGGTGACCCGCTGCAGCTGCTGGGAGGATTGATCCTCTTCTCCTTCTGTCTGCGGTTACAGAACCAGACTCGCACCACCTCCTTCTCCATGTTGAGCTGATCTGCGATCAGTGTGATCTCCTCTGACGACGGCTTCTGACTCTGCTGCAGATCACACACAAACCGCTTCATCACATCACACAATCACTGACTGCAACACTTCTGCTGCTTGGAATAATCTGCTAAATAATTTTAAATTGTCCATGCTTCCGTCACTAAATGAATTTAAGATAAAAGATTGAAACTATTAAACAAAACAAGAAATGTTACTATTGTATTATTTTCACTTTAAGAATTTTTTTACAGTTTAACTAAAATTACAATACTAATATTCATGGCTGTCTTTGGGGGAAAACCGCACGGAGCCTAAAAGTTTCTCTTTTGTTGATTTGAAGTATAACACGTTTGTTGCTTGGAATATTGTGAAGTAAATAAATAGAGGATTAAAATTTTACTTTTGTGTTACTTCACAGTAAAATAAAAAAAATAAGTATTTAAGAAAAATAATATCATGCATTTTTTACAGTACAACTTTAAAATTACGATACTAATATTTATGGCTGTCTTTGGGCGAAAACTGCATGAAGCATTAAAGTTTCTTTTTTGATGATTTTAAGTATAACACTGGAATATTCTAAAGCATAGGTTCTCAAAGTGCGGCCCGCGGGCCAATGGCGGCCCGCAGAAACATTTCTGGCGGCCCGCGATAACATCTGATAACATCTGTAAAACCGTTAAAACTGTAACATTACATTGTTTTGAAAAAATTAATCTCTGTTTAGTGGTTTAGTTTAGCGGCATCTATAGGCATAAGCGGTAATTACAGGTGTGGTCCGACTGATCGCAAGTGACAAGTAACTTAATGACAAGCTTAATAGACGCGTTTCCATACCTTTCAAATTTTTCGCGGGCGCGAACACTTGCATTTTCCTATCAACAGTGGAAACAACTTAAAATACTCTATCATTTCTGGTCATACAGAAAATAATAATACATTATTCGCAACTACTTTTATTTGTGTAAACTCATAATAACAATAAAACGTTGTGCTTTTGTAAAATAAAATAAAACAATCAGTAGCCTACGCGCTTTCATGATCTCCGTGACCTGGAGCGCGAGAACTGAAACTAAATATAGCCTATGTAGGCTAAAGCTTGAAACTCGAATCGAAAGCTAATACCTTCTGATTATGTAATCCTTAAAGGTGCATTTCTCTCTAAAAGCGCATCTGCTTAACAGCTGGAGATATGTTTTTAGCCGACACTTAGAAAACAATAGTTTATTAATAAACAATTAAAATGCCTCGCTGTTTTTTCAGACACATTTATTATCATTATCCTATAACTCACTTTTCTGTGGGCTGTGGCTCTTCTCATTCAGCACTGTGGGAAAAATATCAATTCCAGGTTCTAATTTGGCCTTAGAAAACCAGTAAAATCGACATGTTTTCCATATTAATTTGTGAATATTTTAAATGTTTAATAAAGGGGCAAAAAATCATAAACAAAAATCTGAAAATTCGTCGATATTTACTTTTTTGCGCAGCAGTTGGTGTAACGTTAGCCAGTTCAAATTAAAATTTTGGTGTTCAACTTTGCATTTTAAAAAGACAACAACCGTTCATTTTTCATTTTTCAATTACGGGTTAAAAAAGATAGATAATAATAGTGCAAAACATTTGCGCAAATCTGTATATGGAAACGCGACTGACAGGTTGATAGATATGAATGATGATGACTTGTTTGGTAAGCTTCTATTTGAAAAGTTTCTCTCTCTCTCTGTTCTCTCTCTCTCTCTCTCTCTCTGTTCTCTCTCTCTCTGTCTCTGTCTCTGTCTCTCTCTCTGTCTCTCTCTCTCTCTCTCTCTCCCTGTCCCTGTCCCTGTCCCGCTTTGGTAGCTGGAATTGCCCCTGAATAAGGCCTATGCTGATAAGAAGCAAGGCAGCCTGAGACTGTTTGTTCTAAATAAGTTTGTACTTGAAATGGACTGCACACAGGACTGTTATATCCCAAATTTGTCTGTTGAGGGTAGAGAACCCCAGGGATTTTGTTTGCATTGCAATTTTTCTCAAGATTTTCACAAGTTTTGCCAGGTTTGGCCTCAGTTATAAATTAAAATGTGTTTATTGCAATAAATGTAAACTGTAGAGATGCAACCTGGTCATTACAATTATTTCAAATGGGATTTTCTTTTCAGTATTTTTTTTTTATTTTTCTCCCCCGCCCCTTTGGCGGCCCTCAGTTCAATGTTGGGTTCCTAAATTGGCCCTCACCTATCAAAACTTTGAGAACCCCTGTTCTAAAGTATATAAACAAAGGAAAATTCAGAACATTCAAATGACTTTGCTAAGCCCCGCCCCAAAAACATCAATTACCAATCCTACCTCAGCAACCGTTGCCATCCGCAGGCATTTGGTTGTTTGGATAGTTTTAAGTGTGGATAGTTTAAATCCTTCATAAATGCGAAAGATTTAGGGTTTAGGAGGTCAGTGCGGGTCAGGGTCAGTGCTGGTCAGGGTCAGGGTCAGGGTGGGTGTTGGTGCAGGTCAGGGTCAGCGCGGGTCAGTGCGGGTCAGGGTCAGTGCGGGTCAGGGTCAGGGTGGGTGTTGGTGCAGGTCAGGGTCAGCGCGGGTCAGTGCGGGTCAGGGTCAGTGCGGGTCAGGGTCAGGGTGGGTGTTGGTGCGGGTCAGGGTCAGTGCGGGTCAGGGTCAATGCGGGTCAGGGTCAGGGTGGGTGTTGGTGCAGGTCAGGGTCAGCGCGGGTCAGTGCGGGTCAGGGTCAGGGTGGGTGTTGGTGCGGGTCAGGGTCAGTGCGGGTCAGGGTCAGTGTGGGTCAGGGTCAGGGTGGGTGTTGGTGCAGGTCAGGGTCAGTGTGGGTCAGGGTCAGTGTGGGTCAGGGTCAGTGTGGGTCAGGGTCAGTGTGGGTCAGGGTCAGTGTGGGTGTTGGTGCGGGTCAGGGTCAGTGCGAGTCAGGGTCAGTGTGGGTCAGGGTCAGGGTGGGTGTTGGTGCGGGTCAGGGTCAGTGCGGGTCAGTGCGGGTCAGGGTCAGTGTGGGTCAGGGTCAGTGTGGGTCAGGGTCAGGGTGGGTGTTGGTGCGGGTCAGGGTCAGTGCGGGTCAGTGTGGGTCAGGGTCAGTGTGGGTCAGGGTCAGTGTGGGTCAGGGTCAGGGTGGGTGTTGGTGCGGGTCAGGGTCAGTGCGGGTCAGGGTCAGTGTGGGTCAGGGTCAGTGTGGGTGTTGGTGCGGGTCAGGGTCAGTGCGGGTCAGGGTCAGTGTGGGTCAGGGTCAGTGTGGGTGTTGGTGTGGGTCAGGGTCAGTGCGGGTCAGGGTCAGTGTGGGTCAGGGTCAGGGTGGGTGTTGGTGCAGGTCAGGGTCAGGGTCAGTGCGGGTCAGGGTCAGTGCGGGTCAGGGTCAGGGTGGGTGTTGGTGCGGGTCAGGGTCAGTGCGGGTCAGGGTCAGTGTGGGTCAGGGTCAGGGTCAGGTTGGTTCGGGTCAGTGTTGGTTAGGGTCAGGGTCAGGTTGGTTAGGGTCAGTGTTGGTTAGGGTCAGGGTCAGGTTGGTTCGGGTCGGTGTTGGTTAGGGTCAGGGTCAGGATCAGGTTGGTTGGGGTTTAGGAGCCCTCTAGTGGTCAGGAGACCCGCTCACCTCCAGAAAGCTCCTCTCTAAGGCCAGGCGTATGGTGGTCTCGATACTGGTCCGCTTCTTACGGCGCCGGTTCAGACTCTCGCAGAGACCCGGAGACATCTCGCTCGCACTCGACACCACGCAGTCGGCAGACATGTTCTCTGCAGAAACACAGAGCGAGAAGCGTTCCGTTAAATGCCTCGACCTGCGTCCTAGCGCTGGGCGGTCCAGCGGTGTGTGTGCTTTAACAGCGCTGGGGACGCGGCGCGACTGTAGAGAGGGTCAAACTCTGCTTTACACTGTTCACTGGTGAGGCTCAGGTGTGTGTGTTACTGAGACCGTGAAGATGGAGAGGTTAAACTGTCAAATTATATATACAGTGCATCCCAATATCAACACTGCCCAGCACAGGTGGATTTTCCGAAAGGCTTTGACATCGCTGAGTAAACATGAGCACTGCACGCTTTTATATCAATGTTTCTTTGAAGGGAACTGACTGTCTTTAGAAAAGTTTCGATGTTATTTATTTTGATTTAATCTCTATTTGTCCTGATAAAGCAGCGTTTATGAACGAGATTTCCGCCACTCCTACAGCGCCTCCTGCTGGACCTCTTTGTAAACATCATTTTGTGAGGCCTTGCAAACCTGTATTACTACAGGTGTGGGATATTTCTACAATATTCACTCATGACAGTAATAGGGCGTTCTAAAGGCCCGTTCACACCAAGGACGATAACTATAAAGATAACAATAAAGATATAGTTCTAAAAATCTTTCAGCATCTCACCTGCGTCGTTGAGCCATTTCTCCAGCAGGGGTTTGAGTTTGCACATGTTCTTGAAGCTCAGGTTCAAGGCCTCGAATCTGGAGATGGTGGTCTGGCTGAAGTCGTTCCCGTAGAGCTTCCCCATCGCCAGCCCCACGTCCCCCTGAAACACACACGGCGGACACGTTAGCGTCGCGCGCCGGCACACGGCACTCGCGAGTGGATGAGGGCGAGGGTCACCTGAGTGAAGCCCAGCTTGATGCGCCTCTGCTTGAAGCTCTTGGCGAACTGCTCGAGCTCCTCCAGGTCGCCGGCCTCCTCCACACACGGGCCGTCCGCTCGCTTCGGGCCGGGACACGCCGGAGACGGCATCGCTGCGATCTTCCTCGTCGGGGTCGCCGCCTGACACACACACACATGCAGACACCAGTCAGACACACTCCGGCAAACACCAGTTAGCGGCCGCTAAGTTAATAACTCATGATCTTTACAACAGAAGTGAATCAATCAATCTCCTGTTATCACTGTAAAGCTGCTGTGAAACTCTGTTAAAGCGCTGTATAAATGAAGGAGACTCGACTTGGTTAGTGTGTGATGAGTGTGTGTGTGTGTGTGTGTGTGTGATGTGTGTGTGTGTGTGTGTGTGTGTGATGTGTGTGATGTGCGTGTGTGATGTGTGTGATGTGCGTGTGTGATGTGTGTGATGAGTGTGTGTGATGAGTGTGTGTGATGAGTGTGTGTGTGTGTGTGTGATGAGTGTGTGTGATGAGTGTGTGTGTGTGTGTGATGAGTGTCTGATGAGTGTGTGTGTGTGATGAGTGTCTGATGAGTGTGTGTGTGTGTGTGAGAGACCTGTGTGGTGAGTGAGTGAGTGAGTGAGTGAGTGTGTGTGTGTGTGTGTGTGTGTGTGTGTGTGTGTGTGTGATGAGTGTGTGATGAGTGTCTGATGAGTGTCTGATGAGTGTGTGTCTGTGAGACCTGTGTGGTGAGTGTGTGTGTGTGTGTGTGTGTGAGTGTGTGTGTGAGTGAGTGTGTGATGAGTGTGTGATGAGTGTGTGTGTCAGACCTGTGTGATGAGTGTGTGTGTCTGTGAGACCTGTGTGGTGAGTGTGTGTGTGTGTGTGTGTGTGTGTGTGTGAGTGTGTGTGAGTGTGTGAGTGAGTGTGATGAGTGTGTGATGAGTGTGTGTGTCAGACCTGTGTGATGAGTGTGTGTGATGAGTGTGTGTGATGAGTGTGTGTGTGTGTGTGTGTGTGTGTGTGAGTGAGTGTGTGTGAGAGTGTGTGTGAGTGATGAGTGTGTGTGAGTGATGAGTGTGTGTGAGTGATGAGTGTGTGTGTGTGTGTGTGTCAGACCTGTGTGATGAGTGTGTGTGTGTATGTGTGATGAGTGTCTGATTAATGAGTGAGTGTGTGTGTGTGTGTGTGTGTGTGTGTGTGAGTCCTGTGTGGTGAGTGAGTGAGTGTGTGTGTGTGTGTGTGTGTGTGTGTCAGACCTGTGTGATGAGTGTGTGTGTGTATGTGTGATGAGTGTCTGATTAATGAGTGAGTGTGTGTGTGTGTGTGTGTGTGTGTGTGTGTGAGTCCTGTGTGGTGAGTGAGTGAGTGTGTGTGTGTGTGTGTGTCTGATGAGTGTGTGTGTGTGTGAGACCTGTGTGGTGAGTGAGTGTGAGTGTGAGTGTGTGTGTGTGTGTGTGAGAGAGAGTGTGTGAGTGAGTGAGTGTGATGAGTGTGTGTGTGAGTGAGTGAGTGTGATGAGTGTGTGTGTGTCAGACCTGTGTGATGAGTGTGTGTGATGAATGTGAGTGTGTGTGTGTGTGTGTGTGTGTGTGTGTGTGTGATGAGTGTGTGTGATGAGTGTGTCTGTGTGTGTGTGTGTGTGTGTGTGTGTGTGTGTGTGTGTGTGTGTCAGACCTGTGTGGTGAGCGTGAGGCTGGTCTGCGTCGGCACAAGGCTGGCTTGGCTTTGAGGTAGTTGAGTCAGAATATTCTGAGCTTGCAGGAGACCTGAGAACAGGAGAACAGGACGGGTCAGAACCATCATCATCATCATCATCATCAGTCTAACACACACACACACACACACACACACACACTCGTACCGGTCTGACCCTGAGGAGACGGAGAGATGATGAACTGAGGCTGGATCTGAGGACTGATGGAGTGACCCGACGGAACCAACACAAACTGCTGCAGGTTCAGGCCCTGAGGAGCCAAACCCTGAGAGAGAGAGAGAGGGGCGAGAGAGAGAGGGGCGAGAGAGAGGGGCGAGAGAGAGAGAGAGAGAGAGAGAGAGGCGAGAGAGGGGCGAGAGAGAGAGAGGGGCGAGAGAGGGGCGAGAGAGAGAGAGGGGCGAGAGAGAGAGAGAGGGGCGAGAGAGAGAGAGAGAGAGAGAGAGAGAGAGAGAGGGGGAGAGAGAGAGAGAGAGAGGGGGGGCGAGAGGGCGAGAGAGAGAGAGAGGAGTGAGAGAGAGGAGTGAGAGAGAGGAGAGAGAGAGAGAGAGGAGAGAGGGGCGAGAGAGAGGCGAGAGAGAGGCGAGAGAGAGAGAGGGGCGAGAGAGAGAGGGGCGAGAGAGAGAGGGGCGAGAGAGAGAGAGGCGAGAGAGAGAGAGGCGAGAGAGAGAGAGAGGGGGGCGAGAGAGAGAGAGACATGTGTACATTAATCATCAGTGACTGGAATGTTAAAGGTGACATATTATGCCTCTTTTCACCAGATGTAATATAAATCTCTGATGTCCCCAGAATGTGTGTGCGAAACATCAGCTCAGAACACGAGATCATTTATTAGAGCTTGTCAAATTTGCCCCTTTTTTGGTGTGAGCAAAAACACACCGTTTTTGTGTGTGTCCCTTTAAATGCAAATGAGCTGCTGCCCCGCCTCCGTTCAGAAGAGGGCGGAGTCTTTACACGAGCTACAGAATCTCCAGCAATAACATGCTTTTTTATGGACTTCAAAACAGAAACGACATTCACTCCCATTATAAAGCTTGGAAGAGCCAGGACATTTTTTAATATAACTCTGATTGTGTTCGTCTGAAAGAAGAATGTCATATACACCTAGGATGACCTATTAAAATGACTATTTACCACCTAGGGAGAGTAAATCATGGGCTAATTTTATCTTTAGGTGAACTATCACTTTAAAGCAGTGGTTCTCAAACTCTTTAGAGAGGCGTACCCCCTAACCCTTCTGCGTTCCCCCTAACCCTTCTGCGTTCCCCCTGACCCTTCTGCGCTCCCCCTAAGCCTTCTGCGTTCCCCCTGACCCTTCTGCGCTCCCCCTGACCCTTCTGCGTTCCCCCTGACCCTTCTGCGTTCCCCCTGACCCTTCTGCGCTTCCCCCTGACCCTCCTGCGCTGCCCCTGACCCTTCTGCGTTCCCCCTGACCCTTCTGCGCTTCCCCCTGACCCTCCTGCGCTGCCCCTGACCCTCCTGCGCTGCCCCTGACCCTTCTGCGCTCCCCCTGACCCTTCTGCGCTCCCCCTAACCCGTTCCCCCTAACCCTTCTGCGTTGCCCCTGACCCTTCTGCGTTCCCCCTGACCCTTCTGCGTTCCCCCTGACCCTTCTGCGTTCCCCCTGACCCTTCTGCGTTCCCCCTGACCCTTCTGCGTTCCCCCTGACCCTTCTGCGCTTCCCCCTGACCCTCCTGCGCTGCCCCTGACCCTCCTGCGCTGCCCCTGACCCTTCTGCGCTCCCCCTGACCCTTCTGCGCTCCCCCTAACCCGTTCCCCCTGACCCTTCTGCGTTCCCCCTGACCCTTCTGCGTTCCCCCTGACCCTTCTGCGCTTCCCCCTGACCCTCCTGCGCTGCCCCTGACCCTCCTGCGCTGCCCCTGACCCTTCTGCGCTCCCCCTGACCCTTCTGCGCTCCCCCTAACCCGTTCCCCCTAACCCTTCTGCGTTGCCCCTGACCCTTCTGCGCTCCCCCTAACCCTTCTGCGTTGCCCCTGACCCTTCTGCGTTCCCCCTAACCCGTTCCCCCTGACACTTCTGCGCTCCCCCTGACCCTTCTGCATTCCCCCTAACCCGTTCCCCCTAACCCTTCTGCATTCCCCCTAACCCGTTCCCCCTAACCCTTCTGTGTTCCCCCTAACCCGTTCCCCCTGACCCTTCTGCGTTCCCCCTGACCCTTCTGCGTTCCCCCTAACCCTTCTGCGTTCCCCCTAACCCTTCTGTGTTCCCCCTAACCCGTTCCCCCTGACCCTTCTGCGTTCCCCCTAACCCTTCTGTGTTCCCCCTAACCCGTTCCCCCTGACCCTTCTGCGTTCCCCCTGACCCTTCTGCGCTCCCCCTAACCCTTCTGCATTCCCCCTAACCCGTTCCCCCTGACCCTTCTGCGTTCCCCCTGACCCTTCTGCGTTCCCCCTGACCCTTCTGCCTTCCCCCTGACCCTTCTGCGTTCCCCCTGACCCTTCTGCCTTCCCCGTGACCCTTCTGCATTCCCCCTAACCCGTTCCCCCGACCCTTCTGCGCTCCCCCTGACCCTTCTGCGCTCCCCCTGACCCTTCTGCGCTCACCTTGACCCTTCTGCGTTCCCCCTGACCCTTCTGCGTTCCCCCTGACCCTTCTGCCTTCCCCCTGACCCTTCTGCGTTTCCCTAACCCTTCTGCGTTCCCCCTAACCCTTCTGCGTTCCCCCTGACCCTTCTGCGCTCACCTTGACCCTTCTGCGTTCCCCCTGACCCTTCTGCGTTCCCCCTGACCCTTCTGCGCTCACCTTGACCCTTCTGCGTTCCCCCTGACCCTTCTGCGTTCCCCCTGACCCTTCTGCCTTCCCCCTAACCCTTCTGCGTTTCCCTAACCCTTCTGCGTTCCCCCTGACCCTTCTGCGTTCCCCCTGACCCTTCTGCCTTCCCCCTGACCCTTCTGCCTTCCCCCTGACCCTTCTGCCTTCCCCCTGACCCTTCTGCCTTCCCCCTGACCCTTCTGCCTTCCCCCTGACCCTTCTGCCTTCCCCCTGACCCTTCTGCGTTTCCCTAACCCTTCTGCGTTCCCCCTGACCCTTCTGCACTCACCTTGACCCTTCTGCGTTCCCCCTGACCCTTCTGCGTTCCCCCTGACCCTTCTGCGTTCCCCCTGACCCTTCTGCCTTCCCCCTAACCCTTCTGCCTTCCCCCTGACCCTTCTGCGTTTCCCTAACCCTTCTGCGTTCCCCCTGACCCTTCTGCGCTCACCTTGACCCTTCTGCGTTCCCCCTGACCCTTCTGCGTTCCCCCTGACCCTTCTGCCTTCCCCCTAACCCTTCTGCGTTCCCCCTGACCCTTCTGCGTTCCCCCTGACCCTTCTGCCTTCCCCCTGACCCTTCTGCGTTTCCCTAACCCTTCTGCGTTCCCCCTAACCCTTCTGCGTTCCCCCTGACCCTTCTGCCTTCCCCCTGACCCTTCTGCGTTCCCCTTTACCCTTCTGCCTTCCCCCTAACCCTTCTGCGTTTCCCTAACCCTTCTGCGTTCCCCCTGACCCTTCTGCGCTCACCTTGACCCTTCTGCGTTCCCCCTGACCCTTCTGCGTTCCCCCTGACCCTCCTGCGCTGCCCCTGACCCTTCTGCGTTCCCCCTGACCCTTCTGCGTTTCCCCTGACCCTTCTGTGTTCCCCCTGACCCTTCTGCGTTTCCCTAACCCTTCTGTGTTCCCCCTAACCCGTTCCCCCTGACCCTTCTGCGTTCCCCCTGACCCTTCTGCATTCCCCCTAACCCGTTCCCCCGACCCTTCTGCGTTCCCCCTGACCCTTCTGCATTCCCCCTAACCCGTTCCCCCTGACCCTTCTGCGTTCCCCCTGACCCTTCTGCGTTCCCCCTGACCCTTCTGTGTTCCCCCTAACCCTTCTGCGTTCCCCCTGACCCTTCTGCGTTCCCCTTTACCCTTCTGCGTTTCCCTAACCCTTCTGCGTTCCCCCTGACCCTTCTGCGCTCCCCCTGACCCTTCTGCGTTCCCCCTGACCCTTCTGCGTTCCCCCTGACCCTTCTGCGTTCCCCCTGACCCTTCTGCGCTCCCCCTAACCCTTCTGCGTTCCCCTTTACCCTTCTGTGTTCCCCCTCTCTGCAGCCACACCTTTCTCAATAAGGGACAGTATTTGCCCCTTTAAATCGATTTTTAAAATCGACCTTTACAAATACTTTTATAAAAGAAATAATGCTTTAAATAAAATAAAAAGTTCAATAGAGGAATATGCAGTGATGGTAAAAAGAACTGATGCTTTGAAATATTAAATTAAAACCGCCAGTAGGTCTTTATGAGCGAGTCATCGAGTCATTAATTCATTCAGTAACGAAGCAAGTGGCTGTAATTAAAGGAGAACTCCGGTCAATTTTAACACAGCGCACATACCTGTATTTACATCCTGTTTTCGGTCGAAGTCCATAGTAATCGATTGTCGAGTTCACGCGCATTGGTTTAGTACCTATGATCACGCGAGTGAACTCGACAATCGATTATTGTGGACTTCAACCGAAAACAGGAAGTAAATACAGGTATGTGCGCTGGCTGAATAAACATCATTTTTATTCATATCTTTCACATCTACTGCAGACAGATTGACCCGCGTTCACTCTGAAGGAATCACTCACATGACCTGTGCACTTGTAATGACACATCAAGGATGTTAAGAGGCTAAAAGCAGGTTTAAAACTTGCCCCATTGAAGTCAACAGGGTGCAAATTTTAAAAAGAGGATAACATGGTGTAGGCAACACCGATTTTTGTCATTGTTCTCTGTATTGACAGCACTCCAAATGTACAAAAAAATGAGCTCAATGTTAAAATTGACCAGAGTTCTCCTTTAAGAATGAATCATTGAATCATTGACTCACGATTTGTTCGAAGCTGCAGATTTGTTCACAGACACTGCTGTGGCGTTTTGACAATTGCCTGTTTTTGATCATCACTTAATATCAGTACCTTTTGTTTGTTGAGCTGTTGTATAAAGTCACTGCCACATTTGCAGTCGTGTGGATATTTGTATAATATGTGATCAACATTAAATGCAGGATATGTATCTGTATCGCAGAGAGTTTGAATATTAAATCGATCTCAATGCACAGTCTACTGTATATTTGTTCTTCGTGTAGTAAGTGCTAAATCCCCACTTTGACAGAGGTAGAGAACGGCAGTATAGTGCGATTTGCATCATACACACGCTGCTTGTGTGAGTGCAGTCAGTTTTGACCGCAAAAGATGAGGTAATTTGATCGGCTGTCATGTATTTAACGAATTTTACCTGATATAAATACATGCTCAATTTTAATGTTATTTTTAAGGCGGGGTAGAATTAAATGAATGGCGTACCCCCTTCTGTCACCTCACACACCCCAGTTTGAGAACCACTGCTTTAAAGCATCCAGCGGAAGAGCGAGTGTCACTGATCTGTAATCTGATTGGACGGGTGAGATGTCAGTCACTTACTGAAGCGATCTGAATGGGCGGGGCCAGAGTGATGGGCGTGGCCGCAGAGGCGGAGATACTGGCTCCACTGGAACTGCTCTGATGACCAGCAGCTGCCATGAGCTGAGCCTGAGTCTGCTGCAGGAACACCTGTGTGTGTGTGTGTGTGTGTGTGTGTGTGTGTGTGTGTGTGTGTGTGTGTGTGTGTGTGTGTGTGTGTGTGTGAGAGAGAGAGATAGGCAGAGAGAGTTTGTGTGTGTGAGTGAGTGAGGGAGAGAGAGAGAGAGAGAGAGAGAGAGAGAGAGAGAGAGAGAGAGAGAGAGAGAGAGAGAGAGGGAGTGTGTGTGTGAGAGAGAGAGAGAGAGAGTGTGTGTGAGGCAGAGAGAGTGTGTGTGAGAGAGAGAGTGTGTGTGAGGCAGAGAGAGAGAGAGAGAGTGTGTGTGTGTGTGTGTGTGTGTGTGGAAAAAGAGAGAGATTTTGTTGAGAAAAGCAGTGTAAAAAGTACAAAAAATAAAGAAAAAAAAATTAAAATATCTACAATAAATTGATTAAAATAAAATATTACAAATAATACATTAGATTAAAAATAAATTATTTAATTAAATAAATTATAACATGATTAAAATGAACAAAAAATGCTTAATAAATGGAATTTTATTTAAATAAAAAATGAATAATTACATAAAATACAAAATGCTTGAAATAAATCAATACATTAATAAAAAAAAATTAAATAACCAAAATTTAGATTAAAACATAAAAATTTGATTAAAATAATTCAAATTAATTAATTACTTTTATTAAATAAAAATACATAGATTAAAATAAACTGAATACAATTAATATGTTTGCTTAAAAAAAAAAAGATTTAAATAAATAAAAATAAGGAATAAATTAAAAATTTAACTAAATAGAGTAAAATTAAATTAAATATTCAAATAAATAAATAATAAATTAATGCATGTTATTAAAAAATTTGATAAAAATAAATGAATAAAATATATCTAACAGTAAAGTACAACAGTGAGCCGAAAACAAATGTAATAGAAACTAAATATTACACATTTATGATGTTCATTTTTGACAGGATGATCATATTTTGTGTCCATGACAGTAAAGATGAGGAGTGAACACACTGAACTGGCAGCGCTCCTCTCGTTAGATCAAACCTCGTTACGCAGCGCATGTAAATTCCGCATAGATTTGCATACTCTCTTCCACCTGTTTCCACGCGGTTTAATTAGCATGACACACGTTTAATTAGCATGACACAGTGTTCTGGAGTTTAATTAGCATGATACAGTGTTCTGGCGGATCTCGTACCTGCTGGAGCAGCGCCTGCGCCTGAGCGTTGCTGACGGCACTCGCCACCGGTGCGCTCGGCGTGTGTGTGTCCGGCGTGTGTGTGTGTGTGTCGGGACCGTCGGCTGGAGCTGCTGGGAGACGAGAGGAGAACATCCGTCAGAAACAAGCACACACACTCACTCACACACACACACACAGATAAAAACAACTGAACTCACCTTCAAGTGCTCTGCTCTCCATGGTGTTCTTACTCAGGTCTGCTGGGCTGGAATCTGTTCAGAGCAAACCAGTTCGTTCAGTTCAAGATCTGAGCTGTTAAACCATCATCACTTTCAGGAGCTCAACTCCACTGGATCAACACCGAGCGGATCCTGAGTCAACACGGAGCGGATCCTGAATCAACACCGAGCGGATCCTGAGTCAACACCGAGCGGATCCTGAGTCAACACCGAGCGGATCCTGAGTCAACACCGAGCGGATCCTGAGTCAACACCGAGCGGATCCTGAATCAACACCGAGCGGATCCTGAATCAACACCGAGCGGATCCTGAGTCAACACCGAGCGGATCCTGAGTCAACACCGAGCGGATCCTGGATCAACACCGAGCGGATCCTGAATCAACACCGAGCGGATCCTGAATCAACACCGAGCGGATCCTGAGTCAACACCGAGCGGATCCTGAGTCAACACGGAGCGGATCCTGAATCAACACCGAGCGGATCCTGAATCAACACCGAGCGGATCCTGAATCAACACCGAGCGGATCCTGAATCAACACGGAACGGATCCTGGATCAACACGGAGCGGATCCTTAATCAACACCGAGCGGATCCTGAATCAACACCGAGCGGATCCTGAATCAACACCGAGCGGATCCTGAGTCAACACCGAGCGGATCCTGAATCAACACGGAGCGGATCCTGAGTCAACACCGAGCGGATCCTGAGTCAACACCGAGCGGATCCTGAATCAACACCGAGCGGATCCTGAGTCAACACCGAGCGGATCCTGAGTCAACACGGAGCGGATCCTGAATCAACACGGAGCGGATCCTGAGTCAACACCGAGCGGATCCTGAGTCAACACGGAGCGGATCCTGAGTCAACACGGAGCGGATCCTGAATCAACACCGAGCGGATCCTGAATCAACACGGAGCGGATCCTGAGTCAACACCGAGCGGATCCTGAGTCAACACGGAGCGGATCCTGAGTCAACACGGAGCGGATCCTGAATCAACACCGAGCGGATCCTGAGTCAACACCGAGCGGATCCTGAGTCAACACGGAGCGGATCCTGAATCAACACCGAGCGGATCCTGAATCAACACCGAGCGGATCCTGAATCAACACCGAGCGGATCCTGAATCAACACCGAGCGGATCCTGAATCAACACCGAGCGGATCCTGAGTCAACACCGAGCGGATCCTGAGTCAACACCGAGCGGATCCTGAATCAACACCGAGCGGATCCTGAGTCAACACCGAGCGGATCCTGAGTCAACACGGAGCGGATCCTGAATCAACACGGAGCGGATCCTGAGTCAACACCGAGCGGATCCTGAGTCAACACGGAGCGGATCCTGAATCAACACGGAGCGGATCCTGAGTCAACACCGAGCGGATCCTGAATCAACACCGAGCGGATCCTGAGTCAACACCGAGCGGATCCTGAGTCAACACCGAGCGGATCCTGAGTCAACACCGAGCGGATCCTGGATCAACACCGAGCGGATCCTGAATCAACACCGAGCGGATCCTGAATCAACACCGAGCGGATCCTGAGTCAACACCGAGCGGATCCTGAGTCAACACGGAGCGGATCCTGAATCAACACCGAGCGGATCCTGAATCAACACCGAGCGGATCCTGAATCAACACCGAGCGGATCCTGAATCAACACGGAACGGATCCTGGATCAACACGGAGCGGATCCTTAATCAACACCGAGCGGATCCTGAATCAACACCGAGCGGATCCTGAATCAACACCGAGCGGATCCTGAGTCAACACCGAGCGGATCCTGAATCAACACCGAGCGGATCCTGAATCAACACGGAGCGGATCCTGAGTCAACACCGAGCGGATCCTGAGTCAACACCGAGCGGATCCTGAATCAACACCGAGCGGATCCTGAGTCAACACCGAGCGGATCCTGAGTCAACACGGAGCGGATCCTGAATCAACACGGAGCGGATCCTGAGTCAACACCGAGCGGATCCCGAGTCAACACGGAGCGGATCCTGAATCAACACGGAGCGGATCCTGAGTCAACACCGAGCGGATCCTGAGTCAACACCGAGCGGATCCTGAGTCAACACCGAGCGGATCCTGAGTCAACACCGAGCGGATCCTGAGTCAACACGGAGCGGATCCTGAATCAACACCGAGCGGATCCTGAATCAACACCGAGCGGATCCTGAGTCAACACGGAGCGGATCCTGAGTCAACACGGAGCGGATCCTGAGTCAACACGGAGCGGATCCTGAATCAACACGGAGCGGATCCTGAATCAACACGGAGCAGATCCTGAGTCAACACCGAGCGGATCCTGAATCAACACGGAGCGGATCCTGAGTCAACACCGAGCGGATCCTGAATCAACACGGAGCGGATCCTGAGTCAACACCGAGCGGATCCTGAGTCAACACGGAGCGGATCCTGAATCAACACCGAGCGGATCCTGAATCAACACCGAGCGGATCCTGAGTCAACACGGAGCGGATCCTGAGTCAACACGGAGCGGATCCTGAGTCAACACGGAGCGGATCCTGAATCAACACGGAGCGGATCCTGAATCAACACGGAGCGGATCCTGAATCAACACGGAGCGGATCCTGAATCAACACGGAGCGGATCCTGAATCAACACGGAGCGGATCCTGAATCAACACGGAGCGGATCCTGAATCAACATGGAGCGGATCCTGAATCAACATGGAGCGGATCCTGAATCAACACCGAGCGGATCCCGAATCAACACCGAGCGGATCCCGAATCAACACGGAGCAGATCCTGAATCAACACCGAGCGGATCCTGAATCAACACGGAGCGGATCCTGAATCAACACGGAGCGGATCCTGAATCAACACGGAGCGGATCCTGAAGGATGAGTTAGCCTCATGTTTGATGAAGTCGCATCCCTGATTCTGTCGTGATCTTTGAATCGATCTGTAGGAATAAAGCGGACTCGACTCCCGATGCGAACGATGCTTTAGTTCTGAATCCGCTTTCAGTTTCCCTTCGCTTCCAAACCGAGACGCAGAAATATCAGGCAACGAATGTCAACATCTGAACTGTGTTAAACCCCCGTCACTCTCCAGCTCTGATCCGCTTCCAGCAGCTCGACTCCCCTGACCCGATCCACCAGAGTTAGCCTCATGTTTGATGAATCCCTGATCCTGTCCTGATCTTTGACTCGACTCCGATGCGAACGCTTTTCTGACTCCGTGTGTTCATTAATATCTGAATCTTGGAAGCTCACCTGTGTCCGGAAAGGCGCGGCGCTACGACGGCGAACGGCTCCGCGCTGGAACGCTGGCTCTCCTCGCGAGCGAAACACAAAGACTGCCGCTGGAAGCGCCGCATCCATAACGAGAGTTAATCAGTATGCAGCTGATTAAAGCCGTATGCAAATCTCGCTCCCCGTCGCTCATTAGACGAGCGCCGCTTTGAAGTTCCGCGAGCGATTCATTTCGCGCGGACCTCTGAAAGCTTTCTGCATAATTCAACATTTTTCATAAATATTTATCAGCTCATTTGCATATTAATTGGATAGCTTTTAGGACGTGGGATACGGCGAGCACAACAGCGAGGGAGAAGTGAGACAAGGCCAATTACCAGCTGTGTGTGACTGTTTTAATTACCGGGGGGGGGGGCCTTCCCAGCATGCAACACGACCCGGCTACGATGAAAGAATGTGTCGGCTAATGACCGACGTCTCAAAACATCCCGAGTCAAACTGGACGAGCTCATTTATCTCTGACAACAAGATAACCAGGAAAACGACCCATTACACTCAAGCCGGTCCACAGTCTGAGGAACTACAGGAGCTCGTCTACGCCATGGAGTAAACAATTATAAAAAATAATAAAAATAAATAAAAAATCTGACTTTTTTCTTGCAATTCAAAACAAATAAAAGGTCAAAATTCCGAGATATAAACACAAAGTTTTGAGATAAAAAGTCACATTTAACTTTCTCTCTTATATCTTTATTCCATGGCGCAAACGAGCTTCCATAGGAGATGCTTGAGCTAGTGGCATTTGCTAAGTTACTGATCTAACTACTACAGTTTAACTCATCATGATGCGATCAACACTCGCACGCATCTAATGCACAGACGAACAGTCATGTGACTTTAACTCAAGCAGTTGCTATGACGACGACCCCACCGAGAGAGAGAGAGAGAGAGAGAGAGAGAGAGAGAGAGAGAGAGAGAGAGAGAGAGAGAGACTCAAAAGAAAACAGTTGTGAGAAACACGATTTGCATACGGCCGCTGCGAGGGCTTCAGTAAGCTAACTGACAGACAATGCATTATGCAAATGTTTTAATTAATAGAATTTTAAATAAGCAATTAATTAGCCTTTCAAACTACTGAACGCAGCGCTGCATAATTTCAAGCAGATAAGTGGCATAAGGCACAACGCAGGAGAAATGAAGTATTCATAGAACGGAAACATTTCCACTGAACTGCAGTCCAAACTTTTCTATTAGACCCGAGAACTCATTAATATTCATCAGCCTTAATTAACCCATCATCCTGTGTTTGCCAATCATGCGCTCCACAACATTATACGCTGAGGCTAAACATCAACTGTTAGGGTGCATGTGAACAAGTGTTCGACCCTCTGGTGATCTTCACCTGTCAAAAATGACCGAATTTTTTATTTCAATAACATTAATGAACGCTTTATGCTTCTTATTTAATATTTTTTATTTTTAGGGGATTTTATGGTACTAAATTATATTTACGCTGTATTTATAATCCATTTATTCACTTTTTGAGCATAGACCTGAAAATTAAATGTCCAACTTAAACCGTGGTAAATCGTGAACGCTTCAGAGCGACAGACTCTTTTTAATGACGACACTTGGTAGATTATTACTGAAGTGGAAAACGTGTTAAAAAGTGAACTTAAAAAAAAAAGTTTTAAATTTTTATATTGTTATGAAAAATTATTTTGATATGAAATTTTAAAAAACATGTTTTTGTGTGTGTGTGTGTTCACATAGCAAGTGCCAAAACCTTTACCAAGTTTCATACCATTCCGATGAAGAAAAATATAAATAAAAACACAAATGTGAAAAGAGCACACGAGTTCACAACAAGCTAACTAGGCTATATCAGATATAGTTCTGGTTCTGATTTTGTCGCCTGTCGTTTTAAATGCCCGAGCGAATATAAGAGCAGGATTCGGATTCTGAATTTTCACTGTGAACACACTCACACCATTTACACAACAAATTGGCATAGAAGAGTGCATTATTATGCGAATTGTGACGAATGACCAGCTTTGCGTGGTTTAGCAGATTAGAGATGACCGATGCTTGTGTACGTCCATAAAGTTCACCATCGGGTTAAGATCCCAAAACCATGCGGATTCTACACTGCATTGTGTGAAAAACTGGAGACAAATTAATATGCAGTGGACACACATAATATAACACCTTGAATGTTCTGCAATGAGCTAAATGCATAAATGTAATTGTAATGTTCCCGAGAGACACACGAGAAACCGAAATAAGAACAAGGTAAAATCTCACGCACTCAACATCCAAATAAAATCACACAGTGCGCATTAACTCCGAGAAATTAATCATTCATGAACACGGCGTTTGTACTCATGAATATTCATGAGCAGCTCTGTATATTTAATCCGCGCGATAAATAAATAGTGTGACGCGCCTCTCATCTGGAATGAAACTGACGTTTAAATTATGCAGAAAGAATGAAGCGCATTAAACAAGCAGGGCTGATGTTATTATGCAAATCCGCAATTTCACTCCTGCAGTTTTTAATGTAGTTTCTCCCCAGCCACTTTACACATTATTCAACACCAGACACGTTTGAGAAGGGGAAACTTTTCACACACTGTAATTTATTACCTGTTGGGGAACATAAACACCACCCCAACACGCACGCGCACGCAGACCCTGTCGGGGTATTTATGCCCTGAGGGCAAACAGTTGATCAGGAGAAGGAAAGCTCAGGCTCAAGTTTGTCTTTTTGCTTTTAGTTCGCAAAACACAGATTAAAGTGATGGATTATTATTCAACATCACGCGTGCGCGTTTACCGCTAAACAAACACATGAATATGCAAATTCGCGGCCGTTGAGTTTCTCTCTCGGCCGAACGAGCGACACAAAGCGCGCTAATAGCAGCACTGCTAACTCTCTCTCTCTCACACACACACACACTTCACAAACATCATCCACAGCGCGATAAACCCGCCCGTTCCGACCAGTTTAACCCATTTCCCCAGTAAACCCACACGCTATGCTAAACCACGAGACTGTGTGAATATGCAGCACGCACGCGCGCCATTTCAAATGATGAGAGTTTAGTACAGGACAAACAACTCTCATCTGCTGCTGACCGACTCAAATAATTTCGAAAACAATAAACATTCTTCCCCCTGTGATCGATTCTGTCCGCAAACGATCGGCGTGTGTGTTTGACTTTTGTTTACTTGAGGCGGATGGGGGAATATGAATATGTAAAATGTAATAATTACCTGCAGTCGAGCGCTCATCTTGAGTCGTTGATCCTCCGTCCGCCATTTTGAATATTTAGTGTGAGAGTGAAACCCCGCCTACTGCTAAAACACACACACACACACACACACACACACACACACACAGGTCCGGCCCCTGAACTCATAAACACATAAAACTTCAGAACAACCACATAATTCGATAATGTTTTAAAAAATGTCAAATTATCCTGTTCCCCAGCTAACAAGAAATGTTTTGTAAATGTTCTCTCAAAGTAACAAATCTTCTTCCTGTAACGTTTATAGAATATTCGTTCAAAGTTTTCTGGTCATTAATCTCAAAACTAGCACAAAACATTATAGCCTATTTTTCATGGAACTTTTTAGTTGGACGTTCCATTATCGTTTTTTTTTTTATGTTTGTTTCGGAACGTTCAGAAAACATTCAAAAGTAACGTTTCCTTAAAGGGACAGTTCACCCAAAAATGAAGATTGTGTCATCATTTACTCACCCTCATGTTGTTCCAACCCTGCATGAGTTTCTTTCTTCTGTTGAACACAAGATATTTTGAAGAATGTTAATCAGACAGTTGGTGTTTTCTTCTTCTTCTATTTTTTCCTTGATTACCAACATTCTTCATGTTCAACAGAAGAAAGAAACTCATGCAGGTTTGGAACAACATGAGGGTGAGTAAATGATGACACAATCTTCGTTTTTGGGTGAACTATCGCTTTAATTTCTGCAGAATGATAAAATGGAATGTTCCTTTAATGTTCAAATAACCAAGAAAAAAGCGTTAAACATTTAATAAACTGGACATTTTGAAAGTTCTTAGGACATATTTGTGTTAGCAGTGTTGTTTGTTACCTGAGTGTTCCAGATTTAAACACAGGGGAGATCGGGCTAGTTATCACATGTTCTGAATCTCAGAAACTAGGTTTTGAGACAAAAGTCCAAATACACAAATGCTTGATTTCTTTTGTTAGTTTGTTGGGTTTAAAAGTCCAGTTTTAAAATGTCCTCCACAATAATTGTTTAATATATGTTGTGTAAACAAGTGAAGGCAAATAAAACACACTGACACAATCAGACAGTCACTAATTAAGCTAAATTTGAATTGAAACAATACTTCATAAATCTCAGTTGTTAATTATATCATTCAATTCAATTCACATTTATTTGTGTAGCGCTTTTCACAATACACATCGTTTCAGAGCAGCTTTACAGAAAATACATGAGTCCACATTACAGCTTAGAGTGATCTGTTATCAGAGGAAACTGTCTGAGTTATGCATTTCAGAATATACAAAATCACAGTTCGCTAAAAATGTATTCATTTAAATAATGCAATAATTTAAGGCAGAAACAATGAGCTCATTGAAGTAGTGAATACTTGTTTGTTAACAAATGATTATGACATTTAGAAAAATGTAGCATTGGTGTAAACCAAGGTAAACCAATGTTTTATATTTCTTATGTTACCTTTTTCCTTTTTTTTGATGTTTCATGAAATTATTTGTGCTTTATAGTCATTTTACTGTTGAGTTATTGTAGTTTGTGTGAAGTTTCCCATTGTAACAATTTCAATGTGTGTTTAATGAACCGTGTATTATTTTCGTATATATTATTATTTTGGGGCCATTGCAGTTGAGAGCTGCTAAATCTGTTATTCCTTACTCTGAGTTTATCACACAACATTATCATCTTTAAGGGTCCAAAAGTGAGTTTTCACAGTGATGCCACAGAAGAACCTCAGAAAACCTTTCAGTGATCAGCTCTTAAAAGAATTGACTTTTTTATTAATGTGAAAAACATTTTAATAAGCTAAAAAAAAATTTTCCCACATATAAAACACATTGATGCCAGTACCTTTATTTTTGTGATATAATCTGATGTTTATATGCTCTTAAATTCAGAAGGTTCATTACAAAACCTGAACACCAGAGAATTTTGTAAAAGTGTTACTTGATAATGAATGAAGCGATGCTATTCTGTTTATTCTTTATATACAGTATGGACTGAAGGTCGATGTCAAACAAGCTTTCATTCCGTCTCATACTGAACAGTTTTGTCTTTACGAATGGAAGCCTGTCACTTCACACTTATGAAACGCTTATTTTATTAATTATTTTTTATTGTGAACGTGTGACTTTGACTCCTCCTGTTTCCTCCAAGCGGAAAGAACTTCATCATCCTCCATTTCTTGGGCCAGCCTTGCTCTCGCCCTCTGCTTGATCTGAGCAATATAAGCCGACATCTCCTCGTCGTCCTCCTCTTCCCGTCCCGGTTTACCCGTCCTCACAGTCTCACTGTTCTCGTGTGACTTCTGCTTTGCTGAGTAGCTCTGATAACTGCCTCTCTCCTCGTCCTCGGATCCAGCATAAGATCTCCTGGGTCTGTAATTAGCAGCTTCACTCAAGCCGTTATACGGAGGTGGGGATCTCCGAGATCGATCGTTAAACTCCGGACTGGGATCTCGACTCAAGTCCATGTCAGCATCAGCCCGATGCCTGGATGCGAATGTTGAGGAAAAGCTATACTCCTCTTCTTCTGCTTCCACTGAAACTGAGCTCCTTCGGCTCAGGAGGTCGAACTCCGTGGGTTCCTCGATCCCGTCGTACGACGGACGAGACATTCGCAACGGCTCGGCGTCTCCATCATAAGGCTTTGGTTTGCTCGGAGGAGGTCTTACATTTTTGAGCCACTCATCAATACTGCTGTTGCTGGTGGGGTTCCTGGCTGAAGCCGGGAGGTTCAGGATTCCTGAACGCCCATAATCTCTTTTGGGTTTGGGTTTCTGAGAGGAACGCGCTGCCAAATCCTCAAATCCGTTGGATTTTCCAAGATCGGCTTCATCTTCATCGTCCTCCTTTGTTTTTTTCTTCTTGTATAACGTACTTCGCTTGTTGTCCTCTGCGATCTTCTTCACCTCGTAGGACGCCATCTTGTCCCGCATATCAGACTTGAATTCTTTCTCCATGGTGTCCAGTTTGTGAAGGTTCACCTGGTCTTGGAAGAGACTGTATAGTGGGACACTGGTCGTAGTAATCTTGCTCCTGCGTGATCCCAACCCGGACACCGAGGAAAGGTTTGATGAAAGCACGGATTCGGCTCTCCCGCCAGACCGCACGGATTCGGCTCGACTCCGGGAGAGAAAGCTTGAAGACGTGGATCCGCTCAACACTGAGGCTTTCTCATCGTCTGCTCCTCGTGCCGAGACTCCCACACTGAACACCGATCCCGCTCGGGAAGGGCCGAGACTCGCTCCCATCAGCATCTCTGTTTGCTTCTGCATGAGAGTGTCATTGACCACGTTGGCTATCCAGTTTTGAATGTTGGCGAGGTTCACCATGGGCTCTCCGTTCGGACCCAGGACCGGAGCTGGAGTAGGAGGCTCTTGGGGAACTGGGATCTGGGATCGAGTGCTACGCCCTGACAGCACCGAGGATCTTTCGCTCAGCACTGACACGCTATCGTCTGCTATCGGAAAGGCTCCGGCACAGAAGGCGGACAGTGGGATTACGCTCCCGGTGCTCTCCGTTTCCCATCCGCACACCGACTGGCTCTCCTCCAGGGTTTTCCGTGTGCGTTCCAGAAGCTCCTCTCTGCGCTGACGTCTCTTAATCGTGGCCGTGTCCTCGCCCCGACTCATCTCCACAATCTCATTCTTGTTCTCTTCCCCGCCAAACTTCTTCTGCTGCTTGAGTTTCCAGGTCTGATATGCCGTTAAGTTGACGTCCTCCAATGAGGGAGTGGGCGCTTCCGTCTCAGGCTCCGTTTGCTCCCCGTTATCCGCGTCTTTTTTGTTCCATCCGAACTGAATTCGCTTAATCTTCCATCTTTCCAAAGGTGTCAGATTTTCTTTGTTCTTTTTGCAGAAGTTGTACATGGAGCTGCTGTCGGAGAGCATGCTCTCCACGTCGTCGTCGATCTTCTTCTGGCTGGCTTCGCTGTTGGTGTCCTCGTCTGCCTCTTTGAGCCGGTACCGAGCGGCGGCCTGCTCCTCGATCTCCTTCAGTCGCTGCTTCCAGAGGTCCGCGTAACTGCTGGTTGTGGATCCTGAATCTGAAGCGGGTCGACGGGGACGGCGTCTGATGCGTTCCTTCAGCATTTGCACATCTTCGCTGGTCACGCTCTCCAGGTCCTCTGGTTGCTTTCTCTCGGACAGAGACTCGTTGTCCTCGTTGTCCTCCCCGTCGCACAGAAGTTGGGCTTCCCACCAGTCCTCGCTTTGGTACTTCTCGTTTCGCTTCTGCCACTCCCTAATCATGCCATCAACATCCCCATCTTCATCATCACAGTCTTTCCCAGGGAGCGACGGGTCCTGTGTGGTTTCCTCCATCTCGGGTTTGTTCGGGTCGTTGAGAAGTCGTGCTCTTAGCGCAGCGGCTGAAGAAGCCACACTACTCATGACGCTCCCACCGTCCTCCTCTTCTTCCATCATGATAGAGTCCGCTTTAACCCCGAACATGCTCTCCTCCTCGTCGAGACGAGCCCGCGTGTCAATCACTGAGCACTGGCTGAGGGTGTCGTCATCTTCATCTCGCTCCTCCATTAGAGTCTCGTTGAGTTGCCGGAGTTGCTTTATGAAACCTTCATTGGGGTTGATGGCCCGTTTCTTTCTGATCTCCAGCAGCGCCTCCGTGATGCTCATGTTCTGGAAGATCATGAGATAAGCAGCGACAAGCACGGCTGACCGGCTCACACCCATCATCGAGTCCACGAGCACCTTGCCTGAAAGGGAATAAAAGAAAATCATCATCATTATCATATTTGCGCAATTTCATCATATTTGTCACACACATTGGAAATGTCAATTGGCATGTTAAGCCTCCAACCCCAGCAAGCAATAGCCATCAGGTTAACTATAGACCCGATACAGTCTGGCTATGAGTAGGTTATCTATAGACCCGATATAGTCCGGCTATGAGTAGGTTAACTATAGACCCGATATAGTCCAGCTATGAGTAGGTTAACTAGAGACCCGATATAGTCCGGCTATGAATAGGTCAACTATGAGTAGGTTAACTATAGACCCGATTTAGTCCGGCTATGAGTAGGTTAACTATAGACCCGATATAGTCCAGCTATGAGTAGGTTAACTAGAGACCCGATATAGTCCGGCTATGAGTAGATTAACTATGAGTAGGTTAACTATAGACCCGATTTAGTCCGGCTATGAGTAGTTTAACTTGAGACCCGATATAGTCCGGCTATGAGTAGGTTATCTATAGACCTGATATAGTCCAGCTATGAGTAGGTTAACTTGAGACCCAATATAGTCCAGCTATGAGTAGGTTATCTATAGACCTGATATAGTCCAGCTATGAGTAGGTTAACTATAGACCCGATATAGTCCGGCTATGAGTAGGTTAACTATAGACCCGATATAGTCCGGCTATGAGTAGGTTAACTATAGACCCGATTTAGTCCGGCTATGAGTAGGTTAACTATAGACCCGATTTAGTCCGGCTATGCGTAGGTTAACTATAGACCCGATATAGTTCGGCTATGAGTAGGTTAACTATAGACCCGATATAGTCCAGCTATGAGTAGGTTAACTATAGACCCGATTTAGTCCGGCTATGCGTAGGTTTACTATAGACCCGATATAGTCCAGCTATGAGTAGGTTAACTATAGACCCGATTTAGTCCGGCTTTGAGTAGGTTAACTATAGAGACCCGATATAGTCCAGCTATGAGTAGATTAACTATAGGCCCGATGTAGTCCGGCTATGAGTAGGTTAACTATAGACCCGATATAGTCCGGCTATGAATAGGTTAACTATAGACCCGATATAGTCCGGCTATGAGTAGGTTATCTATAGACCCGATATAGTCCGGCTGTGAGTAGGTTAACTATAGACCCGATATAGTCCAGCTATGAGTAGGTTAACTATAGACCCGATATAGTCCAGCTATGAGTAGGTTAACTAGAGACCCGATTTAGTCCGGCTATGCGTAGGTTAACTATAGACCCGATATAGTTCGGCTATGAGTAGGTTAACTATAGACCCGATATAGTCCAGCTATGAGTAGGTTAACTATAGACCCGATTTAGTCCGGCTATGCGTAGGTTAACTATAGACCCGATTTAGTCCGGCTATGAGTAGTTTAACTTGAGACCCGATATAGTCCGGGTATGAGTAGGTTATCTATAGACCTGATATAGTCCAGCTATGAGTAGGTTAACTTGAGACCCAATATAGTCCAGCTATGAGTAGGTTATCTATAGACCTGACATAGTCCAGCTATGAGTAGGTTAACTATAGACCCGATATAGTCCGGCTATGAGTAGGTTAACTATAGACCCGATATAGTCCGGCTATGAGTAGGTTAACTATAGACCCGATTTAGTCCGGCTATGAGTAGGTTAACTATAGACCCGATTTAGTCCGGCTATGCGTAGGTTAACTATAGACCCGATATAGTTCGGCTATGAGTAGGTTAACTATAGACCCGATATAGTCCAGCTATGAGTAGGTTAACTATAGACCCGATTTAGTCCGGCTATGCGTAGGTTTACTATAGACCCGATATAGTCCAGCTATGAGTAGGTTAACTATAGACCCGATTTAGTCCGGCTTTGAGTAGGTTAACTATAGAGACCCGATATAGTCCAGCTATGAGTAGGTTAACTAGAGACCCGATTTAGTCCGGCTATGCGTAGGTTAACTATAGACCCGATATAGTTCGGCTATGAGTAGGTTAACTATAGACCCGATATAGTCCAGCTATGAGTAGGTTAACTAGAGACCCGATATAGTCCGGCTATGAGTAGATTAACTATGAGTAGGTTAACTATAGACCCGATTTAGTCCGGCTATGAGTAGGTTAACTTGAGACCCGATATAGTCCGGCTATGAGTAGGTTATCTATAGACCTGATATAGTCCAGCTATGAGTAGGTTAACTTGAGACCCAATATAGTCCAGCTATGAGTAGGTTAACTATAGACCCGATATAGTCCGGCTATGAGTAGGTTGACTATAGACCCGATATAGTCCGGCTATGAGTAGGTTAACTATAGACCCGATTTAGTCCGGCTATGAGTAGGTTAACTCTAGACCCGATATAGTTCGGCTATGAGTAGGTTAACTATAGACCCGATATAGTCCGGCTATGAGTAGATTAACTATGAGTAGGTTAACTATAGACCCGATTTAGTCCGGCTATGAGTAGGTTAACTTGAGACCCGATATAGTCCGGCTATGAGTAGGTTATCTATAGACCTGATATAGTCCAGCTATGAGTAGGTTAACTTGAGACCCAATATAGTCCAGCTATGAGTAGGTTATCTATAGACCTGATATAGTCCAGCTATGAGTAGGTTAACTATAGACCCGATATAGTCCGGCTATGAGTAGGTTGACTATAGACCCGATATAGTCCGGCTATGAGTAGGTTAACTATAGACCCGATTTAGTCCGGCTATGCGTAGGTTAACTATAGACCCGATATAGTTCGGCTATGAGTAGGTTAACTATAGACCCGATATAGTCCAGCTATGAGTAGGTTAACTATAGACCCGATTTAGTCCGGCTATGCGTAGGTTAACTATAGACCCGATTTAGTCCGGCTATGCGTAGGTTAACTATAGACCCGATATAGTTCGGCTATGAGTAGGTTAACTATAGACCCGATATAGTCCAGCTATGAGTAGGTTAACTATAGACCCGATTTAGTCCGGCTATGCGTAGGTTAACTATAGACCCAATCTAGTCTGGCTATGAGTAGGTTAACTATAGACCCGATATAGTCCGGCTGTGAGTAGGTTAACTATAGAGTAGACCCTATATAGACCCGATATAGTCCGGCTATGAGTAGGTTAACTATAGACCCGATATAGTCCGGCTATGAGTAGATTAACTATAGACCCGATATAGTCCGGCTATGAGTAGATTAACTATAGACCCGATATAGTCCAGCTATGAGTAGATTAACTATAGACCCGATTTAGTCCGGCTATGAGTAGGTTAACTATAGACCCGATATAGTCCGGCTATGAGTAGGTTAACTATAGACTCGATATAGTCCGGCGATGAGTAGATTAACTATAGACCCGATATAGTCCAGCTATGAGAAGGTTAACTAGAGACCCGATATAGTCTGGCTGTGAGTAGGTTAACTATAAGTAGGTAAACTATAGACCCGATTTAGTCCAGCTATGAGTAGATTAACTATAGACCCGATGTAGTTCGGCTATGAGTAGGTTAACTATAGACCCGATATAGTCCGGCTATGAGTAGGTAATCTATAGACCCGATATAGTCCAGCTATGAGTACATTAACTATAGACCCGATATAGTCCAGCTATGAGTAGGTTAACTATAGACCCGATATAGTCCAGCTATGAGTAGGTTAACTATAGACCCGATATAGTCCAGCTATGAGTAGGTTATCTATAGACCCGATATAGTCCGGCTATGAGTAGGTTAACTATAGACCCGATATAGTCCGGCTATGAGTAGGTTAACTAGAGACCCGATATAGTCAGGCTATGAGTAGGTTAACTATAAGTAGGTAAACTATAGACCCGATTTAGTCCAGCTATGAGTAGATTAACTATAGACCCGATGTAGTCCGGCTATGAGTAGGTTAACTATAGACCCGATATAGTCCGGCTATGAGTAGGTAATCTATAGACCCGATATAGTCCAGCTATGAGTAGATTAACTATAGACCCAATATAGTCCAGCTATGAGTAGGTTAACTATAGACCCGATATAGTCCAGCTATGAGTAGGTTAACTATAGACCCGATATAGTCCAGCTATGAGTAGGTTAACTATAGACCCGATATAGTCCGGCTATGAGTAGGTAATCTATAGACCCGATATAGTCCAGCTATGAGTAGATTAACTATAGACCCGATATAGTCCGGCTATGAGTAGGTTAACTATAGACCCGATATAGTCCGGCTATGAGTAGGTAATCTATAGACCCGATATAGTCCAGCTATGAGTAGGTTAACTATAGACCCGATATAGTCCGGCTATGAGTAGGTTAACTATAGACCCGATATAGTCCAGCTATGAGTAGATTAACTATAGACCCGATATAGTCCGGCTATGAGTAGGTAATCTATAGACCCGATATAGTCCAGCTATGAGTAGGTTAACTATAGACCCGATACAGTCCGGCTATGAGTAGGTAATCTATAGACCCGATATAGTCCGGCTATGAGTAGATTAACCATAGACCCGATATAGTCCGGCTATGAGTAGGTTAACTATAGACCCGATTTAGTCCGGCTATGAGTAGGCTAATTATAGACCCGATATAGTCCGGCTATGAGTAGGTTTACTGTAGACCCGATATAGTCCGGCTATGAGTAGATTAACTATAGACCTGACATAGTCCGGCTCAAGTAGTTTTTTTGGACAAGTACTTTTTACTCTACTATGTTTTTTGAGTACTCTTTCCACCACTGCATGTCATTTTTGCCAAAATAACTTGCGAGATGTATGATATTCCATCATGTTAGCAAAGTCAACAGTGATTACAAGCTGTTTGGTTTCATTTCTTTGACATGTTCTATGCTATTTAGCCCACTTATAGTCAAAACTGATTCATTGTATTTTTTGGCCAGCGCATGAGATGGTTGATATCCCATCATGTTACCAATGTCAATAATATCTACAAGATGTAAGTGTCATTTCATGATATGGTCAATCTGTAGTCACAATTTAGCTATTAGATGGCTATTAGACGTATTTTAAATGTAAAATTGCTTGCTGGGACAGGGCCTGCGGCCAACTGAATTTCTCTAGTCTTGGCTCATTAACATTGATGAAATCATGTGACTGGGTGCGCTTGATTATCAAGCTACATCATGACCTAGTTAATATACATGAGCCAAGCTTTCATAAATTCTCTCCCAGAGCCTGATGTCAGGAACAAAATGAGAAGACAGACTACTCATACAGAACAATCAATGGCAAAACAACCTCCATTAACGGGGAGAGAAATTCTGAACCACATTCAGATCTGATATGCAATAAATAACACAAAAATTCTCAACTTTAAAATGCAAATCCATTACGTTATATTGATAGTTCACCCAAAAACGCAACTGTCTCATCATTTAATTACCCTCCAGTTGTGGAGCACTAGATGATGAGCGACTACAGTCACTCACTGTCATTGCAGGGAAAAAGATGATTCAGGTCATCATTCTCTAGCATTCTGCTAAATACTGTCTTTTGTGTTCAGCAGAAGAAAGAAGGTCATGAGGGTCAGTAAATGATGACAGAATGATCCCCTCTAGTGGTTGACCTCTGAACTGCAGCACATGTTGCCCATGGGTTTACTGACCCTGACGCTTTTATCAAAAGCGACTAATAAATGAGGACAGGCGTGTTGATCAGGGTTGGATCTGAATCTACAGTAATACTTAGATTGTAACGTCAGATCAGATCTATGCAACATTAAGTATTATGAGCTGATGAATGTTTTGGAAACTGGAAGTTTACATCCTAATAATTATTAAAAAATAATAATCAAACACCGTCATGATAGAAAGATTAAATTAAAGAGAAGCAATCTTTCTTACTGCTAACACTCTTTATTACAGATCCAAAGGGTTTATTTCACAGTGATGCCAAGAACCATTTCTGGTTCCTCACAAACTTTTCAATGATCAGTTCTTAAAAGAAAATTTTTTTTCTTAGTTTGAAGAACATTTTAATAATCTAAAGAGCTGAATGGAAAGATTCTGTGGATGTGAAAGGTTCTTCATGGAACCATCGATGCCGATACAGAACCGTTATAGAGTGTGATCTTAGTTTCTGGCGTGTTCTCCTGACTCGATTCAGATTCTGAAGAGGTTCCTGTATATCTGTGTCACTAACTCTAAAAATAAGCGAGTGAGACATGACAGAGTCCAGGCCGGTGAGTTAATTTGGTATCTTCGGTTTGTTTATCTATGACAGGAACAGTGTGTTACTCACAGATTTGGGTGTAAAGTCTTCTGCTACAATTTTTACGCATTTAGCCAAACATTTAAAGAACAAATTGTAACACTTTACAATAAGGTTCATTAGTTAACATTAGTTAATGAATAGACTAACATGAACTAACAATGAGCAATACATTTTTGACAGTATTTATTCATCTTTGTTAATGTTAGTTAAAATACAGCTGTTCATTGTTAGTTCATGTTAGTTCACAGTGCATTAACTAATGTTAACAAGTACAAACTTTGATTTTAATAATGTATTAGTAAATGTTGAAATTAATATGATCTTAGATTAATAAATGCTGTAGAAGTGTTCATTCTTAGTTCATGTTAACTAAGGTAGTTAACTAATGCACCTTATTGTAAAGTGTTACCGATTTTTTTTGTTGAAAAACAAACAATATTAACCTCCGACATAATAATGACTAAAAGGAACGTTTCCTAAACTCACCCCTGTGTGTCAGCAAAGCATCATCCAGAAACTCGGCACATGAGCGGAAGTGAGGAGAGATGTCCGCGTCGGGGAAGTCGTCCACCTCGATGCCCATATAGGTGATGTTCATGCCCTGGTAGAAGAGCTCGCCGGTGTAGACGCCGGTGCCGTGACCCGCGTTCACCACGTGAGTGATGCCGAGGCGTTTGAGACGGGATTTATTCACAGCCACCGACCTGAAGCAGAGAACAGGCAAACATATCAGCCTGTCATTTACTACAGTAAAGCAACAGCATTAGACTGATAAACTGATGTTTCGCACGTTCCTGTAAAAACAAATGAAAAGAATGTTGTGGGTTTAATGCAAATTGTGTCAAAATGTCGATTACTTGTACTTTCATTGTAAAGGTTTTATAAAGGATTTGGTTATACTTTATTTTAAGTTGTCATTGCTACTGTGTAATTATATATTTAAAGGGCTAGTTCACCCAAAAATTAGGCCATGATTTACTTACTTACTCAAGTCATCCTAAGTCCTATGACATTCTTCTTTCAGACGAACACAATCAGAGTTATATTAAAAAATGTCCTGGCTCTTCCAAGCTTTATAATGGCAGTGAATGGCTGTTTCTGTTTTGAAGTTCATAAAAATGCATCTATCCATCATAAAAGTGCATCTATCCATCATAAAAGCGCATCCATCATCATAAAAGCGCATCCATCATAAAAGTGCATCTATCCATGATAAAAGTGCATCTATCATCATAAAAGTGCATCTGTCCATCATAAAAGTGCATCTATCCATCATAAAAGTGCACCTATCCATCATAAAAGTGCATCTGTCCATCATAAAAGTGCATCTATCCATCATAAAAGTGCATCTATCATCATAAAAGTGCATCTATCATCATAAAAGCGCATCCATCATAAAAGTGCATCTATCCATGATAAAAGTGCATCTATCATCATAAAAGTGCATCTGTCCATCATAAAAGTGCATCTATCCATCATAAAAGTGCATCTATCATCATAAAAGCGCATCCATCATCATAAAAGCGCATCCATCATAAAAGTGCATCTATCCATGATAAAAGTGCATCTATCATCATAAAAGTGCATCTGTCCATCATAAAAGTGCATCTATCCATCATAAAAGTGCACCTATCCATCATAAAAGTGCATCTGTCCATCATAAAAGTGCATCTATCCATCATAAAAGTGCATCTATCCATCATAAAAGTGCATCTATCATCATAAAAGCGCATCCATCATAAAAGTGCATCTATCCATGATAAAAGTGCATCTATCATCATAAAAGTGCATCTGTCCATCATAAAAGTGCATCTATCCATCATAAAAGTGCACCTATCCATCATAAAAGTGCATCTGTCCATCATAAAAGTGCATCTATCCATCACAAAAGTGCATCTGTCCATCATAAAAGTGCATCTATCCATGATAAAAGTGCATCTATCATCATAAAAGTGCATCTATCCATGATAAAAGTGCATCTATCATCATAAAAGTGCATCTATCATCATAAAAGTGCATCTATCATCATAAAAGCGCATCCATCATAAAAGTGCATCTATCCATGATAAAAGTGCATCTATCATCATAAAAGTGCATCTGTCCATCATAAAAGTGCATCTATCCATCATAAAAGTGCATCTGTCATCATAAAAGTGCATCTGTCATCATAAAAGCGCATCCATCATAAAAGTGCATCTATCCATCATAAAAGTGCATCTGTCCATCATAAAAGTGCATCTATCATCATAAAAGTGCATCTATCATCATAAAAGCGCATCCATCATAAAAGTGCATCTATCCATGATAAAAGTGCATCTATCATCATAAAAGTGCATCTGTCCATCATAAAAGTGCATCTATCATCATAAAAGTGCATCTATCCATCATAAAAGTGCATCTATCATCATAAAAGCGCATCCATCATAAAAGTGCATCTATCCATCATAAAAGTGCATCTATCATCATAAAAGTGCATCTATCCATCATAAAAGTGCATCTATCCATCATAAAAGTGCACCTATCCATCATAAAAGTGCATCTGTCCATCATAAAAGTGCATCTATCCATCACAAAAGTGCATCTGTCCATCATAAAAGTGCATCTATCCATGATAAAAGTGCATCTATCATCATAAAAGTGCATCTATCCATGATAAAAGTGCATCTATCATTATAAAAGTGCATCTATCCATCATAAAAGTGCATCTGTCCATCATAAAAGTGCATCTATCATCATAAAAGTGCATCTGTCCATCATAAAAGTGCATCTATCCATGATAAAAGTGCATCTATCATCATAAAAGTGCATCTATCCATCATAAAAGTGCATCTATCCATCATAAAAGTGCATCTATCCATCATAAAAGTGCATCTATCATCATAAAAGCGCATCCATCATAAAAGTGCATCTATCCATGATAAAAGTGCATCTATCATCATAAAAGCGCATCCATCATCATAAAAGCGCATCCATCATAAAAGTGCATCTATCATCATAAAAGTGCATCTGTCCATCATAAAAGTGCATCTATCCATCATAAAAGTGCACCTATCCATCATAAAAGTGCATCTGTCCATCATAAAAGTGCATCTATCCATCACAAAAGTGCATCTGTCCATCATAAAAGTGCATCTATCCATGATAAAAGTGCATCTATCATCATAAAAGTGCATCTATCCATGATAAAAGTGCATCTATCATTATAAAAGTGCATCTATCCATCATAAAAGTGCATCTGTCCATCATAAAAGTGCATCTATCATCATAAAAGTGCATCTGTCCATGATAAAAGTGCATCTATCATCATAAAAGTGCATCTATCCATCATAAAAGTGCATCTATCCATCATAAAAGTGCATCTATCCATCATAAAAGTGCATCTATCATCATAAAAGCGCATCCATCATAAAAGTGCATCTATCCATGATAAAAGTGCATCTATCATCATAAAAGTGCATCTATCATCATAAAAGTGCATCTATCCATCATAAAAGTGCATCTATCCATCATAAAAGTGCATCTGTCCATCATAAAAGTGCATCTGTCCATCATAAAAGTGCATCTATCATCATAAAAGTGCATCTGTCCATCATAAAAGTGCATCTGTCCATCATAAAAGTGCATCTCTCCATCATAAAAGTGCATCTATCCATTATAAAAGTGCATCTGTCCATCATAAAAGTGCATCCATCCATCATAAAAGTGCATCTGTCCATCATAAAAGTGCATCTATCCATCATAAAAGTGCATCTGTCCATCATAAAAGTGCATCTATCCATCATAAAAGTGCATCTATCATCATAAAAGTGCATCTATCCGTCATAAAAGTGCATCTATCCGTCATAAAAGTGCATCTATCCATCATAAAAGTGCATCTATCCATCATAAAAGTGCATCTGTCCATCATAAAAGTGCATCTGTCCATCATAAAAGTGCATCTGTCCATCATAAAAGTGCATCTCTCCATCATAAAAGTGCATCTATCCATTATAAAAGTGCATCTGTCCATCATAAAAGTGCATCCATCCATCATAAAAGTGCATCTGTCCATCATAAAAGTGCATCTGTCCATCATAAAAGTGCATCTATCATCATAAAAGTGCATCTATCCGTCATAAAAGTGCATCTATCCATGATATAAGTGCATCTATCCATCATAAAAGTGCATCTCTCCATCATAAAAGTGCATCTATCATCATAAAAGTGCATCTATCCATGATATAAGTGCATCTATCCATCATAAAAGTGCATCTATCCATCATAAAAGTGCATCTGTCCATCATAAAAGTGCATCTGTCCATCATAAAAGTGCATCTGTCCATCATAAAAGTGCATCTGTCCATGATATAAGTGCATCTATCCATCATAATTTACATCATATCAATTCCATCATAAACATTTACTGTTATTATTATGTAAGTACATGTAACATATGTATCAAGGACACTGTAAAATAAAGTGTTACCAAGGATTTTCTGTGGTAACTGGCAATGTGAGAACCTGCCAGTAAAGTTTTGAACCCGTAATATGAGTGTGTGAACCCATGAATCAGCCGGATCAGGGCCGGATCTGAGGAGGTGTGGAGTTCACACACTCATACTACGGGTTCAGAACTTTACTAACTTTACTGAGCCGGATCTGGGCCGACACTACTGCTGTCGGTGAGGGAGAGTAACCGTGTTTCTCCTCTCGTCACACAGATCCGTGTTCCTGAGACTCACTTCTCTGCGATGTAGACGTTGGGCCAGACTTCATCCACGGGGTTGAACGGAGCCTCGAGCCGGTCCTGGATCAGCGCTCTCTGGATGTCCAGCACACACGGCGTGTTGTAGGGGCTGCGGTCGTCCATCATGTCCTTCACACGGTTGTACAGGTCCTCCACCATCAGATGCTCTGCGGACTCCAGCATGAGGTCAGAGGTCACCGGCGTCCTCACTCTCGACTCCAGCTCTGAGGACCGACAGAGACAATACAGATTGTTTCAAAGATTGTTTTCTGGGTGATGCTGTAGGTTTTCTGCTAAACCAGCTCTTCTGCGCAGACCTTCGCTGATGATCTTCTTGGCAGCGATGGCTGAGGACAGATGAATGGGTTCCATGAAGATGCTTTCTGCTTCTGAGCCCGAGATCATGGAGAACCGGTCCGAAACCGTGGAGAAGCGATCGGACATCATGGAGAAACTGCAGCAGATCAAACACACACATGACGTCAGGCTGTAAAAGGTGTGTGTAGCTGATGTTTAACAGTGTTTGGGGGTATATTCAGTGTGTGAGTGAACCTGGGAGAAGGACAGCGCAAGTAATGCGACTGAACGAGTTTAACACTCGCGGCTCCATCCTGATCCTCCACAGCACTGATGCTCTCAGCCGACGACGCCATCACACTACACACACACACCGCAGAGAGAGAGAGAGAGAGAGGAGAGAGAGAGAGAGAGAGCGAGAGCGAGAGCGAGAGAGAGAGAGAGAGAGAGCGAGAGAGAGAGAGAGAGAGCGAGAGAGAGAGAGAGAGAGAGAAGAGCGAGAGAGCGAGAG